>NW_027316532.1:39968571-40178571 GCF_026437365.1 Eucyclogobius newberryi
GGTCGGGCCCTAACCCTGACCTCTTACTGCCTCCAGGAGGGTCAGCGTTAGCCCTGACCTCCTGCAGCTGTATATTTCCTCATGCATATTCATAATATACCTGCTGCTGTATATTTCCTAATGCATATTCATAATATACCTGCTGCTGTATATTTCCTCATGCATATTCATAATATACCTGCTGCTGTATATTTCCTCATGCATATTCATAATATACCTGCAGCTGTATATTTCCTCATGCATATTCATAATATACCTGCTGCTGTATATTGTAATCCTGATGTATATTTGTGGGTATTCTTCGTTCTAAGGTTTTAGCCTGAATAAAACATAAGCATCATAAACTGTCATGTATGAAATGTCTGATTTCATTTATTTCGCAGACCTTGAACTTGGCGTACAGCAGTATTTTTGGATCCTACCGGAACTTTCTGGGTCCACCTCACATCAAAGTCATGTGTCGGCTGCTGGGTTACCAGGGCATCGCCGTGGTGATGGAGGAGCTGCTCAAAGTAGTCAAAAGCTTGGTCAGCATCACACACATGTATATGTGGAGATATTGTCTTAAATGTTTCCTTTAAGATGAAGCTGGAAACTATGACAACGTACAAGTGATTGATAAATAATGAGTGAAATACAAATGTGTGACATTGTGAATTAGTTGCAATACTAAAATTGTAGATGAATATCCAAACACAAACTCGATTATTTTCCCTTGTTCATTCTTTGTAACATTTAGATGTAGTGCAGCTTTCAAATAAACAACTTCAAATAAAAAAGGTGCTTAAGATCTGAAAACCATTGTATTTGATGTACTTGGTTTGATGGTTTTATTTCCCTGTGTAATAATATATATAGTGTTGTTCTGGTCTTGTTTAGCTACAAGGGACCATCATGCAGTATGTGAAGACTCTGATGGAGGTGATGCCCAAAATCTGCAGACTCCCTCGTCATGAGTACGGATCTCCTGGTGAGGAACCTACAATATGTGCCATATACAAACATGTTTAATATTTATGTATAATAGTATATTTATGTATACTATTATGTTCAATAGTTATGTTGAGATGAGACAGGAGTAGCACTAGATTAGGACCAAACATCTTAAAACCTGACATTCTGAACAATTTTGACTTGATATATTCCGTTTGATTTCCCGTATTGCATTGTGTCACCTTTGACCTTCGACCTACGCCTCACAGGAGCATGATGAGGGGTCTCACTTCATTATTCCTTTATTCAGTCATCAGCATGTACAGTATATACAGTCTCCCCTCAAACCTTTACAGTGCTGCTGTTATTCCTTTTCTATAGGAATCCTGGAGTTCTTCCATCACCAGCTCAAAGACATCGTGGAATATGCAGAGCTCAAAACCGTCTGCTTTCAAAATCTGCGAGAAGTGGGCAACGCTCTGCTGTTCTGCCTCCTGAGTGAACAGAGTCTGGTACGACACGTGGGAGAAGAAGTGCAGTCTCATGTTTGGTGTGACTCTAACTGTGGCTTGTGTTTAGTCCCAGGAGGAAGTTTGTGATTTGCTTCACGCTGCACCTTTCCAGAACATCCTCCCCCGCGTCCACGTCAAAGGTACAACACACGGCGCCTACGGCAACACATTCATGGACAGTTTACAATCCTCTCAATTTCTTTTTTGCTTTTTCAATCTGTCATTTATTTGGTGATTACAACATAATACAAAAAATCGAGTACGTTGCAGAGAAAATATTTGACTAATGATGATGATTCAGTTTTTTGACATGTTGCGGTGCTAATGTCGATCTGTTTCCAGAGGGTGAACGTCTGGATGCAAAGATGAAGCGATTGGAGGCGAAATACACTGCTCTGCACATGGTCCCTCTGATCGAGCGCCTCGGGACCCCTCAGGTCGAGCCCTAACCCAGTTTAATAGGCTATTATCAACCCCTAACCCAAGACTATTATCAACCCCTAACCCAAGACTATTATCAACCCCTAACCCAAGACTATTATCAACCCCTAACCCAAGACTATTATCAACCCCTAACCCAAGACTATTATCAACCCCTAACCCAAGACTATTATCAACCCCTAACCCAAGACTATTATCAACCCCTAACCCAAGACTATTATCAACCCCTAACCCAAGACTATTATCAACCCCTAACCCAAGACTATTATCAACCCCTAACCCAAGACTATTATCAACCCCTAACCCAAGACTATTATCAACCCCTAACCCAAGACTATTATCAACCCCTAACCCAAGACTATTATCAACCCCTAACCCAAGACTATTATCAACCCCTAACCCAAGACTATTATCAACCCCTAACCCAAGACTATTATCAACCCCTAACCCAAGACTATTATCAACCCCTAACCCAAGACTATTATCAACCCCTAACCCAAGACTATTATCAACCCCTAACCCAAGACTATTATCAACCCCTAACCCAAGACTATTATCAACCCCTAACCCAAGACTATTATCAACCCCTAACCCAAGACTATTATCAACCCCTAACCCAAGACTATTATCAACCCCTAACCCAAGACTATTATCAACCCCTAACCCAAGACTATTATCAACCCCTAACCCAAGACTATTATCAACCCCTAACCCAAACCTTTACGAACTTAAACATGTCGCGGTCTAACCCTATAAATAGTTCCCAAAGCTTAATAAAAAGGTCTGGTTTGGCTCCAGATGTGACGAGGAGCTCCTCTTTAAGCCAATAGTGCCAAACCTCCACTCCATACAGACTCTAGCACAGACATGTGGCCCGCGGGCCACATACGGCCTGTTTGTCTTTATAATCCGGCCCGCCAAACATGTCAAGTAATATTTATAAAAAAGAAAAAGTGTTTTGTTTTTTTTACTATTAGGCCAGGTCACAATATAACTAAGAACCAAAAAATAACAATTTTAGAAGCAAAATAACTTTATCCGCTTTTGTCACATTTGGCTTTACAAAATGTAACTTTATGAAAGGCTAAAATAAACTTTAGGAACAGTAACATGTCAGACCTTGTTCAGTCGCAATAATTGTGATTTATTTATTTTTTTCTCACAAAGATCGGAACACTAATATTTGATATTGTGTCTTCCCTCATAGCTACAACTGAATCTTTTTCTACAATATTTCAAAACGGGTGGAAATAATCAGGCAAATGATTCCTTCCTGATTTGAAGGATTTTCCCCATTCAAAAGATAGTTTTATTTGAATTGCACTGTTGCTATAACAGTTTCCATATCAAATCCTTTAAAACCAGGAAGGGAACATTATGTCTGAAACTCTTGAGCAACTTTAACCTTTGAAAATGATTCCCAACCCTTAAAATTGGCATCAACCCCACAATTCCACATTTGTCAGACTCTATATTATGTGTTTTAGGAGTTTAATTTGACCTCTTTAGATGTACATTATTATCAAGTTGATCTGCATGTGAATTTTTTTATTTCTAGTGATGGAAAAACAGAGAAAGTACAGTTAACAATTCAAAACTAAATAGTATCTTTAAAACACAAATATTTAGTTCAAGATACTATATTATGTTCCTCTTCATAGCAAATCGCCATAGCCCGTGAGGGGGACCTGCTGACCAAAGAGCGCCTGTGCTGTGGCCTCTCCATGTTCGAGGTGATCCTGACCCGGGTGCGTGCTTTCCTCGATGATCCCATTTGGCGTGGCCCGTTGCCTAGTAACGGAGTGATGCATGTGGACGAGTGTGTGGAGTTTCACCGGCTGTGGAGTGCCATGCAGTTTGTCTACTGCATCCCTGTGGGCGCGCACGAGTTCACCGTGGAGTAAGTCTGGCTGCAGTGCATTACTGCCTGTTCTTTTCTTTAAAACAATCATTAAAAACATTATGTTGGTAGATTTCTCACAGATTTACATTTATTTCACAATAGGACAATAAAGGCTCATGACGATCTACTCGTGTCATAGTTCAATACCAAGTACCAGAAAAAACAACATTCTTGATATTCTGTGATTGACATGTACCATTGCTCCTCCTGTAGCGTGTGAGCCTGTAGCGTGTGTGAGCCTGTAGCGCGTGTGAGCCTGTAGCGTGTGAGCCTGTAGCGTGTGTGTGAGCCTGTAGCGTGTGTGAGCCTGTAGCGCGTGTGAGCCTGTAGCGTGTGTGTGAGCCTGTAGCGCGTGTGAGCCTGTAGCGTGTGTGAGCCTGTAGCGCGTGAGCCTGTAGCGTGTGAGCCTGTAGCGTGTGAGCGTGAGCCTGTAGTGTGTGAGCCTGTAGCGTGTGAGCCTGTAGCGCGTGAGCCTGTAGCGTGTGAGCGTGAGCCTGTAGTGTGTGAGCCTGTAGCGTGTGAGCCTGTAGCGTGTGTGTGAGCCTGTAGCGTGTGTGTGAGCCTGTAGCGTGTGTGTGAGCCTGTAGCGTGTGTGTGAGCCTGTAGCGCGTGTGTGAGCCTGTAGCGTGTGAGCCTGTAGCGTGTGAGCGTGAGCCTGTAGCGTGTGTGAGCCTGTAGCGCGTGTGAGCCTGTAGCGCGTGTGAGCCTGTAGCGCGTGTGAGCCTGTAGCGCGTGTGAGCCTGTAGCGCGTGTGAGCCTGTAGCGCGTGTGAGCCTGTAGCGCGTGTGAGCCTGTAGCGTGTGTGAGCCTGTAGCGTGTGTGTGAGCCTGTAGCGTGTGTGAGCCTGTAGCGTGTGTGAGCCTGTAGTGTGTGAGCCTGTAGCCTGTAGCGTGTGTGAGCCTGTAGCCTGTAGCGTGTGTGAGCCTGTAGCCTGTAGCGCGTGTGAGCCTGTAGCGCGTGTGAGCCTGTAGCGCGTGTGAGCCTGTAGCGCGTGAGAGTGAGCCTGTAGCGCGTGAGCGTGAGCCTGTAGCGCGTGAGCGTGAGCCTGTAGCGCGTGTGAGCCTGTAGCGCGTGTGAGCCTGTAGCGCGTGTGAGCCTGTAGCGTGTGAGCCTGTAGCGTGTGAGCGTGAGCCTGTAGCGTGTGAGCCTGTAGCGTGTGAGCCTGTAGCGTGTGAGCCTGTAGCGTGTGAGCCTGTAGCGTGTGAGCCTGTAGCGTGTGAGCGTGAGCCTGTAGCGTGTGAGCGTGAGCCTGTAGCGTGTGAGCCTGTAGCGTGTGAGCGTGAGCCTGTAGCGTGTGAGCGTGAGCCTGTAGCGTGTGAGCCTGAGCCTGTAGCGTGTGAGCCTGTAGCGTGTGAGCGTGAGCCTGTAGCGTGTGAGCCTGTAGCGTGTGAGCGTGAGCCTGTAGCGTGTGAGCCTGTAGCGTGTGAGCCTGTAGCGTGTGAGCCTGTAGCGTGTGAGCCTGTAGCGTGTGAGCCTGTAGCGTGTGAGCGTGAGCCTGTAGCGTGTGAGCCTGTAGCGTGTGAGCCTGTAGCGTGTGAGCCTGTAGCGTGTGAGCCTGTAGCGTGTGAGCCTGTAGCGCGTGTGAGCCTGTAGCGCGTGTGAGCCTGTAGCGTGTGAGCCTGTAGCGCGTGTGAGCCTGTAGCGCGTGTGAGCCTGTAGCGCGTGTGAGCCTGTAGCGCGTGTGAGCCTGTAGCGCGTGTGAGCCTGTAGCGCGTGTGAGCCTGTAGCGCGTGTGAGCCTGTAGCGCGTGTGAGCCTGTAGCGCGTGTGAGCCTGTAGCCTGTAGCGTGTGTGAGCCTGTAGCGTGTGTGAGCCTGTAGCGCGTGAGCGTGAGCCTGTAGCGCGTGAGCGTGAGCCTGTAGCGCGTGAGCGTGAGCCTGTAGCGCGTGAGCGTGAGCCTGTAGCGCGTGAGCGTGAGCCTGTAGCGCGTGAGCGTGAGCCTGTAGCGCGTGAGCGTGAGCCTGTAGCGCGTGAGCGTGAGCCTGTAGCGCGTGAGCGTGAGCCTGTAGCGCGTGAGCCTGTAGCGCGTGAGCGTGAGCCTGTAGCGCGTGAGCGTGAGCCTGTAGCGCGTGAGCGTGAGCCTGTAGCGCGTGTGAGCCTGTAGCGCGTGTGAGCCTGTAGCGCGTGTGAGCCTGTAGCGCGTGTGAGCCTGTAGCGCGTGTGAGCCTGTAGCGCGTGAGCCTGTAGCGCGTGAGCCTGTAGCGCGTGAGCCTGTAGCGTGTGAGCCTGTAGCGTGTGAGCCTGTAGCGTGTGAGCCTGTAGCGTGTGAGCCTGTAGCGTGTGAGCCTGTAGCGTGTGAGCCTGTAGCGTGTGAGCCTGTAGCGTGTGAGCGTGAGAGCCTGTAGCGTGTGAGCGTGAGCCTGTAGCGTGTGAGCCTGTAGCGTGTGAGCCTGTAGCGCGTGTGAGCCTGTAGCGTGTGAGCCTGTAGCGTGTGAGCCTGTAGCGTGTGAGCCTGTAGCGCGTGTGAGCCTGTAGCGTGTGAGCCTGTAGCGTGTGTGAGCCTGTAGCGCGTGTGAGCCTGTAGCGCGTGTGAGCCTGTAGCGCGTGTGAGCCTGTAGCGCGTGTGAGCCTGTAGCGCGTGTGAGCCTGTAGCGCGTGTGAGCCTGTAGCGCGTGTGAGCCTGTAGCGCGTGTGAGCCTGTAGCGCGTGTGAGCCTGTAGCGCGTGTGAGCCTGTAGAGTGTGTGAGCCTGTAGCCTGTAGCGCGTGTGAGCCTGTAGCGCGTGTGAGCCTGTAGCGTGTGTGTGAGCCTGTAGCGTGTGTGAGCCTGTAGAGTGTGTGAGCCTGTAGAGTGTGTGAGCCTGTAGCCTGTAGCGTGTGTGAGCCTGTAGCGTGTGTGAGCCTGTAGCGCGTGAGCGTGAGCCTCTAGCGCGTGAGCGTGAGCCTGTAGCGCGTGAGCGTGAGCCTCTAGCGCGTGAGCGTGAGCCTGTAGCGCGTGAGCGTGAGCCTGTAGCGCGTGTGAGCCTGTAGCGCGTGTGAGCCTGTAGCGCGTGAGCCTGTAGCGCGTGTGAGCCTGTAGCGCGTGAGCCTGTAGCGTGTGAGCCTGTAGCGTGTGAGCCTGTAGCGTGTGTGTGAGCCTGTAGCGTGTGTGTGAGCCTGTAGCGTGTGTGTGAGCCTGTAGCGCGCGTGTGAGCCTGTAGCGTGTGAGCCTGTAGCGTGTGAGCCTGTAGCGTGTGAGCGTGAGCCTGTAGCGTGTGTGAGCCTGTAGCGTGTGTGTGAGCCTGTAGCGCGTGTGAGCCTGTAGCGTGTGTGAGCCTGTAGCGCGTGAGCCTGTAGCGTGTGAGCCTGTAGCGTGTGAGCGTGAGCCTGTAGTGTGTGAGCCTGTAGCGTGTGAGCCTGTAGCGCGTGAGCCTGTAGCGTGTGAGCGTGAGCCTGTAGTGTGTGAGCCTGTAGCGTGTGAGCCTGTAGCGTGTGAGCCTGTAGCGTGTGAGCCTGTAGCGTGTGTGTGAGCCTGTAGCGTGTGTGTGAGCCTGTAGCGTGTGTGTGAGCCTGTAGCGCGTGTGTGAGCCTGTAGCGCGTGTGTGAGCCTGTAGCGTGTGAGCCTGTAGCGTGTGAGCCTGTAGCGTGTGAGCGTGAGCCTGTAGCGCGTGTGAGCCTGTAGCGCGTGTGAGCCTGTAGCGCGTGTGAGCCTGTAGCGCGTGTGAGCCTGTAGCGCGTGTGAGCCTGTAGCGCGTGTGAGCCTGTAGCGCGTGTGAGCCTGTAGCGCGTGTGAGCCTGTAGCGTGTGTGTGAGCCTGTAGCGTGTGTGAGCCTGTAGCGTGTGTGAGCCTGTAGAGTGTGTGAGCCTGTAGCCTGTAGCGTGTGTGAGCCTGTAGCCTGTAGCGCGTGTGAGCCTGTAGCGTGTGTGAGCCTGTAGCGCGTGTGAGCCTGTAGCGCGTGAGAGTGAGCCTGTAGCGCGTGAGCGTGAGCCTGTAGCGCGTGAGCGTGAGCCTGTAGCGCGTGTGAGCCTGTAGCGCGTGTGAGCCTGTAGCGCGTGTGAGCCTGTAGCGCGTGTGAGCCTGTAGCGTGTGAGCGTGAGCCTGTAGCGTGTGAGCCTGTAGCGTGTGAGCCTGTAGCGTGTGAGCCTGTAGCGTGTGAGCCTGTAGCGTGTGAGCCTGTAGCGTGTGAGCGTGAGCCTGTAGCGTGTGAGCGTGAGCCTGTAGCGTGTGAGCCTGTAGCGTGTGAGCGTGAGCCTGTAGCGTGTGAGCCTGTAGCGTGTGAGCGTGAGCCTGTAGCGTGTGAGCCTGTAGCGTGTGAGCGTGAGCCTGTAGCGTGTGAGCCTGTAGCGTGTGAGCCTGTAGCGTGTGAGCCTGTAGCGTGTGAGCCTGTAGCGTGTGAGCGTGAGCCTGTAGCGTGTGAGCCTGTAGCGTGTGAGCCTGTAGCGTGTGAGCCTGTAGCGTGTGAGCCTGTAGCGTGTGAGCCTGTAGCGTGTGAGCCTGTAGCGTGTGAGCCTGTAGCGTGTGAGCCTGTAGCGTGTGAGCCTGTAGCGCGTGTGAGCCTGTAGCGCGTGTGAGCCTGTAGCGCGTGTGAGCCTGTAGCGCGTGTGAGCCTGTAGCGCGTGTGAGCCTGTAGCGCGTGTGAGCCTGTAGCGCGTGTGAGCCTGTAGCGCGTGTGAGCCTGTAGCGCGTGTGAGCCTGTAGCGCGTGTGAGCCTGTAGCGTGTGTGAGCCTGAGCCTGTAGCGCGTGAGCGTGAGCCTGTAGCGCGTGAGCGTGAGCCTGTAGCGCGTGAGCGTGAGCCTGTAGCGCGTGAGCGTGAGCCTGTAGCGCGTGAGCGTGAGCCTGTAGCGCGTGAGCGTGAGCCTGTAGCGCGTGAGCGTGAGCCTGTAGCGCGTGAGCGTGAGCCTGTAGCGCGTGAGCGTGAGCCTGTAGCGCGTGAGCGTGAGCCTGTAGCGCGTGAGCGTGAGCCTGTAGCGCGTGAGCGTGAGCCTGTAGCGCGTGAGCGTGAGCCTGTAGCGCGTGAGCGTGAGCCTGTAGCGCGTGAGCGTGAGCCTGTAGCGCGTGAGCGTGAGCCTGTAGCGCGTGTGAGCCTGTAGCGCGTGTGAGCCTGTAGCGCGTGTGAGCCTGTAGCGCGTGTGAGCCTGTAGCGCGCGTGAGCCTGTAGCGCGTGAGCCTGTAGCGCGTGAGCCTGTAGCGCGTGAGCCTGTGCCTGTAGCGTGTGAGCCTGTAGCGTGTGAGCCTGTAGCGTGTGAGCCTGTAGCGTGTGAGCCTGTAGCGTGTGAGCCTGTAGCGTGTGAGCCTGAGAGCCTGTAGCGTGTGAGCGTGAGCCTGTAGCGTGTGAGCGTGAGCCTGTAGCGTGTGAGCCTGTAGCGTGTGAGCCTGTAGCGTGTGAGCCTGTAGCGTGTGTGAGCCTGTAGCGCGTGTGAGCCTGTAGCGTGTGAGCCTGTAGCGTGTGAGCCTGTAGCGCGTGTGAGCCTGTAGCGCGTGTGAGCCTGTAGCGCGTGTGAGCCTGTAGCGCGTGTGAGCCTGTAGCGCGTGTGAGCCTGTAGCGCGTGTGAGCCTGTAGCGCGTGTGAGCCTGTAGCGCGTGTGAGCCTGTAGCGCGTGTGAGCCTGTAGCGCGTGTGAGCCTGTAGCGCGTGTGAGCCTGTAGCGCGTGAGCGTGAGCCTCTAGCGCGTGAGCGTGAGCCTGTAGCGCGTGAGCGTGAGCCTCTAGCGCGTGAGCGTGAGCCTGTAGCGCGTGAGCGTGAGCCTGTAGCGCGTGTGAGCCTGTAGCGCGTGTGAGCCTGTAGCGCGTGAGCCTGTAGCGCGTGTGAGCCTGTAGCGCGTGTGAGCCTGTAGCGCGTGTGAGCCTGTAGCGCGTCTGAGCCTGTAGCGCGTCTGAGCCTGTAGCGTGTGAGAGCTTGTAGCGTGTGTGAGCCTGTAGCGTGTGTGAGCCTGTAGCCTGTAGCGTGTGTGAGCCTGTAGCGCGTGAGCGTGAGCCTCTAGCGCGTGAGCGTGAGCCTGTAGCGCGTGAGCGTGAGCCTGTAGCGCGTGAGCGTGAGCCTGTAGCGCGTGAGCGTGAGCCTGTAGCGCGTGAGCGTGAGCCTGTAGCGCGTGTGAGCCTGTAGCGCGTGTGAGCCTGTAGCGCGTGAGCCTGTAGCGCGTGAGCCTGTAGCGCGTCTGAGCCTGTAGCGCGTCTGAGCCTGTAGCGCGTCTGAGCCTGTAGCGTGTGAGAGCTTGTAGCGTGTGTGAGCCTGTAGCGTGTGTGAGCCTGTAGCCTGTAGCGTGTGTGAGCCTGTAGCGTGTGTGAGCCTGTAGCGTGTGTGAGCCTGTAGCGCGTGAGCGTGAGCCTGTAGCGCGTGAGCGTGAGCCTCTAGCGCGTGAGCGTGAGCCTGTAGCGCGTGAGCGTGAGCCTGTAGCGCGTGTGAGCCTGTAGCGCGTGTGAGCCTGTAGCGCGTGTGAGCCTGTAGCGCGTGTGAGCCTGTAGCGCGTCTGAGCCTGTAGCGCGTCTGAGCCTGTAGCGCGTCTGAGCCTGTAGCGTGTGAGAGCTTGTAGCGTGTGTGAGCCTGTAGCGTGTGAGAGCCTGTAGCGCGTGTGAGCCTGTAGCGCGTCTGAGCCTGTAGCGCGTCTGAGCCTGTAGCGTGTGAGCCTGTAGCGTGTGTGAGCCTGTAGCGCGTGTGAGCCTGTAGCGCGTGTGAGCCTGTAGCGCGTGTGAGCCTGTAGCGCGTGTGAGCCTGTAGCGCGTGTGAGCCTGTAGCGCGTGTGAGCCTGTAGCGCGTGTGAGCCTGTAGCGCGTGTGAGCCTGTAGCGTGTGTGTGCCTGTAGCGCGCGTGAGCCTGTAGCGCGCGTGAGCCTGTAGCGCGTGAGCCTGTAGCGTGTGAGCCTGTAGCGCGTGTGAGCCTGTAGCGCGTGTGAGCCTGTAGCGCGTGTGAGCCTGTAGCGCGTGTGAGCCTGTAGCGCGTGTGAGCCTGTAGCGCGTGAGCGTGAGCCTGTAGCGCGTGTGCGTGAGCCTGTAGCGCGTGTGAGCCTGTAGCGTGTGAGCCTGTAGCGTGTGAGAGCCTGTAGCGCGTGAGCGTGAGCCTGTAGCGCGTGAGCGTGAGCCTGTAGCGTGTGAGCCTGTAGCGCGTGTGAGCCTGTAGCGTGTGTGTGAGCCTGTAGCGCGTGTGAGCCTGTAGCGCGTGTGAGCCTGTAGCGCGTGTGAGCCTGTAGCGCGTGTGAGCCTGTAGCGCGTGTGAGCCTGTAGCGCGTGAGCCTGTAGCGCGTGTGAGCCTGTAGCGCGTGTGAGCCTGTAGCGTGTGTGTGAGCCTGTAGCGTGTGTGTGAGCCTGTAGCGTGTGTGAGCCTGTGTGAGCGTGAGCCTGTAGCGTGTGTGAGCCTGTAGCGTGTGTGAGCCTGTAGCGTGTGTGAGCCTGTAGCGTGTGTGAGCCTGTAGCGTGTGTGAGCCTGTAGCGTGTGTGTGAGCCTGTAGCGTGTGTGAGCCTGTAGCGTGTGTGAGCCTGTAGCGTGTGTGAGCCTGTAGCGCGTGTGAGCCTGTAGCGCGTGTGAGCCTGTAGCGCGTGTGAGCCTGTAGCGTGTGTGTGAGCCTGTAGCGTGTGTGAGCCTGTAGCGTGAGCCTGTAGCGTGTGTGAGCCTGTAGCGTGTGAGCCTGTAGCGTGTGTGTGAGCCTGTAGCGTGTGTGAGCCTGTAGCGTGTGTGAGCCTGTAGCGTGTGTGTGAGCCTGTAGCGTGTGTGAGCCTGTAGCGTGTGAGCCTGTAGCGTGTGTGAGCCTGTAGCGTGTGTGAGCCTGTAGCGTGTGTGAGCCTGTAGCGCGTGTGAGCCTGTAGCGCGTGTGAGCCTGTAGCGCGTGTGAGCCTGTAGCGCGTGTGAGCCTGTAGCGTGTGTGTGAGCCTGTAGCGTGTGTGAGCCTGTAGCGCGCGTGAGCCTGTAGCGCGTGAGCCTGTAGCGCGTGAGCCTGTAGCGTGTGAGCCTGTAGCGTGTGTGTGAGCCTGTAGCGTGTGTGTGAGCCTGTAGCGTGTGTGTGAGCCTGTAGCGCGTGTGTGAGCCTGTAGCGTGTGAGCCTGTAGCGTGTGAGCCTGTAGCGTGTGAGCGTGAGCCTGTAGCGTGTGTGAGCCTGTAGCGCGTGTGAGCCTGTAGCGCGTGTGAGCCTGTAGCGCGTGTGAGCCTGTAGCGCGTGTGAGCCTGTAGCGCGTGTGAGCCTGTAGCGCGTGTGAGCCTGTAGCGCGTGTGAGCCTGTAGCGCGTGTGAGCCTGTAGCGCGTGTGAGCCTGTAGCGTGTGTGAGCCTGTAGCGTGTGTGTGAGCCTGTAGCGTGTGTGAGCCTGTAGCGTGTGTGAGCCTGTAGCGTGTGTGAGCCTGTAGAGTGTGTGAGCCTGTAGCCTGTAGCGTGTGTGAGCCTGTAGCCTGTAGCGCGTGTGAGCCTGTAGCGTGTGTGAGCCTGTAGCGCGTGTGAGCCTGTAGCGCGTGAGAGTGAGCCTGTAGCGCGTGAGCGTGAGCCTGTAGCGCGTGAGCGTGAGCCTGTAGCGCGTGTGAGCCTGTAGCGCGTGTGAGCCTGTAGCGCGTGTGAGCCTGTAGCGCGTGTGAGCCTGTAGCGTGTGAGCGTGAGCCTGTAGCGTGTGAGCCTGTAGCGTGTGAGCCTGTAGCGTGTGAGCCTGTAGCGTGTGAGCCTGTAGCGTGTGAGCCTGTAGCGTGTGAGCGTGAGCCTGTAGCGTGTGAGCGTGAGCCTGTAGCGTGTGAGCCTGTAGCGTGTGAGCGTGAGCCTGTAGCGTGTGAGCCTGTAGCGTGTGAGCGTGAGCCTGTAGCGTGTGAGCCTGTAGCGTGTGAGCGTGAGCCTGTAGCGTGTGAGCCTGTAGCGTGTGAGCGTGAGCCTGTAGCGTGTGAGCCTGTAGCGTGTGAGCCTGTAGCGTGTGAGCCTGTAGCGTGTGAGCGTGAGCCTGTAGCGTGTGAGCCTGTAGCGTGTGAGCCTGTAGCGTGTGAGCCTGTAGCGTGTGAGCCTGTAGCGTGTGAGCCTGTAGCGTGTGAGCCTGTAGCGTGTGAGCCTGTAGCGTGTGAGCCTGTAGCGTGTGAGCCTGTAGCGTGTGAGCCTGTAGCGCGTGTGAGCCTGTAGCGCGTGTGAGCCTGTAGCGCGTGTGAGCCTGTAGCGCGTGTGAGCCTGTAGCGCGTGTGAGCCTGTAGCGCGTGTGAGCCTGTAGCGCGTGTGAGCCTGTAGCGCGTGTGAGCCTGTAGCGCGTGTGAGCCTGTAGCCTGTAGCGTGTGTGAGCCTGTAGCGTGTGTGAGCCTGTAGCGCGTGAGCGTGAGCCTGTAGCGCGTGAGCGTGAGCCTGTAGCGCGTGAGCGTGAGCCTGTAGCTCGTGAGCGTGAGCCTGTAGCGCGTGAGCGTGAGCCTGTAGCGCGTGAGCGTGAGCCTGTAGCGCGTGAGCGTGAGCCTGTAGCGCGTGAGCGTGAGCCTGTAGCGCGTGAGCGTGAGCCTGTAGCGCGTGAGCGTGAGCCTGTAGCGCGTGAGCGTGAGCCTGTAGCGCGTGAGCGTGAGCCTGTAGCGCGTGTGAGCCTGTAGCGCGTGTGAGCCTGTAGCGCGTGTGAGCCTGTAGCGCGTGTGAGCCTGTAGCGCGTGTGAGCCTGTAGCGCGTGAGCCTGTAGCGCGTGAGCCTGTAGCGCGTGAGCCTGTGCCTGTAGCGTGTGAGCCTGTAGCGTGTGAGCCTGTAGCGTGTGAGCCTGTAGCGTGTGAGCCTGTAGCGTGTGAGCCTGTAGCGTGTGAGCCTGAGAGCCTGTAGCGTGTGAGCGTGAGCCTGTAGCGTGTGAGCGTGAGCCTGTAGCGTGTGAGCCTGTAGCGTGTGAGCCTGTAGCGTGTGAGCCTGTAGCGTGTGTGAGCCTGTAGCGCGTGTGAGCCTGTAGCGTGTGAGCCTGTAGCGTGTGAGCCTGTAGCGCGTGTGAGCCTGTAGCGCGTGTGAGCCTGTAGCGCGTGTGAGCCTGTAGCGCGTGTGAGCCTGTAGCGCGTGTGAGCCTGTAGCGCGTGTGAGCCTGTAGCGCGTGTGAGCCTGTAGCGCGTGAGCGTGAGCCTCTAGCGCGTGAGCGTGAGCCTGTAGCGCGTGAGCGTGAGCCTCTAGCGCGTGAGCGTGAGCCTGTAGCGCGTGAGCGTGAGCCTGTAGCGCGTGTGAGCCTGTAGCGCGTGTGAGCCTGTAGCGCGTGAGCCTGTAGCGCGTGTGAGCCTGTAGCGCGTGTGAGCCTGTAGCGCGTGTGAGCCTGTAGCGCGTCTGAGCCTGTAGCGCGTCTGAGCCTGTAGCGTGTGAGAGCTTGTAGCGTGTGTGAGCCTGTAGCGTGTGTGAGCCTGTAGCCTGTAGCGTGTGTGAGCCTGTAGCGTGTGTGAGCCTGTAGCGCGTGAGCGTGAGCCTCTAGCGCGTGAGCGTGAGCCTGTAGCGCGTGAGCGTGAGCCTGTAGCGCGTGAGCGTGAGCCTGTAGCGCGTGAGCGTGAGCCTGTAGCGCGTGAGCGTGAGCCTGTAGCGCGTGTGAGCCTGTAGCGCGTGTGAGCCTGTAGCGCGTGAGCCTGTAGCGCGTGTGAGCCTGTAGCGCGTCTGAGCCTGTAGCGCGTCTGAGCCTGTAGCGCGTCTGAGCCTGTAGCGTGTGAGAGCTTGTAGCGTGTGTGAGCCTGTAGCGTGTGTGAGCCTGTAGCCTGTAGCGTGTGTGAGCCTGTAGCGCGTGAGCCTGTAGCGCGTGTGAGCCTGTAGCGCGTGTGAGCCTGTAGCGCGTGTGAGCCTGTAGCGCGTGTGAGCCTGTAGCGCGTGTGAGCCTGTAGCGCGTGTGAGCCTGTAGCGCGTGTGAGCCTGTAGCGCGTGTGAGCCTGTAGCGCGTGTGAGCCTGTAGCGTGTGTGAGCCTGTAGCGTGTGTGAGCCTGAGCCTGTAGCGCGTGAGCGTGAGCCTGTAGCGCGTGAGCGTGAGCCTGTAGCGCGTGAGCGTGAGCCTGTAGCGCGTGAGCGTGAGCCTGTAGCGCGTGAGCGTGAGCCTGTAGCGCGTGAGCGTGAGCCTGTAGCGCGTGAGCGTGAGCCTGTAGCGCGTGAGCGTGAGCCTGTAGCGCGTGAGCGTGAGCCTGTAGCGCGTGAGCGTGAGCCTGTAGCGCGTGAGCGTGAGCCTGTAGCGCGTGAGCGTGAGCCTGTAGCGCGTGAGCGTGAGCCTGTAGCGCGTGAGCGTGAGCCTGTAGCGCGTGTGAGCCTGTAGCGCGTGTGAGCCTGTAGCGCGTGTGAGCCTGTAGCGCGCGTGAGCCTGTAGCGCGCGTGAGCCTGTAGCGCGTGAGCCTGTAGCGCGTGAGCCTGTAGCGCGTGAGCCTGTGCCTGTAGCGTGTGAGCCTGTAGCGTGTGAGCCTGTAGCGTGTGAGCCTGTAGCGTGTGAGCCTGTAGCGTGTGAGCCTGTAGCGTGTGAGCCTGAGAGCCTGTAGCGTGTGAGCGTGAGCCTGTAGCGTGTGAGCGTGAGCCTGTAGCGTGTGAGCCTGTAGCGTGTGAGCCTGTAGCGTGTGAGCCTGTAGCGTGTGTGAGCCTGTAGCGCGTGTGAGCCTGTAGCGTGTGAGCCTGTAGCGTGTGAGCCTGTAGCGCGTGTGAGCCTGTAGCGCGTGTGAGCCTGTAGCGCGTGTGAGCCTGTAGCGCGTGTGAGCCTGTAGCGCGTGTGAGCCTGTAGCGCGTGTGAGCCTGTAGCGCGTGTGAGCCTGTAGCGCGTGTGAGCCTGTAGCGCGTGTGAGCCTGTAGCGCGTGTGAGCCTGTAGCGCGTGTGAGCCTGTAGCGCGTGAGCGTGAGCCTCTAGCGCGTGAGCGTGAGCCTGTAGCGCGTGAGCGTGAGCCTCTAGCGCGTGAGCGTGAGCCTGTAGCGCGTGAGCGTGAGCCTGTAGCGCGTGTGAGCCTGTAGCGCGTGTGAGCCTGTAGCGCGTGAGCCTGTAGCGCGTGTGAGCCTGTAGCGCGTGTGAGCCTGTAGCGCGTGTGAGCCTGTAGCGCGTCTGAGCCTGTAGCGCGTCTGAGCCTGTAGCGTGTGAGAGCTTGTAGCGTGTGTGAGCCTGTAGCGTGTGTGAGCCTGTAGCCTGTAGCGTGTGTGAGCCTGTAGCGCGTGAGCGTGAGCCTCTAGCGCGTGAGCGTGAGCCTGTAGCGCGTGAGCGTGAGCCTGTAGCGCGTGAGCGTGAGCCTGTAGCGCGTGAGCGTGAGCCTGTAGCGCGTGAGCGTGAGCCTGTAGCGCGTGTGAGCCTGTAGCGCGTGTGAGCCTGTAGCGCGTGAGCCTGTAGCGCGTGAGCCTGTAGCGCGTCTGAGCCTGTAGCGCGTCTGAGCCTGTAGCGCGTCTGAGCCTGTAGCGTGTGAGAGCTTGTAGCGTGTGTGAGCCTGTAGCGTGTGTGAGCCTGTAGCCTGTAGCGTGTGTGAGCCTGTAGCGTGTGTGA
The DNA here is from genome assembly GCF_026437365.1 of Eucyclogobius newberryi. NCBI lineage: Eukaryota > Metazoa > Chordata > Actinopteri > Gobiiformes > Gobiidae > Eucyclogobius > Eucyclogobius newberryi. Next base: position 39,984,648 of record NW_027316532.1, read on the forward strand.
GCCTGTAGCGTGTGTGAGCCTGTAGCGCGTGAGCGTGAGCCTGTAGCGCGTGAGCGTGAGCCTCTAGCGCGTGAGCGTGAGCCTCTAGCGCGTGAGCGTGAGCCTGTAGCGCGTGAGCGTGAGCCTGTAGCGCGTGTGAGCCTGTAGCGCGTGTGAGCCTGTAGCGCGTGTGAGCCTGTAGCGCGTGTGAGCCTGTAGCGCGTCTGAGCCTGTAGCGCGTCTGAGCCTGTAGCGCGTCTGAGCCTGTAGCGTGTGAGAGCTTGTAGCGTGTGTGAGCCTGTAGCGTGTGAGAGCCTGTAGCGCGTGTGAGCCTGTAGCGCGTCTGAGCCTGTAGCGCGTCTGAGCCTGTAGCGTGTGAGCCTGTAGCGTGTGTGAGCCTGTAGCGCGTGTGAGCCTGTAGCGCGTGTGAGCCTGTAGCGCGTGTGAGCCTGTAGCGCGTGTGAGCCTGTAGCGCGTGTGAGCCTGTAGCGCGTGTGAGCCTGTAGCGCGTGTGAGCCTGTAGCGCGTGTGAGCCTGTAGCGCGTGTGAGCCTGTAGCGTGTGTGTGCCTGTAGCGCGCGTGAGCCTGTAGCGCGCGTGAGCCTGTAGCGCGTGAGCCTGTAGCGTGTGAGCCTGTAGCGCGTGTGAGCCTGTAGCGCGTGTGAGCCTGTAGCGCGTGTGAGCCTGTAGCGCGTGTGAGCCTGTAGCGCGTGTGAGCCTGTAGCGCGTGAGCGTGAGCCTGTAGCGCGTGTGCGTGAGCCTGTAGCGCGTGTGAGCCTGTAGCGTGTGAGCCTGTAGCGTGTGAGAGCCTGTAGCGCGTGAGCGTGAGCCTGTAGCGCGTGAGCGTGAGCCTGTAGCGTGTGAGCCTGTAGCGCGTGTGAGCCTGTAGCGTGTGTGTGAGCCTGTAGCGCGTGTGAGCCTGTAGCGCGTGTGAGCCTGTAGCGCGTGTGAGCCTGTAGCGCGTGTGAGCCTGTAGCGCGTGTGAGCCTGTAGCGCGTGAGCCTGTAGCGCGTGTGAGCCTGTAGCGCGTGTGAGCCTGTAGCGTGTGTGTGAGCCTGTAGCGTGTGTGTGAGCCTGTAGCGTGTGTGAGCCTGTGTGAGCGTGAGCCTGTAGCGTGTGTGAGCCTGTAGCGTGTGTGAGCCTGTAGCGTGTGTGAGCCTGTAGCGTGTGTGAGCCTGTAGCGTGTGTGAGCCTGTAGCGTGTGTGTGAGCCTGTAGCGTGTGTGAGCCTGTAGCGTGTGTGAGCCTGTAGCGTGTGTGAGCCTGTAGCGCGTGTGAGCCTGTAGCGCGTGTGAGCCTGTAGCGCGTGTGAGCCTGTAGCGTGTGTGTGAGCCTGTAGCGTGTGTGAGCCTGTAGCGTGAGCCTGTAGCGTGTGTGAGCCTGTAGCGTGTGAGCCTGTAGCGTGTGTGTGAGCCTGTAGCGTGTGTGAGCCTGTAGCGTGTGTGAGCCTGTAGCGTGTGTGTGAGCCTGTAGCGTGTGTGAGCCTGTAGCGTGTGAGCCTGTAGCGTGTGTGAGCCTGTAGCGTGTGTGAGCCTGTAGCGTGTGTGAGCCTGTAGCGCGTGTGAGCCTGTAGCGCGTGTGAGCCTGTAGCGCGTGTGAGCCTGTAGCGCGTGTGAGCCTGTAGCGTGTGTGTGAGCCTGTAGCGTGTGTGAGCCTGTAGCGCGCGTGAGCCTGTAGCGCGTGAGCCTGTAGCGCGTGAGCCTGTAGCGTGTGAGCCTGTAGCGTGTGTGTGAGCCTGTAGCGTGTGTGTGAGCCTGTAGCGTGTGTGTGAGCCTGTAGCGCGTGTGTGAGCCTGTAGCGTGTGAGCCTGTAGCGTGTGAGCCTGTAGCGTGTGAGCGTGAGCCTGTAGCGTGTGTGAGCCTGTAGCGCGTGTGAGCCTGTAGCGCGTGTGAGCCTGTAGCGCGTGTGAGCCTGTAGCGCGTGTGAGCCTGTAGCGCGTGTGAGCCTGTAGCGCGTGTGAGCCTGTAGCGCGTGTGAGCCTGTAGCGCGTGTGAGCCTGTAGCGCGTGTGAGCCTGTAGCGTGTGTGAGCCTGTAGCGTGTGTGTGAGCCTGTAGCGTGTGTGAGCCTGTAGCGTGTGTGAGCCTGTAGAGTGTGTGAGCCTGTAGCCTGTAGCGTGTGTGAGCCTGTAGCCTGTAGCGCGTGTGAGCCTGTAGCGTGTGTGAGCCTGTAGCGCGTGTGAGCCTGTAGCGCGTGAGAGTGAGCCTGTAGCGCGTGAGCGTGAGCCTGTAGCGCGTGAGCGTGAGCCTGTAGCGCGTGTGAGCCTGTAGCGCGTGTGAGCCTGTAGCGCGTGTGAGCCTGTAGCGCGTGTGAGCCTGTAGCGTGTGAGCGTGAGCCTGTAGCGTGTGAGCCTGTAGCGTGTGAGCCTGTAGCGTGTGAGCCTGTAGCGTGTGAGCCTGTAGCGTGTGAGCCTGTAGCGTGTGAGCGTGAGCCTGTAGCGTGTGAGCGTGAGCCTGTAGCGTGTGAGCCTGTAGCGTGTGAGCGTGAGCCTGTAGCGTGTGAGCCTGTAGCGTGTGAGCGTGAGCCTGTAGCGTGTGAGCCTGTAGCGTGTGAGCGTGAGCCTGTAGCGTGTGAGCCTGTAGCGTGTGAGCGTGAGCCTGTAGCGTGTGAGCCTGTAGCGTGTGAGCCTGTAGCGTGTGAGCCTGTAGCGTGTGAGCGTGAGCCTGTAGCGTGTGAGCCTGTAGCGTGTGAGCCTGTAGCGTGTGAGCCTGTAGCGTGTGAGCCTGTAGCGTGTGAGCCTGTAGCGTGTGAGCCTGTAGCGTGTGAGCCTGTAGCGTGTGAGCCTGTAGCGTGTGAGCCTGTAGCGCGTGTGAGCCTGTAGCGCGTGTGAGCCTGTAGCGCGTGTGAGCCTGTAGCGCGTGTGAGCCTGTAGCGCGTGTGAGCCTGTAGCGCGTGTGAGCCTGTAGCGCGTGTGAGCCTGTAGCGCGTGTGAGCCTGTAGCGCGTGTGAGCCTGTAGCCTGTAGCGTGTGTGAGCCTGTAGCGTGTGTGAGCCTGTAGCGCGTGAGCGTGAGCCTGTAGCGCGTGAGCGTGAGCCTGTAGCGCGTGAGCGTGAGCCTGTAGCTCGTGAGCGTGAGCCTGTAGCGCGTGAGCGTGAGCCTGTAGCGCGTGAGCGTGAGCCTGTAGCGCGTGAGCGTGAGCCTGTAGCGCGTGAGCGTGAGCCTGTAGCGCGTGAGCGTGAGCCTGTAGCGCGTGAGCGTGAGCCTGTAGCGCGTGAGCGTGAGCCTGTAGCGCGTGAGCGTGAGCCTGTAGCGCGTGTGAGCCTGTAGCGCGTGTGAGCCTGTAGCGCGTGTGAGCCTGTAGCGCGTGTGAGCCTGTAGCGCGTGTGAGCCTGTAGCGCGTGAGCCTGTAGCGCGTGAGCCTGTAGCGCGTGAGCCTGTGCCTGTAGCGTGTGAGCCTGTAGCGTGTGAGCCTGTAGCGTGTGAGCCTGTAGCGTGTGAGCCTGTAGCGTGTGAGCCTGTAGCGTGTGAGCCTGTAGCGTGTGAGCCTGAGAGCCTGTAGCGTGTGAGCGTGAGCCTGTAGCGTGTGAGCGTGAGCCTGTAGCGTGTGAGCCTGTAGCGTGTGAGCCTGTAGCGTGTGAGCCTGTAGCGTGTGTGAGCCTGTAGCGCGTGTGAGCCTGTAGCGTGTGAGCCTGTAGCGTGTGAGCCTGTAGCGCGTGTGAGCCTGTAGCGCGTGTGAGCCTGTAGCGCGTGTGAGCCTGTAGCGCGTGTGAGCCTGTAGCGCGTGTGAGCCTGTAGCGCGTGTGAGCCTGTAGCGCGTGTGAGCCTGTAGCGCGTGAGCGTGAGCCTCTAGCGCGTGAGCGTGAGCCTGTAGCGCGTGAGCGTGAGCCTCTAGCGCGTGAGCGTGAGCCTGTAGCGCGTGAGCGTGAGCCTGTAGCGCGTGTGAGCCTGTAGCGCGTGTGAGCCTGTAGCGCGTGAGCCTGTAGCGCGTGTGAGCCTGTAGCGCGTGTGAGCCTGTAGCGCGTGTGAGCCTGTAGCGCGTCTGAGCCTGTAGCGCGTCTGAGCCTGTAGCGTGTGAGAGCTTGTAGCGTGTGTGAGCCTGTAGCGTGTGTGAGCCTGTAGCCTGTAGCGTGTGTGAGCCTGTAGCGTGTGTGAGCCTGTAGCGCGTGAGCGTGAGCCTCTAGCGCGTGAGCGTGAGCCTGTAGCGCGTGAGCGTGAGCCTGTAGCGCGTGAGCGTGAGCCTGTAGCGCGTGAGCGTGAGCCTGTAGCGCGTGAGCGTGAGCCTGTAGCGCGTGTGAGCCTGTAGCGCGTGTGAGCCTGTAGCGCGTGAGCCTGTAGCGCGTGTGAGCCTGTAGCGCGTCTGAGCCTGTAGCGCGTCTGAGCCTGTAGCGCGTCTGAGCCTGTAGCGTGTGAGAGCTTGTAGCGTGTGTGAGCCTGTAGCGTGTGTGAGCCTGTAGCCTGTAGCGTGTGTGAGCCTGTAGCGTGTGTGAGCCTGTAGCGCGTGAGCGTGAGCCTGTAGCGCGTGAGCGTGAGCCTCTAGCGCGTGAGCGTGAGCCTGTAGCGCGTGAGCGTGAGCCTGTAGCGCGTGTGAGCCTGTAGCGCGTGTGAGCCTGTAGCGCGTGTGAGCCTGTAGCGCGTGTGAGCCTGTAGCGCGTCTGAGCCTGTAGCGCGTCTGAGCCTGTAGCGCGTCTGAGCCTGTAGCGTGTGAGAGCTTGTAGCGTGTGTGAGCCTGTAGCGTGTGAGAGCCTGTAGCGCGTGTGAGCCTGTAGCGCGTCTGAGCCTGTAGCGCGTCTGAGCCTGTAGCGTGTGAGCCTGTAGCGTGTGTGAGCCTGTAGCGCGTGTGAGCCTGTAGCGCGTGTGAGCCTGTAGCGCGTGTGAGCCTGTAGCGCGTGTGAGCCTGTAGCGCGTGTGAGCCTGTAGCGCGTGTGAGCCTGTAGCGCGTGTGAGCCTGTAGCGCGTGTGAGCCTGTAGCGCGTGTGAGCCTGTAGCGCGTGTGAGCCTGTAGCGCGTGTGAGCCTGTAGCGTGTGTGTGAGCCTGTAGCGTGTGTGTGAGCCTGTAGCGTGTGTGAGCCTGTAGCGCGCGTGAGCCTGTAGCGCGCGTGAGCCTGTAGCGCGTGAGCCTGTAGCGCGTGAGCCTGTAGCGTGTGAGCCTGTAGCGCGTGTGAGCCTGTAGCGCGTGTGAGCCTGTAGCGCGTGTGAGCCTGTAGCGCGTGTGAGCCTGTAGCGCGTGTGAGCCTGTAGCGCGTGAGCGTGAGCCTGTAGCGCGTGTGCGTGAGCCTGTAGCGCGTGTGAGCCTGTAGCGTGTGAGCCTGTAGCGTGTGAGAGCCTGTAGCGCGTGAGCGTGAGCCTGTAGCGCGTGAGCGTGAGCCTGTAGCGTGTGAGCCTGTAGCGCGTGTGAGCCTGTAGCGTGTGTGTGAGCCTGTAGCGCGTGTGAGCCTGTAGCGCGTGTGAGCCTGTAGCGCGTGTGAGCCTGTAGCGCGTGTGAGCCTGTAGCGCGTGTGAGCCTGTAGCGCGTGTGAGCCTGTAGCGCGTGAGCCTGTAGCGCGTGTGAGCCTGTAGCGCGTGTGAGCCTGTAGCGTGTGTGTGAGCCTGTAGCGTGTGTGTGAGCCTGTAGCGTGTGTGAGCCTGTGTGAGCGTGAGCCTGTAGCGTGTGTGAGCCTGTAGCGTGTGAGCCTGTAGCGTGTGTGAGCCTGTAGCGTGTGTGAGCCTGTAGCGTGTGTGAGCCTGTAGCGTGTGTGAGCCTGTAGCGTGTGTGAGCCTGTAGCGTGTGTGAGCCTGTAGCGCGTGTGAGCCTGTAGCGCGTGTGAGCCTGTAGCGCGTGTGAGCCTGTAGCGTGTGTGTGAGCCTGTAGCGTGTGTGAGCCTGTAGCGCGCGTGAGCCTGTAGCGCGTGAGCCTGTAGCGCGTGAGCCTGTAGCGCGTGAGCCTGTAGCGTGAGAGAGCCTGTAGCGTGTGAGCCTGTAGCGTGTGTGAGCCTGTAGCGCGTGTGAGCCTGTAGCGTGTGAGCCTGTAGCGTGTGTGTGAGCCTGTAGCGTGTGTGAGCCTGTAGCGTGTGAGCCTGTAGCGTGTGAGCGTGAGCCTGTAGCGTGTGTGAGCCTGTAGCGCGTGAGCGTGAGCCTGTAGCGCGTGAGCCTGTAGCGCGTGAGCGTGAGCCTGTAGCGCGTGAGCCTGTAGCGCGTGAGCGTGAGCCTGTAGCGTGTGTGAGCCTGTAGCGCGTGAGCGTGAGCCTGTAGCGCGCGTGAGCGTGAGCCTGTAGCGCGTGAGCCTGTAGCGTGTGTGAGCCTGTAGCGTGTGTGAGCCTGTAGCGCGTGTGAGCCTGTAGCGCGTGTGAGCCTGTAGCGCGTGTGAGCCTGTAGCGTGTGTGAGCCTGTAGCGCGTGTGAGAGCCTGTAGCGTGTGAGCCTGTAGCGTGTGAGCCTGTAGCGCGTGTGAGAGCCTGTAGCGTGTGAGCCTGTAGCGTGTGAGCGTGAGCCTGTAGCGTGTGAGCGTGAGCCTGTAGCGTGTGAGCGTGAGCCTGTAGCGTGTGAGCGTGAGCCTGTAGCATGTGTGAGCCTGTAGCGTGTGAGCCTGTAGCGCGTGAGCGTGAGCCTGTAGCGCGTGTGAGCCTGTAGCGCGTGTGAGCCTGTAGCGTGTGAGCGTGAGCCTGTAGCGCGTGAGCGTGAGCCTGTAGCGCGTGAGCGTGAGCCTGTAGCATGTGTGAGCCTGTAGCGTGTGAGCGTGAGCCTGTAGCGTGTGAGCCTGTAGCGTGTGAGCGTGAGCCTGTAGCGCGTGTGAGCCTGTAGCGTGTGACACGGGGAAAGGGAGCGGGAATCCAGTTTAACATGGATTTGCCTTTTGGATATCTGACCCTGAACTGCTTTGCAGACAGTGCTTTGGGGACGGGCTGCACTGGGCCGGCTGCATGATCATCTCTCTGTTGGGGCAGCAGCGGCGCTTTGACATCCTGGACTTCAGCTACCACCTGCTCAAGGTCCAGAAGCACGATGGCAAGGACGAGGTCATCAAGAGTGTGGTGAGTTCACTGACTCTGGGATTCTTTACTCGTATTGAGCAGATGATCAGAAAAAGATCTTATGTTTTCATGGATTCAAACACAGGAGAATTCGCAGCACAAATCGTGAATAATTTGAAAACTGCTACGTTTCGAGTCCAAAATTCATGGTTGTCAATTGTACTGGAAAAAAAAACTTCAAACGTCTTCATTTGGGTTGTGGGAAAATGTACTTGAATATTTCGTATATTATACAGTAACTCACATCCTAAATATCACTCATCTGATTATTCGAATGTCTGTTTTTTTCTTTTTAAGCCTCTCAAGAAAATGGTCGACAGGATCCGCAAATTCCAGGTGATTAACGATGAAATATTTGCAGTTTTGAACAAATACCTGAAGTCTGGAGACGGAGAGCACATGCCAGTGGAACATGTGCGCTGTTTCCAACCTCCCATCCACCAGTCGCTGGCCAGCAGCTGAAGTACTACTACAAATACTATAATACTGTGGACCAGTGGTGCTTCCAGACACATTGCCATAGTTACCACACATATTCCTATATCTGCTAATGCAGGACCATTGAATTTAAGTAAAAGAAGTTGGTCAATTTTTTTATTGTTAATGAATTTTTGTATTCACTTGTGCCTTATCATAAATTAATACATTTTGGTAAACTATTTTATACTTTGAGATCTGAAAGAAATTTGGGGAATTAGTTTTAGCAGATAAATATTTAAGGGCTGCAGTGGTGGGTCATTATAACGGGTGCTAGTATTTTAAGAAAAGGTTTAAAAGTCCATTTTGTATTTTGCATGCCAAACAAGAGAAATGAGAACTTTATACTCCAGCATTTATTCACTGTGCCTTGTGTTTTCGAATGTTTAAATTCAATAAATATGCAACAAATCTGGTGGTTGGTTTTGATTTAAACTAGAAAAACCTTTGAGTCAAAGATAATGAAGTATCAAGACATTTATTTCCGTCGATCAGCCATAACTGCATATGTCAGGCGGTCATAAACATTTAAGGGCAATAACCCTTCTGACCAGTGGTACCAACACGGCTGCTGCTTGTGGGGGAAGAACTTTCCATTTAATCAGTTTAATTGACCAGTTTCAGCTTTGTAATATTTCTGTGCTTGTGTTGGACCCGTTTCCTGCGATTCTAGAATCAGCTCAAAACCAATTATTCTGATTGGGAAATATCTACTTTGAGAACAATGTTTAAATTCTGGCTTATCTGTGACGTTGGCATCACTCGTGTTAAAAATCAGTATACAAAGTGAATTAGTGCATTGATTATGCTTTTACTCAAATGAAAACATGTCTTTAAAAAATATTTACAGGCTACAGAGGAATGAAAGTGTTAATAAGGCAAATTAAAACATACAATACAATTCACTGGTCTTTCTGAACCTCTGTGTTGTAGGTGATTGTCTTAATGATCCTGTCTTGGTGCTGTTTAAGTCACCAATAAACACCTTAAGAGGAAATAATTGCTCCGTTTCTTCTGGAGACACTATCAAAAGGCAAGCCGACTTCTCTATCCGTGTCTTCTGATTCGTTGTGCAGAAGTTCATAGGTACTGTGAGACACCATGCCGTTAGTGCTCGGAAAAGCCTTCTCCTCCTTTCTTATTGTAACGGCTAAAGTTGACCAGCTAACGTTAACGTCTTTGAATGCGTGCAATAAGAAGATACCAACAATAATTGTAAGGAAGCCACTCAATGTCCCAATAATATCATCTGTGCCCATGTGTTCCCACTCCTTGAACAAAATGGCAGAACAGGTGAGCACTGAGGTGGTGAAGAACACGTAGTAGATGGGCGTCACGATGGAGGTGTTGAAAATGTCCAGCGCCTTGTTTAAATAGTTGATCTGAGTGCTAACGCAAGCGATGAGTGACAGCAGCAGGAGCCAAGCCAGTGGGATTCCGACCACGTTTACCCCCGCGATGGCTTCCTTGATGGCGATGCCCAGCCCTTTGACGCAGGACACGGACAGGGCGCCGATGACGGAGCAGATGGTGATGTAGACCAGGATGTTGGTCTGGCCGTGACGCGGGCCCACCATGAAAATGAAGACCAGAGCCACAATGATGACCAGAGTTGCAAAGGATAAAAAACCTGTGGGAAAGGGGAAGGTTTTAGATCATTCAAAATAAAGATTAACTTATTGACATATCTCATGTGGAGCTCACATCTCGTGCAAGTGTCCAGAGGAGACATGATGGCACAGGAGACACAATGTCTCATGTTCAATGTAAATGATGTGTTACATCTAGAGTTTTGAATGTTCTGGACACCATTGCCCCTCTGAAGTCTAAAATGGTTGAAAATAAGCAGAAAAAGGCCATGAGACATGATGATGGTCAGGGCACAGAAGGGCGTGTCCATCAAAGCTCCAGGTTCAAAACCATTTACAGAGAGAAGCTGAACATGTGGAACTACGGAAGGATATTTTTCTGAAATAATTGGAAGCTGCAGTAACAACTGGCGTGTCCTGTTGCCACAGTAACAGATTAACAAACCCTCCAGCTCAGCTGCCGTTGGAACTCATGTCCACATCAAGTGTAATGAGTTTGCATTATTCTTTAATGACAAAGTTCAGGGCATTTAAGACAGGAAGTTCTTTGTTGTAATTGGTAACCGTCTGACCACATCACATTAGTCCTGACTAGAACCAGGAAGTACCATCACATTAGTCCTGTTCTCAGGTCCCTGCACTGGCTCCTGTGGCTCAGAGAAGAGACTTTAAAGCAGCTCTGCTTGTGTACAAGTCTCTCCATGGCCTAGCACCAAAGTACATCTCAGACATGTTAGTTCCATATGAACCATCTCAGACTCTGAGGACCTCAGGGACCAGCCTCTTGCTGGTGCCAGAGTCAGGACTAAACATGGAGCGGCCTCCTGCTGGTGCCAGAGTCAGGACTAAACAGGGACCGGCCTCCTGCTGGTGCCCAGAGTCAGGACTAAACATGGACCGGCCTCCTGCTGGTGCCCAGAGTCAGGACTAAACATGGAGCGGCCTCCTGCTGGTGCCAGAGTCAGGACTAAACATGGAGCGGCCTCCTGCTGGTGCCAGAGTCAGGACTAAACATGGAGCGGCCTCCTGCTGGTGCCAGAGTCAGGACTAAACATGGACCGGCCTCCTGCTGGTGCCTGGTACATTCTTCCTGAAGATGTGAGACAGGTTCTACTCTGACAATGTTCAAATCTAAGATAAAAACACTTTTGTTTATCTGTGCATAATTATGACAAAGGAATTTATTTTCACTCTTCTCTTTTAAGTCTTAAACAGTTTTGTGATTTCCGTCATGTCTTTGTGTTGTTAATGCATTTTTCCTGTTGTGAAACACATTAAATTGCCTTGTGTAAGAATTGTATTCTACAAATAAACTTGCCTCTTTTTATGACTCTAAAATCACAAACAGGTCAGAGCACGTGTCCAACAAGGTGAAGGTTGATTATCTGGACCTCCTCAGATTGTGACGCGGTGCATGAACGCGGTGCATGAACGCGGTGCATGAACGCGGTGCATGAACGCGGTGCATGAACGCGGTGCATGAACGCGGTGCATGAACGCGGTGCATGAACGTGGCTGAGGGTGAATCATGACCTCAGTGTGGAGCTGTGTAAAAGTCTAATGTAGGTGTGGTGGTGCACCTGGGTTGACCAGCTTGTAGCTCATCTCCTCCAGGCTGTTGATCTCCTCCTCCTTCGGGGCGTGGATGACCATGGTGGTGGAGCCCAGGATGGAGAGCAGACAGCCCAGCTTCCCGTGCAGGTTCAACCGCTCTGACAGAAAGTAGGAGGACAGCACAGCGCTGCAACCAGAAATGTACCCTCACTTTACAGCGGAAAACACGGCTCAAAAGTGAATATGCAGAAGTAGGAGTTACATTTACAAATTACATTTTTAAATAAACTGCACAATATCAAATACACAATAATAATAATAATAATAATTAAAACCGCAAGCGGCAATGATCGGCCCTCGCCACGCCGCCGCCGCTACGCCGCGCCCCAATTGTCCTTTTATTACGCCTACTGCTGAATCTGTGACGCTGTCACATCTTCTCCCCTTTGTTTTACCATCAAAAAGACATTTTATTTTGAATTCTTGGCAAAATGTGCAGCTTTGCCGCTCAGACACCGTGACTCTTTGAATAAAAATGTGGATAACTTTTGATGGTCCTGAAGATGAGTCTCACCAAATTTCAGGTTAATAGGGCTAACGCCCTAAGAGGAGTTTGTGAAAGTCTAAAGTGTAAACATGTTCTGGCAATTTCCCCATTGGAATAACATGGGAGGTTTCAGTCATCACTACGGCAACGCCATAACAATTATGACATGGGTCTCATTGACTTTTTTTATGCTAAAATTGAGTTGTGTGTCAAATTTGATATAATTTCGCAAAACTAAACATTTAACCTCCATATAAAATCTGTAGGGGGCGCTGTGGCGCCAAATGAATTTATTTCACTTCAAGTAGGTTTAGGGCAAAGAGTTTAACAACTGATTCTAATTTGACGCAATTCGGACTTTATCTGCGCAAACGGCAGAAATGTTAAATTTGGGAGATTTCTGAAATTCTAGCTACAGTTTGCGGCTTCGCCGCACAGAGACCGTGACAGGGTCAATGTCATTTGGATAACTTTTGATGTCCCACTCCTCAGCACCATTTTCACCAAATTTCAGCTTTTTAGGGCCAACGCCCTGGGAGGAGTTCGTAAAAGTACGACGTTTGGAAAAACTCCAAAGTCATGTTTAGCCATTTTTGAAGCAATATGGCCGACATTTGGTTGGGCGGACGGCGTTGCCGTAATAATATTTTTTACGTCTCTTGTCACCATCTACCTCTGCGCCAAATTTCATGATTCTACGATCAGATTTTTTTTGGGTCATTTCCCATCTCTCAATGCATTTTTGGTACATTTGGGGGCGCTGACGCGCACATTTTTTTTATTTTAGAAAAAGGGAAATAGCCAGAATGTAGAGAGGCACGATTTTTAGAGGTGTGAACATTTTTGTGACTTTTCGTCAATGTTCAAGAATAATATTCCGATGCGAAAACAATGTTTCCCATTTTTCAAATATCATAAACTATACATTTTCGGAAAGCGCTCGCGCTTTCCTACCTCATGGTGTGGGTCCCTGGTCACTGACGGGTACTTTCCTTAATTTTGAGTGGGCTCCGCCCACTTTGTGTTTTTGGCCCTCTAAACAGTAATAATGTTCAATTTTTGCATTACATGTTTATATGAACGGAACATGCAAGAGATGGGGAACGTATTCGTGAGCTACTTAGGGCAAACGAGCACTTTACATGCTCGTTTAGTGCAAACTTTTGCACGGGCTTTGCCCGTTTACAACGGTAATGTTCCATTTTCCTACTACTAATTAGTATGCACGGGGCGTGCATGAGTGAAGGAGTGCGTTAGTGAGTGTTTGGAAGTGGGCGAGCGCCTTGCGCTCGATTTCGTGCGCACTACGTGCGCACTTTCGCAGCCGTGCTTTGCACGGCCTTACAAGATTAATAGGCCTCTCGCAGCTTGTGGCGCTCGGGCCTAATAATAAAACAAATACAATACAATTTAAAGTGTAAAAAAATACTATACACTTTTGGCTACTTAATGGTATCTTACTGCCACATTAGTTGGTCATTTTATATTTAGTCTTCAATTAATAATTGAATAAATAGTTGACTTCAGAGAATAATGTAAGACTACGATCATCGCTGAGCTCTGATGTGGTTTAGCCTTCAGCCGTGGGTCTGAAAACTCCCTCCCCACTTTAGAATCTTAGTTTACCTGACCAGCACGCTGAGGGCCCCTAGTGGAGTGACCAGAGTTGCTGGGGCAAATGCATAAGCTGCAAAATTGGCGGCCTCCCCGGCGCCCACTGTGGATGTAGACACACAGTAAACATTAGAAACAGCAGAGATGTGGTGTGACGCAGGATTACACACACCCAGTCATTTGCAAGTAAAACTATGTCAAAGGTTCAATAGAGTCAACAGGACTCACTTGAGAGCAGCCCGGCCCACCACAGCCATTCTTTCAGATAGGCATGACCGCCCTGACCTGGGAAAGAAAAACATCTCTCACACTTTTTCAACATGACATAGTTATTACACAAGTAAAAACATGTTTAAACCGTTTAAATAGGTCAGAACTGTTTTTTTTATATAAATGATAAAAAGACAGGGACTGACCATGGTAAATTTCCGGGTTTCTCTCTTTTAATATAATTAATTTAATATAATGAGTTGTATACCGGACTTACACTGACACTCTCAGCGGTTTGTGCCTTGTTTATCTGTGATACAGTAAAGCCTGTGACCTGTGACCCTGGACTAAGCTCCTCGTCTGCACTACACCAGTAACAACCCGAACACAACGTAACAAAAGAGGTGGGCCATTAACAATAGTTTACAAAGTTCACCTGGCTCTGGAGGCTGACGGTGATGTCGGAGTCTATTGTCCTGAGGGATATTACTCACCTCAAACTGCCCTGACACACGATCAGCTGACCCTGCCTGACAAACCTTCAAACCTGAAACCGTTGACTGCAACTATAACATTAAATGTTTTTTCACAGCTGAACTTGAATTTCCTTCAGGATCAATAAAAGATGGATCTAATTTTGACATTCTTTTGTTATGGTTACAAACACATTGTTAATATTCACATTCAAACTATATTTTGCAATACTTGGGACAACAATGGTACAGGAAGTAGTTTGGTTATCTTATAATCAATGTTGGCAGTTTACAGGGTGACGGTGAAGGCGTGTCTGAAGTTTCACGTGCTCTAGTATCGAAGAAGCTTTACACAACAGAGTATGACACAATGTGACTGACTGAGCACAACATCATTAAGTCACTTTAAATCTAAATCACAATTTCAGAGTCATAATAATTAGGAGTTAAAGTTTACTTCTGCTGAACTGGTTTGCTAGCCTCTATTATTTACACCTCCCATGAAGCATTTCCAAAAGTTGATGTTGATCTCGATTAGCAAAACTTTGACTCCCACAATAAGACCCAAACATCATAATAACACAACATTATCATAGTGCTAGCTTTAAGACCTTGGCCGTCATGTGGGAAATGGAGTTAATGATTAGTGAAGTGTAACTAAACTGCTGCAGTGACAGGACAAGAACAAACAGTCACCCAGGTGAGCCAGAAAAGTGTGGATGTTTTGTCTGGGCGTGCGACTGTTCCACTGTCTGTAGTGTCACGTTACACAATAAGACAAGGAGTCTTATTTGAAGATTCATTTAAGCCCAAAATGATTCATGCCCCGGGACGGGAACCAAAACACGGTTGGTATGAACAGGAACAATAACTGAACAAAACCAGATCAGACCGATCGGATTATTATTTTGTGCATGAAAGGCACAAATGACAATAACATCTACATCAATAATCAGAGAGTGAGGAAAATAAAGTGATTCTAAATCAATGTGCAAAAACATAGAACTTCACGTTTGCTCTTTATTATTGACATGTGCATTTAAACCAAAGAGCTTTTTGGTTTAAATGCAAAAATAACCAAAGCAAATATTTCTGCACTCATTGTCCTGTTTCAAGCTATAAGACTAGTTGGATACAAATGCATTACTCTTATATAATTACTGTAGGTAAAGATAGCTTCCTGCTGCTGCCCTAATATTGAATTAAACTTGTTCTACACATAAAAGATACAAACCCCCTCTTCCTTAGTGCCACAGTTGCTGTTATAAAAAATACCTGCTCGCATGGAGCCTTTCCTCGCCAGCCGCAGCAGCCCTTTCTTCTTGAGGATGAAACTGCCCCCGATAAAGATACTGGAGCTGATGGCCAGGCCCAGGCCGATGTAGAAGTCGTACTTGCCCCGGTCCTGTCCCATGCTGAGAGTGTTGTTGGACTCAGTCACATTTACAGAGAGACACAGGGGCTGGAGCGGACCATAAGAACAGTTCTGCCTGGTCCAGACACCTAGAAGACACCACATGAATACATTAGATTTAGTATTATTGTCAATATTTAGTTGTCTTTCATTTCACATGGTGAAGTAAATGAAGATATATGTTTTTAACTTTGCAATATGTGGACCAGTTAACACCTTTGACATTTCCTCTTATTACAGTCGTGTATGAGAACGGTGCCGCGGCACAACCGTAAAAACATGACAAACTTCAGACATAAATCATATTCAATAATGTATTCTTTTAGTCAGTCACATTAATCATATGACCTAAAGTGTCCAGCATGTTCTATTCACCGAGTAGATTGAGTCTCAAAACATTACATTTTAAGATGAAATAATATAATTATAATATTATTGTAGATTCAGATCAAATCAGTAGAACACTGCATTATTAATACATTCAGATCATTGACAGTTATTTCATTACACTACTAGTAAAAATAAAGCTAATTTACCGACCGACAACTCAAACTTTGGCAGATTAAAAAACATGAATAATAATCTAATAAACGAACCATCTCCACAGTCGAGTCTGCACACCGGCGCCAGGGACAGATTCATAACTAATATAATGATATCATATAATAATCAGAAGTACGTGTGTCACGGAGGCTGGAGCCGGTGGAATGAGGCAGTTGCACTTTGACACTGTGTTTATGTAAATACCTTTATTTCCAGCCTAAAGAATCCAGGAAGTATCAGGCTAATGATAAACTGCTAACCTGGTTCAAGCAGCACAATATCCATTATTACCGTCTTCTCACAGTCTATATGATATTTACACTTGTAAACAGCGTATTTGGATTGATTTCGTGGCGTTTCTCTGATAACATGACGGGCATTTAAAACTGGACATGACAATGTCACGTCGTTAGCCACATTAGCTTAGCACGTTAGTTAGCTAGCGTTAAACAACAATTAGCTTAAATATGGAGGAAGAGGACGCGGTACCTGGTCCACGGAAAAGCCACTTATCCTGCGTTTACCGGGAGATGTCCATGAATCACACCGCCCGGTTACGAGTGTTGTAGCACCGAGTTATGACACTTGACGACAGCCGCACAGCGACGCTCCTTCTTCCGCTTCCTCTGCCGCCCTCTGCCGCCCTCTGCCTGGGCTGCTGACCCGAGTGACCGAGGCTCCTCTGCCTGGGCTGCTGACCCGAGTGACCGAGGCTCCTCTGCCTGGGCTGCTGACCCGAGCGCGAGTGTCCGAGCTGAGAAGTCCACTAAAGCACAAACACCAGCAGCTGCTCACGTCCTGGTCAGAAATGCACAGACCAAGTGACGAGGAGAAATTCATTTATTCATGAAGTTTTGGATTACAAATGTGCCACAGGCGCGAGCACAAGAGGGTCAGGCCCGGGGAGAGGGTCAGGCCCGGGGAGAGGGTCAAGCCCAGGGTCAGGCCCGGGGTCAGGCCCAGGGAGAGGGTCAGGCCAAGGGTCAGGCCCGGGGTCAGGCCCAGGGAGAGGGTCAGGCCAAGGGTCAGGCCCGGGGTCAGGCCCGGGGTCAGGCCTGGGGAGAGGGTCAAGCAGCTCCTAAACATTCCAGATAAGAATGTAGGCCTATATTCTATTAGTTTTTCAAAGTTAAACTAACATTACAGCAGTGACTGGAGGGGCCCTCAGAAGAATACTTCAGAAGAATACTTCAGAAGAATACCTCAGAAGAATACTTCAGAAGAATACTTCAGAAGAATACTTCAGAAGAATACTTCAGAAGAATACCTCAGAAGAATACTTCAGAAGAAGCAGAAATGTTCTGCCTTTGTGACTGGAAAATGACTGAATTCCCTTTGTTCTGATCGTTCTGAGAACATGCTCATTATTGTCTGGTTTATATGTAGGTTTAGGCCCATTACACAGAAGCCCTTTGTTTTGCTCGTTGCCATAGCAACGTAGGGTCCTGGTAATCTTGAACATATGCTAACATCAAGATCTGTTTGTGATTGGCTCAATATTACGGTTCAGATGTTAAAGTGTGTTCACAGCTTTTCATTTTGTTGTAGAGATACAGCAATGTTTTATTTATGACTCAATAGACCTAATTAGTGTAGGCTTGAATAGGCCAGGGTTAAATAATTGAAGTCTGAGGATATTTTCTCTTGTACATTCAGTAATAGTCATAGACAATTACAACATTCACACACTTGGTTTGAATACAGCTGTTTAGACATTTCATTTGTTCAAAAGTCTCAGTTTGTTACAGCTCAGTTCAGGCCTCGGCTGCAGCGTCATGGTTTCCATTTGACAAATGACTCTTGATAATCCTTAATAATTAACCAGCACAATAAATAAGTGAACATGTAGGTTAAATGATCCTAAGAAGTGTCAGGCGCGTTTATGTCAATAAACTGTAAAAGTTCCTTATTTACCTTGTTGAGCCATTTCAGTGAAACATACTTTATGTTCATTTGCATCTGCAGGTCTCTTGGGCCATATTTGACTAAAGGAAATATTATGCAGACAAAGTGAAGGGATCAGGTTATGATTGTTAAAGTGTTGTAGTCATCCTATAAAATAATACATGTTCTGTTCAGTAATGGAATTAAAAGTACTAATCAAAGATTGTATACGGATATTTAGGAATATATACTTCACAATTAGTGTTTACCATCTGAGAGTGACTTAATCTGCAAAATAAAGATGCTTTATACTTGACAATTAATATTACATCTTCTCTTTATGAAAATTGTCAGAAGTGATTAAAGTAAGACAATAATAGTGCTCAAAACTCTACTAAAATGTATTTTGAGTAGAAAGTAGAACAAGGCAAATCATTTGTGATAATCGCAGATAACCACAAGTGTTTTAGTTCAACAATCCTCTCAAACAGAAGAACAGATGAAATGACAGTGGTGGTGATACTGACATGTGCCTCTATCTTCTACTTGTTATGGGAGGAATGTGGTTTGGCACAGAATACATCATGACAGTGAATGTTTTAGTCCTTCTTCTTCCTCTGTAGTTTGGGCTTCCAGATCAGCTCTGCTTCTTGAGAGATGCGTAGTAAAACCACTCCAACGCACACTGTCGAAAAGCCACAAACCAGAGCTATACTGTCACTTAATGTCAACTCTGTCCACTCCTTAAAAAGTATAGCAGATGCCACAATAACAGTTGATGTAAAGGCCACGTAATAAATAGCTTCGAACATGTTAGAGTTGAACACCTCCAAGGCCTTATTGATATAATAAAACTGTGTGAGGATACTGACCGTCAGCGTAAGCAACAAGAAGAGAAAAACACAGAGTGCTCTCCCACTATAAGGGCCGTCACTAAACGCTTCTTGTGCGACCAAACCAAGTCCTTTGCTGCACGGGACAGTGAAGCTGCCAAACAAAGAGCAGATGGAGATGTAGACCATGATGTTGGAAGAGCCATGGACTGGAGAGATCCAAAAGATAAGGACCAATAAGGCCAGGACCACCAGCGAGGCAAAGAGGATGAATACTGTGGGAGGAATAATGATTCAATTAGGTTTTTTCTAATTAACTGTTAAGTTAATAATGCTTAGGTCAGATTCTGTCACCCAAAAGCTACAAACTAGAGTGAGATGTGAATAATTAACAGCCTCTTGAAAAGCTTGTAAAGCAGAATAAAGGTGTAGAGATGTCTGTAAACTGTGAATTGTAGGAGCTCAGTTAAAAGCAAAGGAGATAATAATGCCGGTAGTTGGTAAGGACAATTTAAATGAATTTAATTATTCTATTGATTAACCTCTATTTTACTGATGGAGGACGTCTTGTGTGATTGTGAATCATATTTATCTTGTTAAAATGCTGGATTCATAAAGATGGCATTGTGTAAAGTAGATCTTGTAAATGTTACAGTGAATAGGACTTTTACCTGGGTCAGATAATCGTTCCTCCAGCTCCAATCTTGACGTCACAGTTTCTGCTTTCGGGGTGTGAATGATCAGCACCACAGCCCCACTGCAACACAACACACAACCGAGCTTCCCCAAAATATTCAAATACTCCTTTAGGATCCAGGAAGCCAACACCGACCTGTAAAACCACAGTGAAGAAGAACGTTTCTATCCAGCTACATTCAGTTGGTATATTGAATATATATATATGATTTGGACCTACCCGAACAATACTCCAAGTGCTCCTAAAGGTGTAACGATGACTGCAGGTGCAACGTTGTACGCTACGAAGTTACCAATCTGACCAAGAATCACTGCAAGACATTATCATTATTTGTGGTTTTATGCTTAAATAACTTATCCATTGATATAGTAATACAGATATTTAGAGAAATGATCACTGAGTATTGCACAATGTTAAATAAGTTCATTGTTCTTGTCTAATTCTCCAACTGTTTCAAAACCAATTTAGAAATTTTGTAGCGGTAAACAAGGACATTTCCCAGACTAAATATTATGATTGTAATACACTGGGAAAGTAGAAACTGTACAGGGCTTGACATTTTTAAGAGCCATACTATAAGTCATTGCATATGTGCCTAATTCGAAGGAGGCTACGTGCAGATATGGGGTTTAAAGTTTACAGAAGATATTATGATATAGACTTTTAGACACTCAAAATAGGTATTATTTTGTTGGCGATAGTGCTAGAGTTTTATCAATCTGAAACACATAAATAAAAATGCTCATGTTGGATTATTTCTGTAGAGTCAGAGGCCACAGATGGTTCTGTTGAAGGATGCAGAAATAAGAGCTGGAGATTTATGGATGCAGCCTAATGAAATAGGAAATGAAAAGGTGCTGATGATACAGAGGCACATGAGTTACTATAGCGATAGCTGCAGGAAACTCTAAAAAAAGAAAATACTGTATGTTAAAATTGGTGATAATGTCATACTAGATTATACTACAAGTGCCAGTTTTCCTAGTTTTTTACATTTCAACATTGACTATTGTGTTTTAGACCCAAGAATTAGCATTTTAACAATAGTTTTGCCCCTCATCAGTATTGACCATGTGTGACGTCATCCGAAGCCCACAACAACATGTGTAATACCACATTGAACCGGCAGATGTCGCTGACTCACTGGCCAGCGTGCCGCTCCACCACACCGCGTCCCGGAAGTACGAGGCTCCTGCAGACAACAACAACAACAACAACAACATCAACACTTTAAACATGTCCAACTTGAATCCCAGCGCGTGTTCGTACATTAGAGCCGGATAAATGTTTGAATACCTTTTTCACGAGAACGTAAAATCCCCCTTTTCTGAAGCACAAAAGTCGAACCATTGATGAAACTTGAAACTATTGTTATTATTATCCCAACTACCGGAACAGACACGTGGTCCATCTCCGAGTCACGCATTTCCCTGCTTCTTTCTACAGTCACAGTCTCATGGACACAGTCCCATGTGTCCCATGGAGACACGGTCACAGTCCTGAGTGGGAAGTGCGACACTGCGCATGCGTGACTGCAGACCTATTACACAATTATATATTGAATGTACTTTGTCACCCAACGACTTAACCATGTGCAATTACTGTCGCGATCACATGCAATGGTATTTATTTATTTATGTATTTATGTTTTTATGTATTTATTTATTTATTTATTTAATGTATTTATTTATTTATTTATTTATTTAATTAATTAATTAATTAATTAATTAATTAATTAATTAATTAATTAATTAATTAATTAATTAATTAATTAATTAATTAATTCATTAATTCATTAATTCATTAATTTATTTATTTATTTATGTATTTATTTATTTTTATCTTTATTATTTCCCCCTCCATCCCTTGTTGGGTTATGGGAGGTTTTGTCTAAAGGAGTTTTTGTTTATAAGAGATCCTCTATTGAGAGTGTTTTTTAAACTTCCTATAAATGATCTGTTCTTTTCCTCTGTATCTTCCTGCGTTGTATCAATGAAA
The DNA here is from genome assembly GCF_026437365.1 of Eucyclogobius newberryi. Classification (NCBI taxonomy): domain Eukaryota; kingdom Metazoa; phylum Chordata; class Actinopteri; order Gobiiformes; family Gobiidae; genus Eucyclogobius; species Eucyclogobius newberryi. The sequence goes on from NW_027316532.1 coordinate 40,005,402, forward strand.
TTTCCCCATGTGTGGACTATAAAAGGAATATCTTATCTTATCTTATCTTATCTTAAAGTTGAGGTAGGCACCTTTACTTTCGTGAGGCCATTCTGGGTTTGCATGTTCTCCCTGAGCATGTGGATTATTCTTTATCCCCTAACAATACATTCATGTACAGTATTGGCCCCTGCATGACTAAAATTAAACCTTCTATGTATATACGCATTTACAACGATGCTGGAATACTAATAATACTCATACTAATAATAATAATGTGCCTAATGATGACAGAATTAATCACCAATGCATGGTCGGCCTGGCCTTGTTCACTTACACTCATCTTATTGTCATTTTCAAGGACAATAAAAACATAACAATATATATATATATATATATATATATATATATATATATATATATATATATATATATATATGTTTAAAAGCTAATCAACCATTTGTTTCTTTCTGTGTCAGTGATGTTTGCGCTCATAGTTTGACTTAAACTCAAAAGCCCAGTACATGCCTGACAGTCACTTATTAGTAGAACAAGTAGGCTACAGTCTGTTTTATAGTAGATAGAAAATACAAGAAGCACAAAATAATAAACAGTTATTATTCTAATTTTATTGTTTCAGAATATGGGGGCAACAATAGTCTGGAGGAAACTGACTACTTTGCTGCTACTGTTGCTTTTACTGTTGCTGCTGTCGTTTTATTTGCTGCCTTTTCCTAGCTATCCCAGTTGTTATAGTTTTTTTCCTCAATAGATTTCAAATACAGTACAAAAAATAGTTTAAACTTGAGTATTTAGGTAGAGTAGTAGAGCATTGAAATGTTGGTTAGAAGTATTTAATTTATGCTACTTAAAACACGTTTCTACATTTTTAAAGTGGTGAAGTGGAGCATGAAACATCTTAAAACACCACTTTGCCCATTTTCAACATTTCACAAAACAACATTTTGGTTTGAGAATATCAAAATAAGGAGAGATGACTCCCAATACCCATATCCACCCTTCAGTACTATAGAGGTCACAGAAGATATGATTTATGTAGCCATCATCAGTTCAATATCAGATGAATATCAGACTTTATACCTTATACTGGCTGACAGCATGTCAAATAGTGCGACACACACTGCCCTCTGGCGGACAGCAGGGTCCACTACAGTACAGCCCCGCCCCTCCTTCGTCCCGCCTCCAGTGCAGAGAAGCGCTGGTTTTGTCATAACCGTCATTCCAAGCGGGCGGAGCGCAGACGCCAGCTTACTGTATTTATTTACGAGCTGCGCTATAAACTCTGTATCAGGGTTTTAGTTATATAAATCCATCGCGGCTCATCCTCCAGCAAACACAGTTCCATGTCCCGTGCTCAGTGCGCTATCTGCCAATCACATCCATGATGAACGTCTTGTTAATGCAGCAAAGCAGCTGAGGGGACGAGAATAGCATAAGCACAGACCGCAGGTAATTATGACATTTCTCTCACATTTGACACAGGACTGCGTTTGCTCTGTTTTCTCACGGACTGTACATTGCTTTGAGTCTTGTGTCACGTCCTCTAAACCTGTTTCTCAGACACTGGGTGGGTTAGCATTAGCTGCGAGCTAATATGTTGGCTGAGTATTAGCTGTTTAGGACCAGTTAGCATTAGCTCAAAGATAATGGGCATAACCCGTTTTATTGTCAATGTTTGTGAGGATGCTACGCCCGTGTTTGATGACAGTGCTATATATTATTTTATCATTACACATATAAAGCATGGTATTCGCCTCCATGGACAAAATGTGCCCTTGTTAGCCACTAACCCTACCATTATTTGAGCTTGTAATGTTAGTTTTGGTGCTGATTGGTCGGGAATGTGCATTTTGTTGCCTTCTTTCATTTGACCATGTAATACATTCATAACATGCACGTATACCGTGTTTTATCGTGCCGATTACGATATGGTCATCTGTTGAACTGTTTACTTTGATCATCTGCATCTCGTTTACGTCATTTCTTAGCTGAAATATTTACACCAGTGCGATCAAATGTGTCGTTTCATCAACACTACAGCCTCATGTTATGGATCAGAATAAAATGTATATGTCAAATATGACATTACATTAGTCTTTGTTTTTAGTCTCGGTATCAGCAGTATTTGATATAAATACATTCTTTTTCTATGCCATTCTCCTCATGTCCTGCAGGTTGGCTGCACCTGCAGCTGGAGGGAGGATGCCGTCTCCATCGTTTTCCCTCGATGCTCAGCAGAGGTTTCATGACAAATGGCTAAAGATAGACTTACAAGTAAGTATCAAATGTCCATATTGTGCCTACATTTGGAATTATCTACATTGTTTTAGTACTACTTACTTAAACATACACATAGATGTTGTTTTGGGTGGTACTAGTGAGAATCAGCTGATCATATATCAGCCTGTGGACCCTGTCATACATGTTTTCTCACAATTAACCAAACCTGACGGCTCTAGACACTGTACACAACCTTTAGCTTAACTTATGTCAGTTGTTCTGTGGTTAAAAAAAAATATAAACTTAGATTGAAGATATTGTTTGGAATTAATTTCAACCCCCAAATGCTATTTTAGTTTGTCAAGATATGTATCAGGTGCAACAAGCCTTTATGAATATTTTTCAAATGTTATCACATATTTAGCATAAAATAGCATAAAATGTCAATTTGTAACCTTAAAAATGTTTGGCAGCGAGCGTTCTCTCCGGAGGGACTGAGCGAGATGTGGAATGAAATGGTCAAAGATGAAGAAATATTCTTCAGTGGAGAAGAATCAGCCCATCCAGGTTAGATTTTTTTTTATTGAATTAACTAATTTACTGCACTAATTCGGGATACTTTATGTAATGGCTGTAATCCTGTCTATTTTAGAAGATTGCACAGATTGTTTTGGGACACAGAAAAAAGATGAGCCCAATGATAAGGAGAAGAAGGAGGAGGAAGAGTCTCCGTCTTCCGTTCATCACTCCATCATCGAGACCTGGGACTGGGGACGGCAGCCTGGTGAGTCCATTCACATGAAAGCAAATCTACAAACATTTTACAGCATGTGAAATCAATCAATTGTCTCATTCAACTATACTATTTGAGGATATTTCGTGTCAAACAACTGGTGTATGCTGTTTTAACATTATACCTCAATTAACAATATTTGGTGAGTTGTAAATTTAATAGTATATGTTGTTTTGGTATTTTGAAAGAAATGTCTCCTACGGGATACTAACTAATGTATAACTATTCTATAGTGTTTATGAACTTGAAACTACTGCATGTGTAAACGTGGACTACAGGGGTTATTCAGGCATCGTAGCATTGTGAATTTTGAGTGGCAAAAACGCATGAGCGTTGATGGTAGAAGTGACATGTTGTTCTGTAAGAGCTCAAAACACAATAGAGCTGCTCCAGTCTGATAAACAAATATTAGTCTACACCTCTGTTTAATATTTAGTTTGTACCTAACATCTGGAAGAAGAAAATCAAGTAAACAGTTGTAGAAAACCAGGTAAACAACAGGAAAACGGCATCTACGCTCAAACGTATCCCTGATGCAGACTTTGGGATGAAACTCATGACTTTTCTCTCCTTAAATGAAATGTCCTTGTGTTGAAGTTCATTGTTGAGGCGAGTTGAAGTCTCCTAAATCTTCAATTGCTGTCAACAAACAAGCTAGCTAAGCTGTTTACTGTCAGAGCAACTATGGAGAAACTACTTCAATTTTCAAATAAAATTAATTTGAGCAAAACAAAAGTTCTGTGGACAAAAACACCATTCGACTCAGTCGGAATGTTGAGGAATTGTGCATAACTCCTAAACCAAGACGAGAACTATTTGGAATTTGAATATTCATAACTTTTTGTTCAGGGTTTATGATGTTGTATTCTGTTTCTCTCTTGAGTTCTTTGCACAACTCTGGATGTTTTCCTGACGCTTTCTCAACACTTGATATGGAGACGATGATCCTCTGGTTTCGACACGTTTCTGTTTTGAATCTTGGACTGGAGTGTTTGAGTCTTGGCACGTTTTCCCGGCACGTGTGGTGTGGAAGCGTCTGGAGGTCAAGGTGGTTATTTTTACCTCTGGGGGAAATAATCTTGTAGGTGTCATAATGTCCCAATGTGAGACGATCAAGCTCATGTTTACCAAAAGAACTGGGGGGTCTGTTGGTCTGGGGGGTCTGGTGGTCTGGGGGGTATGGGGGGTCTGTTGTAATGGGGGGGTCTGGTGGTATGGGGGGGTCTGGTGGTATGGGGGGGTCTGGTGGTATGGGGGGTATGGGGGGTCTGTTGTAATGGGGGGGGTCTGGTGGTATGGGGGGGTCTGGTGGTATGGGGGGTCTGTTGGTCTGGGGGGTCTGGTGGTATGGGGGGTCTGGTGGTATGGGGGGTCTGGTGGTATGGGGGGGTCTGGTGGTCTGGGGGGTCTGGTGGTATGGGGGGTCTGGTGGTATGGGGGGTCTGGTGGTCTGGGGGGTATGGGGGGTCTGTTGTAATGGGGGGGTCTGGTGGTATGGGGGGTCTGGTGGTATGGGGGGTCTGGTGGTATGGGGGGTCTGGTGGTCTGGGGGGTCTGTTGGTCTGGGGGATTTGGTGGGTATGGGGGTCTGGGGGGTCTGGTGGTCTGGGGGGTCTGTTGTAATGGGGGGGTCTGGTGGTATAGGGGGTCTGGTGGTCTGGGGGGTCTGGTGGTATGGGGGTCTGGGGGGTCTGGTGGGTATGGGGGGTCTGGTGGTCTGGGGGGTCTGTTGTAATGGGGGGGTCTGGTGGTATAGGGGGTCTGGTGGTATGGGGGGGTCTGGTGGTATGGGGGGGGTCTGGTGGTATGGGGGGGTCTGGTGGTCTGGGGGGTCTGGTGGTCTGGGGGGTTCTGGTGGTATGGGGGGGGTCTGGTGGTATGGGGGGGTCTGGTGGTCTGGTGGTATGGGGGGTCTGTTGTAATGGGGGGGTCTGGTGGTATGGGGGGTCTGGTGGTCTGGTGGTATGGGGGGGTCTGGTGGGTATGGGGGGTCTGGTGGTCTGGGGGGTTCTGGTGGTATGGGGGGGTCTGGTGGTCTGGGGGGTATGGGGGGTCTGTTGTAATGGGGGGGTCTGGTGGTATGGGGGGTCTGGTGGTATGGGGGCGTCTGGTGGTATGGGGGGGTCTGGTGGTATGGGGGGTCTGGTGGTATGGGGGGTCTGGTGGTATGGGGGGTCTGGTGGTATGGGGGGGCGTCTGGTGGTATGGGGGCGTCTGGTGGTATGGGGGGTCTGGTGGTCTGGTGGTATGGGGGGGCGTCTGGTGGTATGGGGGCGTCTGGTGGTATGGGGGGTCTGGTGGTCTGGTGGTATGGGGGTCTGGTGGTCTGGGGGGTATGGGGGGGGGTCTGGTGGTATGGGGGGTCTGGTGGTCTGGTGGTATGGGGGGGTCTGGTGGTCTGGTGGTCTGGGGGGTCTGGTGGTCTGGTGGTCTGGGGGGTCTGGTGGTCTGGGGGGTATGGGGGGTCTGTTGTAATGGGGGGGTCTGGTGGTATAGGGGGTCTGGTGGTCTGGGGGGTATGGGGGGGGTCTGGTGGTATGGGGGGTCTGGTGGTCTGGTGGTATGGGGGGGTCTGGTGGTCTGGTGGTCTGGGGGGTCTGGTGGTCTGGTGGTCTGGGGGGTCTGGTGGTCTGGGGGGTATGGGGGGTCTGTTGTAATGGGGGGGTCTGGTGGTATGGGGGGTCTGGTGGTATGTGGGGTCTGTTGTAATGGGGGGGTCTGGTGGTATAGGGGGTCTGGTGGTATGGGGGGGTCTGGTGGTATGGGGGGGGTCTGGTGGTATGGGGGGGTCTGGTGGTATGGGGGGGTCTGGTGGTCTGGTGGTATGGGGGGGTCTGGTGGTCTGGGGGGTATGGGGGGTCTGTTGTAATGGGGGGGTCTGGTGGTATAGGGGGTCTGGTTGTATGGGGGGGTCTGTTGGTCTGGGGGATTTGGTGGTCTGGTGGGTATGGGGGGTCTGGTGGTATGGGGGGTCTGGGGGTATGGGGGTCTGGTGGTATGGGGGGTCTGGGGGTATGGGGGTCTGGTGGGTCTGGTGGTATGGGGGTCTGGTGGTATGGGGGTCTGGTGGGTCTGGTGGTATGGGGGTCTGGTGGTATGGGGGGTCTGGGGGGTCTGTGGTCTGGTGCAGGCAGATAAGAGATTGCTTGGGATTTCCTAATGGCAAGGACTGATGTTTGTAACAGGCCTGACATTAAAGTACAATTCACTAAGTAGTGGTGCTGTGATACACGAACTCTTCTGGTGGTGGTTTAGTCTTCTTTATTTTATTTGGGCACGATACAATTTGCTGCGATATTATAGTTGAAGAATACCCAAGTATCAAATTAGTCCTGGTTTAGGTCAACTGTTTAACTCTGAAATTAGTATCGTCATACTGGTTCTTTAAAATCCAAGTGTTCTGTCTTGAAATTATGATTTGTTTCATCATTGCAGAAATTGGGCAAATTCTCATTTTAGGCTTATTGGGATTTTCAACATTGATTGACTTCCCATTTCATTTGTTTCATACATTTATTCTGCATAGTCTTTTGTATTTTTTTAGGCCCGGAAATGACAGTGGAGTGAAAACAGTGAGTGAAATTGGAATCTGTCTCTGAAGTTCAAACGGCACACTTCCTGCTCATTCAAGCCTCACGCTTTATGGGTCGCACTGATAAATGCTCTGCTCCAACTATCAATTAGATTTATATTCAACATTTAATACCCAACTTTGACTGAAGCGACACTTTCACATCTAATATGTAGCTGTTGTATGTCATGTGCAGTCATGTGACACTACCACCCTGTGGCTCACACATTTTCACTCATACTGTCAAATATACAGAAAAAGTTCCAAAATATTTGCTCAACAAAGGTCAAATTGTCAAAGATATATTTTGTATTTGTGGAATACATCTGTAAAGATAATATACAGAAATGACAGTACAGTTCCTCCTTAAAGCGTCACTTTATCAGCTCAACAAAACCAGTTGGAAGTGATTTACTGATCCTCCTTCATTATGCAACACAGCAGCTTAGCCAAGTTCAATATGCCAAGAGTTAATTCAGCTTTTTGATGGTTAACTTATTACAGCCAATACTTATGCATGTTGTGTGCATGTTAATGAACAGACATGACACACGGCAGAGTGTAGTCATGGGCTCATTGCACACGGGGCCAGAGCACTAACTGCTGAGCCACTGTGCCGCCCTTATTCTACTGTACTCTATTCTCACTGTTCTTTTTTGCAATGTCTTTAAAATCCTGTAAGTATTTCAATATTATCATGGAGACGATAAATTGCCCACTTTTAACTAAAATGTATTCAACCAGTCAATCATTGAGGTGCAGCTAATCCATACATTTGTTTTTCATTCTGTTTTAAAAGCATTTTTAAATATCAAATAAGGATCTTCTTCTTAAAGGCGCAATGGATGATTTTTCGGCGATTTGAGAACTCAGGCGGAAGTGCACATGCCACTCCCCCGTGCGCAGGCCACTCCCCCGTGCGCATACCACTCCCCCGTGCGCAGGCCACTCCCCCGTGCGCAGGCCACTCCCCCGTGCGCAGGCCACTCCCCCGTGCGCAGGCCACTCCCCCGTGCGCACGTGCGCAGGCCACTCCACCGTGCGCAGGCTACTCCCCCGTGTGGACTGATACAACACACACGTGCGTTTGTTTATTAGTGCGACGGATCACATCGCATCTCTCGTCTCCCGTAGATTTCCGTCCACTTCTGCGTCAGCTCGAACTGTCTTTCTCCGTCTTCATTTTGCCCCGTACACTGAGGGAACTATATTATGATAGATCCATGCGCTTAGGCACGCGGAAACATGGGGACGAGCCTGACGCGGCTGCAGGTGAGCGATAGGTGCGTTTTATGATTGACACGTGGCAGGACTAATCGGCCGTCCACGCCACGAGGAAATAAGACTCAGATTTGTGCCAAAAAAATTGTCCATTCAACCTTTAACATAAAGTATTATACTTCATTTCACATAGTTATATCTAAAACAGAATTATAGTCCCAAATGTCTATGATGAGTGCATCTGCCACATTTAATCTCTTTGAGATCATTTATTTGTTCATTTCTGAATGGAATATTGAAGCTATGGAAAAGGATCCATGTCTGTCTTCCACAGAAGCATCACAGCTAGAAAAGAAACAACACTGCATCAAATGTTTCTTTTAGAATCTTTATAAATGTCTAATTCATTTAACTCGCCAGATTCTTATTTTATCGTAAACAGGCCAGATTCAATCTGAACAGTAACAGTAGTTATGAAATTAATTAATTTGTGTTGCTATAGTTAAGAAAAGCCTTCATGTATTTGTAAAACGTTGTTAAGTGAGTTTAGATCGTTTAGAGCGCTGTAACTGGCTGAGGTCGAGTCATTGAGCAGCATTAGCTTCGTGTACAGATTAGCCTCTGTGCCTTTGCCCCTCAGCTCCATAGACACTTGTGAGTTTAAAACAGGCCGTTCTCTCCTCTATGTGAAACAGGCATATATAGAAATGAATAATCAAGGCAATAAAATAATAATCAAAAGCTTTTTTGTTATCGAATCACTTGATTTACCAGAGTAATCGTTTCAGCCTTAAATTGTTCAGGACATTTTCATTTTAGTCTTGTTTTATTGTGTCCCAGATGAGACGGAGTTGAAGGACTGTCTGTTGGTGCTTGTGGACGACCAGCAGAAGCTCTCGGCGCAGATGGCCAAAAGCACATTGTCTGCTCAGCGGCTGCGACAGCGGCTGGTCATTCTGGAGCGCTACCTCATCTCTTTGAGCCACAGCATGATGGAGGACAAGGACAAGTCCCGCTGGAAAATGCCCCCCAGCCCCCCACTGCCCACTGCCGACAACAAGAGGTATGGTTTCAAATGTGTTCAGTGTGGACATGGATGAGTCACCTGTATGCTCCTAGTACAAGTGAAGCGTGAAGAATAGAATACAAATATAATAATGTCTCAAATGCTCACAGGTGACGCAAACATAAGGTCTAGAAACCACATTCCACATTCTTCATGGTACATCGGCATAATATATAACATATTACCACAAAGATGGTGATATGTTTATGAAACTATTGGACCGACCATAAATTTTTCTAATTGTGTGTTTTTTTATTTTTTGTATCAATAATCAGTTCCATCCGGCACATTGAAACAGTGAAACCCTTGTGCATAGGACAGGTCTCAGGTTTGTTATCACTTAGTTTGGTGGATGGTCCATTTTTTATAACTTTTTCATAGATTTACATCCGTCAAGTGTCCGTTTGTGACAATAATTTGAAAAATAAAAGATAACCAATAGTGGAAGAAGCTCTGAGTTCTAAACCTGAATCCCTCTGTCTTTGTCCTCCATGAGCCAGACAATTTCCTGTGTCTGTTTTCCAGCCCTCGTCCGGCCAGTAAAGGAGTAGAAGGATTGGCCCGCGTGGGGTCTCGTGCAGCTCTGTCGTTTGCATTTGCGTTCCTGCGTCGGGCCTGGAGATCGGGTGAGTCTGGGTCACTCCACCCTCGGGGCTGACCGCTGCTGTCATACACTGACCGTTGCCCAGTTACACGTGACACCAGGCTTACAGTAAACAACGTGTCGCAATGTGCTGAATTTGTCCTTGTTTTCAAAATCAAAAATGTAACTATTGATGTCCATTTAAATAATTGTATGATCTATGTCTAAGTCCTCTCCTTTTACAGAGCAAGTTAAGCCACTTTCCAGATCCTTGCAGAGCTGTACTATTGACTATTTTTCTTAAACAAATACTCTTTTATTTTTGTTTTCTATGCACAGTAATATAGGCCTCCAGAGCACAAGCATCTGACTATTACATAACTATTTCACATGCTTGGCCAATAATAAACAGTGAGGCCAGAATGTTTGTTGACCACTGTCCTCAATTTAGCATCATGTCTATTTTGGGTGTAGGGAAATGAAAATATTTATTTTGGCTTCAGTCCTACTTAATATTTTTATTTATATCATCAATAAACAGACAAACACATGCACAAATGATTCTAAACCATCACGTTATTTATAATGTTTTTTTCATTTAAAAATGCATTTAAAAGGTATTTATTTTGTTAATTTATGCAGTTTATCTTTTGTAATAAAATATAATTGTACACACACATTTTTAAAGGGGAATTGACTGAGCATCTATACACTGGCTCTGTTTTCTATTTGAAATTTAACATCTAATTTAAATGCTAATCCATATTTAGACAAGTAATGCTTTTGCTTTGGTTTGGACATCTGTTACTCTTCAGAGCCCCTTTTATGTTTTGTCAATTAGCAGAATGGAGATCAATGTTTGAATGGCCAGGGTTAAGTAAGTCATTAATATTAATTCATACAAGTGCACTGAAATAAATGTATGAATTGTTTTTTTCTGCTTTTTCTTTAGTTAGACATAGTATACAGATTAAATTCTAATATATGACCGGACCATTTGTGAAAGCATTTCTTGTCCATCCGCTGACACATACTGTACTGTACATGATTAAGACACTCCAGGCTTCCACACGGCAATGAAACACATTGTATGAAAATAAACTAATGGATTTGATCAACATTTTCCTAAGGCTTCAAAAAGAGCATTTTAGCAGTGAATGTATTGAATGTATTGAATGTATTGAATGTATTGAATGTAGTGAATGTAGTGAACGCTGTGTACGCTGGCTGCAGACAGTGGTATGTTAAGTCTCGCGCTCCTGCAGCCTCTTGTAACATGATCAGACATGCACAGTTAAGCCTCGTATACAACAGAAACGGACTTCCAGGAACACTCAAGGGTCTGTTCTTTCACTGCCCATGGCCTCAATAAAGGCATTAGTCCAAAACTGCTATACATTATTCAGTAAAATGGCATTTCTTTAGGTGAAAATAGTATGAAATGACGATGAATGGCTTCTTTGCTCTCACAAATGGACAACTTTTATTTTTTTCCCATATTGCCAATAAGGACTTTAGTAAATTTACCCTGGTCATTCTAACTTGTATATAACAACAATCATAATCATAAAAATAAAACTCTGTGGTTGTGTAGATGAAGCATTTGCCAGGAAACTCTTGGGTAACAAAATGCTCCTCTCACTAAGTTTTGTGTGTGTGTGTGTCTTTGTGCAGGGGACGATGCAGACCTGTGCAGTGAGCTGCTGCAGGAGTCTCTGGACGCACTCCGAGCTCTTCCTGCAGCCACTCTGTTCGACGAGGGCACCGTCTCCTCCGTGTGGCTCGAGGTGGTGGAGCGGGCCACCAAGTTTCTTAGGTTTGTGTGTGTGTGCGTGTGCGTGCGAAAAAAAATAAATATATATATATAATACTGTGTGGCAAAGAACCCATTAGATTTTGAATTCCTAATGCAACCATGTCAAAAAAAAAAATCTGTTAAAGACTAAGCCTGGACTTGCTCTTCTGAAAATGGAATGCACATGTATGATATCGAGCTCTGGCCGTCAGGAGGAATACATACATGTTCTAGAGGAATCTAGACTAAGCAGGGACTAAATTAGCCACAAATAAACTGTTTTGATTTAATGCCTCAAATGAACAATTACTTTGTTTTGACTGACTTGGACAAATGGGGATTACCATAATAAAATTATGATAAAAATATTTGATATGAATGTCATAAACAATTCCAGTGATGTCCACGGTAACGCCAGTACAAAGGGCAACATCCCCCTCCAGGACCAGCACCTCGCTTTGGCCATCCTGCTGGAGCTGGCTTTGCAGAGAGGGACTCTGAGGTAACCACACAGATTATACATTGTATCTCCCGGAATGGTTTGGTTGGTTTTGTCCCGCTTTAGCCCTCATATTTGTCCTGGTTCTCCTCCAGTCAGCTTCTGTCTGCCGTTCTTCTGCTGCTCCGTCTTTGGGACAGTGGCACCCGAGAGATGGACAACGAGCGCTCCACACAGGGGACCAGTGCCCCGCTGCTCCCTCTGCTCCAGCGCTTTCACAACATCCAGAGCAGCAAAGAGGAGGCTGTCCCGGAGGAGGCTGAGGTGAACATGATGCATTCATCTTTCAATTAAGACTCTGGAAGTACCGTAATATGACGCATCTGGAAGTCAAAGCCCATTCCTAAACCGGTTTATTAAAAATCTTTCAATCATAATTGCAACCTATAATGATCAACATATAAAAGTCATCTACGTACAGTGTGTTGAACTAATAAGGGTGGTGACATACCATTAGCTTTCATGTGGTATATGATCTTTTTAGCATTGGCTACTTCTGCCGACACATAAAAACAGATACAAAATATATTAAATGCGCTAATATCTGGTTAGCTGTCAAGTCTTGAACAAAGCTTTAAACATGCACCAGCCAGCGCCCAGTCAGTTATAATTGTATTGAAATGTAACTACAATATTTCCCATAATACGTGCAAGCCTAAGCTCATTTACTCAAGTCATTTTATTTGATTGCCCTGCAGATCTTGACCGCGCCTCTGAGTCCAAATGAGTGTTTCCTGCGGTACCTGACCTTGCCCCAGGACAATGACTTGGCCATAGACCTCAAACAAACAGCTGTGGTCATTATGGCCCATTTGGATCGCCTGTCCGCTCCCTGCAGCCCTCCGCACTGCAACTCTCCCACATCTCACAAGGTGACCATTCCTGTGGCCGGCTGCCTCTTATCAGATTGAATTTGAAGTTGAAGGCTCTGAATTTAGTTTTTATGAAAGTAAAAAACAATATTTCTAGATCTTGTCCCTGTGTTTCTTTCCCTTTTGTTTTAGGGCACACTGCAGGAGGCGATCGCGTGGGGTCTTCTGGGCTGGAAGTTGTATGCCAATGTGAGTGGACCCATTCAGTGTAAAGCCCTGTCCAACCTGGGAGTCGCTCAAATCGTCTGCTCGGAAAAATGCTTCCTCATCCTGTCGAGCACTGGATCCGTGTACACTCAAAACTACAAAAGCACAACTCTGGTCAGTACGACGTGTTGGCTTTTCCTATTCAGATGCATCACTGGAATGTTCCCATGTCAACTTTCAGCCCCAGAGATGAAACACTGTATGATAAGAACATAATCATCATGTTTTCTTTTGTAATTGTGAATATTTCTTTTATCAACTATAAAATGCATCTATGATCTGCTTTGTTACCTCATGTAAGGACGCCAAATCAGTTTTACATATGACATATCCTACTTGTACTGCTCTTAAAATGAGGTGGTTTTCATTTGCTGGATGGTGTATATTGAGGTGAATATCAGATATTGTTGCTCATAAACTGTGTTCATTATACTGGGACATGTCTTAATCCTGAAATCCCTAAGCATTTGACTAACATTACATATTTTTGTTGCAGGCTCCGATGCTGATCCATGTGTTGAGCTCCTTAAAGATCACTAAGCTCGGCGCTCACCCGGACGGGCAGCACTTCATGGCCTTGTCCAGCAACGGAGAGGTGTTTTCCTGGGGCTGCGGAGACGGAGGGAGGCTGGGACATGGAGACACCACGTAAGCAGTTCCATGTTTATCAAGAGTGTTCCATAAATTTAGCTAATCTGTGCTTTTGGTTTTTGCCTCAGTATATGAAATGCAATAAAAGTTTATGACAATGCTGCACAATATTTGCTCTGGTTATTATCTATTCATTACATTTTTGCATCCATATTACTGCAATTTAAATGCCCAAATTCACTTTCAGATACTAGACTATATATAATCTTTAAATGTGAAAAACAGAACTACAACAGTCGCCATGTATCGCTCACTTACCTCATTCATTCTGAGGGTGCTAATTATTCCCCCTAATGAGATTATGAGAATTTTTACAACGTAAGGAAAACGTTTTGCTGTCACAGTAATGCTAACAAACGTTAGCATGTTAACGGAGCATTTCCTACTTAGAATAAAACTCTCTATATTAGATTACAGAGACTGCACTGTGGTCTCATTTTTACCCAAATAGATGGTATTACAATGTACCTGTTAGCATAGTATTTTACTTGGTTACATGAAAAAAAATCTGGTACAGTCCCTATAATCCTTTTCTTTTAGGTACCTAGAAGAGCCTGCAATGATCGCAGCCTTCAATGGGAAACAGGCAGGCAAACACGTGGTGCACGTGGCATGTGGAAGCACCTACAGCGCTGCAGTCACAGCTGACGGAGAGCTCTACACCTGGGGCCGCGGCAACTACGGACGACTGGGACATGGTAAACTGTTAGCATTCATACTTGTAATGCTAAATTAGCTCATTTTGATGAATAATTTAGAGAAACCAAAATGCAGATGTGGCATTCTAGAAGAGGCAAACATTTCCACACTTTTAATTGTTAACCTTTTATCATTTACAAAATATGATTTGAAATAATTATCTCTTAATTAACTTGATATATTGAGATAGAAGACGAGCTATAGTCCTTAATTCTAGTGTGACTTGATATTCCCATGCGTGGCATGTACTGTATGTTCTGGTTGGTTGCTAGGCTCCAGCGAGGACCAGACCACGCCGCTGCTGGTGACGGCACTGAAAGGATTGAAGGTGGTGGATGTAGCGTGTGGTAGTGGAGATGCCCAGACTCTAGCTGTGACAGAGAATGGTAAGTTTGGATGTTTGGTCAAATAAATACAACATATTCTGCATCTCATTTTATTAATGTATTGTATAAAGAAATGATTAACAGCAGCTGTGTCTAAACCTCTGAAAACAAGGCCATTTGGTGTGTTTGATACAATCATATCATGACTTCTTTAAATATTCAAACCAATGTAAACTGAACTTTTATAGATTGTGCTTGAGAAGCCCAAATTTTCTTTTTAACATTCCATTAATGTTTCCCATTTAAGTCTACTGCAATACAACCTTTACAGTACAATCACATGGGTGAAGTTCTCTTATAAATGTATATTTAAAACTATTTCAGGTCAGGTTTGGTCGTGGGGCGATGGAGACTATGGTAAATTGGGCAGAGGAGGCAGTGATGGCTGTAGGACTCCCAAGCTGGTGGAGAAGCTACAGGATTTGGACATCGTGAAGGTCTGCTGTGGGAGCCAGTTCTCTGTTGCTCTGACCAAAGATGGACAGGTTTATACTTGGGGCAAAGGAGACAATCAGCGACTCGGCCACGGCACAGATGAACATGTGCGATACCCCAAATTCCTTGACGGTTTGCAGGGTGAGAAATTTAGGTCCAGACTTTATTTCTGTTTCAAATTTGTCTTGAGATATCCACTTAAAATGTTCTTTCAGCGCCGTAATGTATTATACAGTACATTCATTACAAAAAGTAATTAAGTATGTTGATGTTTCTATTGTCATTGTATGTTTTTAGGAAAGAAGGTTGTAGACATTGCAGTGGGCTCCATGCACTGCCTGGCCCTCACTGAAGATGGAGACGTGCACAGTTGGGGCAGTAATGACAAACAACAGCACTTTGACACACTTTCCAACAAGAAACAGCCAAAAGCTCTGCCGGGCCTAAACTCCAAACACATCGTGGGCATCTCTTGTGGCCCAGGACAGGTGTGTGTTATATTAAGAATGAAGACGTTTTTTTCACACAATTGGTCAAGATGAACATTTTTCCTTCATTTATCAAGTGCCTTTTAATATTCCTTATGGTCATCCAACAAGAAAATAACTCTTCTTTACTTGTATGTTTTCCTGTGTGCAGAGTTTTGCCTGGTCGTCCTGCTCGGAGTGGTCTGTGGGGCTGCGTGTCCCTTTTGTGGTGGATGTGTGTTCCATGACTTTTGAGCAGCTGGACCTGCTGCTGCGGCAGGTGAGCGAGGGCATGGACGGCAGCTTGGAATGGCCCCCCCCGCAGGAGAAGGAGTGTATGGTGGTGGCCACGCTCAACCTGCTCAGGCTTCAGGTATGGGCCCTTTGTCTGTTTATCCATGTCAAATGAAGGTGCTTCATTTGTAATCATAAAGTTGCACAACAAAATAGCATAGATCAGTTGGTGTGACTTTGTCCTGTCTTAATTCCAACTCCTCTATTCTTTACCTGTTCACGCCCACCTGCCCGTCCACGGGCGAAAAACATTTTTTAAAAGTTCTATTACATCATTTACATTACATACTTTTATTTTTGTTGTCAATATCAGCAAGTTATACATCATTTTAAAGATTATTTTCTCAACAAAACGAATATCTCATTGAATAATACGCCCCAAGAAGCAATAGTTTGTCATTGCTTATTAAAAGAGCATCTTACAGCCCACATGTAAGTGTGATGCATCATTAGAAAGCTTAGGCCTTCTAGTTTCTGTAGATGTGCATATGAACACTGTCAGGTTTTCAGATCTCTAGGAACAGGCATTTTGGTGCTGTTGACCTTTTTGTATCAAAAAGTATATTCGGAACAAGTGATCCAAATATGTGCCAACTGTGCCAAACTGTTTTATTACAATTTTAGCTCCTTTATGATCATAAAACATACATTTTGATGTTTTGTAGGCCACTAATACCTATTATAACTGCTAAAAACAATGTATGTCAAAATGTATGAATTTCCCATATGGAGGCGAATTTTTTTTTTTTATAATTATAATATTTTTATTTTATTTTTGTATTGGTATAATAATACATATCTAACAAAATGCGCGTCCAAAAGGCTAATAAAATCAGAAAACGTTATGTGTAAAATCTAGTCGCCTCCTCCCGAAAAATCTGTCTCTTTACAGCCTTAGGCACCAGAATACAGAGGATTCTGTGTGTGGGACCCCTAAGTCCCGCCCACCATTCTAAAGATATTCTTATTGGCTAGAATAATATGTCAATCAAAGTCTGCTAAGTCACTGCTAACGTTAGCTATGTGGCTAAAAACAAGTTAGCTTCGCGCGTCGGAAGCGGTTCATTTTTTTCCTCCAGAGGCTGTAGAGGACAAACCCGTGGACAGTGGATGGTCTCATTCTGTAGGAAACAGTCTGAAGAAAAGATCGATACAAACACCATCTTATAAGTCAAACAGGTCATTTGTTATGGACTGAGAAATGCGCTTTGTTTACTTTACAAAATCTCGAAATCGGAAAACTTCAGTAAAAATACAAGTGTATATTGTTGCTCAATGGTTCCTTACAGACAGACTGAGCACAAGGATGTACAGAATTAAAGCCGTTTCGTTCATCATAAACAGCAAACAGGACATGAGTTTGTAAAAGTTGAGACTTTCTCACAAACTATTGGCAATTGCTTCTTGGAGCAAATTATTCAATATAAATCAATGACATACTCGTTTTGTTGAGAAAATAAGCTTTAAAATGATGTATAACTTGCTGGTATTGACCACGGAAATAAAAGTGATGATGTAAGAGAACTTTTGAGATATGGAAAATGCGCGCCAGCCACAGGTGAATGGTAACAGGTTAAGATGACGTAGAACACTTTGATTGACATATTATTCTAGCCAATGAGCCAAGCTTTCGAACGGTGGGTGGGACTCGGGCTTCTTCACACAGAATCGTCTCTATTCTCATGCGTAAAGATGGTCAAGAGCCAGATTTTTGGGCAGGAGGTGACTAGATTTTACGCATCACGTCTTTAGATTTTTTGCGCATTTTGTTAGATATATGCATTATTATACCAATAAAAAAATAAAATAAAATAGTATTATATTTATTTTTCATTCATATTTACGCAGTTTCACATACATTGCTTTTAGCAGTTATAATAGGCATTAGTGGCCTACAAAACATCAAAATGTATGTTTTATGATCATAGAGGAGCTAAAATTGTAATAAAACAGTTTGGCACAGTTGGCACATATTTGGATCACTTGTTCCGAATATACTTTTTGATACAAAAAGGTCAAAGCACCAAAATGCCTGTTCCTAGAGATCTGAAACTTTACACAGTTGTTGTCATGACAACAGCATGTACAGTGAACAGCATAAACACACAATGAAGTATGTCATGCTCAGGACCATTACAAATTAACAATATTCAGGCGAGACTAAAAAAATATCTATTTCGTATGTTTGTGCTTCTGTAGTGTGAGTTCTGAAGCCCTGACAGTGTGACATCTGCACATCTGCAGAAACTAGAAGGCCTAAGCTTTCTAATGATGCATCACACATGCATGTGGAACGTAACATCCTCTTTTAATAAGCAATGCCATTTGGGTCCAACCATTGTGCACAGGGCCAAAATAGGTGGATGGTAACAGGTTAAATCTTGGCCACTGACCAGAGTCAAACAGGAGAGGGGCAGATTATTTCTTATAGGTTATGTTCTCTGTAATTGGAATTCAGAAGTCAGTTACTGTATCAAATATTAGAACATTATGTAACCTCTAATTACTGAGGTCAAAATGGAAACAAAGAGTTACAGTAATATTTTTCATTATGTTTTTGAGGTGATAATAAATTATTTGCATATCAATTCAACTAATTTGGGCTATAAGAGTAAAGATCGGTAAGGTCAAAAATGACAAATAATGTTCTGTTTTTCAGCTCCATGCATCCATAAGTAACCAGGTAGAGCCAGAGGAGCTGGGACTTGGACTGGGCAGCACTCTCCTCAATAACCTCAAACAGACCATTGTGGTGTTGGCGAGTAATGCGGGAGTCCTCAACACGGTCCAGGCAGCGGCTCAGGCTGTGCTCCAGAGCGGCTGGTCAGTGTTGTTACCCACTGCAGAGGAGAGGGCCAGGGCCTTGTCTTCACTCCTCCCTAATGCTGGTGAGTCTACAATACCATTATGCTCTTAGGGAGTAAAGGTCTTAATTATCTCCTTTTCAGGGCTTTTAAGTTCAAATAGTGTCATGGAAAAGAGGTTAAAGCAAATCAGCCGTAATTTTTAAGCATACAAACGGTTATAGATGCCTGCAGAAGCGAAGCAGTAAATAAGGCTAAACATAAGTGCTGCTTAGTGTTGACAAGATATGCTTGTGAATCTGAGTGCGGAAATGAAGCGATATCTCAGTGTATAATGGGTAAAGATTTTAACATTATTTATATTTCAATTCCTTTTACAGCATTTGGTAATGAGATGAGTGTGAGCCCAGGGCGCAGGTTCATGATTGACCTCTTAGTTAGCAGTCTAATGGCTGATGGAGGACTGGAGTCTGCGCTGAACGCTGCCATCACTGCTGAGATACAGGTTAACATATTTGTTTAATAAATCATCTGCTTAGTCTTAATGCACCCATGATAACTTCATAATCTCTTTTTGATAACAGGATATTGAAGCTAAAAAGGAGGCGCAGAAGGAAAAAGAGATCGATGAACAAGAGGCCAACGCGTCGTCCATGCACCGCTGTCGCGCCATGTTGGATAAAGACCTGATTAACACTGGGATCTACGAGTCTGCGGGAAAACAGAGCCTTCCTTTAGTACAGTTAGTACAACAGCTGTTGAGGTAGGCTCAAAGATAATAATTCAAGTAACCATGCTTTACATGTATTATTCATATACATTATTATTTTTGTAGGAACATTGCCTCTCAAACTATTGCAAGATTAAAAGATGTTGCTCGCCGTATTTCCAACTACCTGGAGGCGGAGCAAGTCAGCAAAGAACGGTCAGCGTCTCTAGACCTGCTGTTACGATTTCAGAGGCTTCTGGTCAGCAAGCTGTACCTTGGGGTCAATGACACTGAGAATGTGAACGGATACAGTAAGTGAAGCCTTTACACTCAAAATACTCTTATTTGTGTAACATTACTCTGATATAGTGTTCATATTAAACGTAATGCCCTTTGTATCAACCAGTGAAAACATTTCACTCTAACAAGAAGTAGAATCAGAACCTGAAAAGGTTTATTGCCATTGCCAATGAACGTAGGAACTTGCTTTTGTTATAATGTAATGGAGCTCAGGATTGAATGTTAAAAAAAACAAACACCTACAATGTTTGATGCAAAATGTCCATAGAGACAGAAGATGCATTAACCAAAACGATATATAAAGAAAGTAAATGACAAAAGAGCCATGGAACAACCCGATAAGCTGCTGGATCACTACTGGTAAATCGGTATCAATCAGATATGTTTAGTATTTAGCATCTTAAGCTCTTCATTGTTTTAACTTTAGGCTCGCTGAAAAACTCTGTTGCTGTGTTACACAAGTGTAATTATTTTGTTTTTGCAGATCCAGAGCTTTTAGGTGTTGGTTCGCTGCTGAAGAAGTACATCGCTCTTTTGTGCACTCACATTGGAGACATACTTCCAGTTGCCACGAGTATAGCCTCCACTGGTCGCCGACACTTTGCTGAGGTTTCTCGGGTCATTGAAGGGGATTTAACAGGTTAGTTGCAAATATCCAGAACCAAATATGAAGTAAGGGCCATATGAAAAACATTTCTCCTTGTTCCAATCATTCCACTACAATAATAACAAAACTCTATGTAATATGTGTGCTAATTTCAGTTTTCTCTGTGTTAGGAGTTTTGTTGCCTGAATTGGTGGTCTCCATTATTCTCCTCCTGACCATCGATGCAGGTCTGATGCAGGAAACCGGTTCAGTTCCACTCCTAGCTGGACTTCTGGAACATCTCGACCGCTTCAATCATTTAGCTCCTGGACATGAAAGAGACGATAATGAGGATCTGGCCTGGCCTGGCATTATGGGTATAGTCCTAATTAGTCAACTGATTAGAGCCATATCAAATTTATTTCATCACAATTGCAACCAAAAAGACAGTTTGGACTTTGGATGAGGAAAGAGAATGAGAAATGAATGGAAAGCTAATCAAATGGTTTGTTGCTTTGTTGCAGGGTTGTTCTTCACGGGGCAGAGCTGTAAGAACAATGAGGAAGTGTCTCTTATCCGTAAAGCTGATCTGGAAAATCATAACAAAGATGGAGGCTTTTGGACAGTTATAGATGGAAAAGTTTATGACATCAAGGACTTTCAGGCTCAGTCACAGTCACTAAGTGGGAACAGTATTTTAGGTAAACCTGCCTAAAATAAGTGTGTCAAATGTTTCCTATAGGTAAAATACTAAATATTGATTAGGTCATGTTGTCTTGTACAGCCCAGTTTGCTGGAGAAGACCCTGTCGTTGCTCTGGAAGCAGCTTTGCAGTTTGAAGACACAAGAGAGTCTATGCAGGCCTTTTGTGTTGGCCATTATATGGAGGTAACGTATCATCATACACTTCATACCATGTCATATAGGATATGTGTGTTATTGATGAGGGGTATATACGTAGTTGCATTATATGGTGCAATGTGTGCATTGCTTTTGTTTTCAGCCTAATCAGGAAACGGTGACCACCCCGGACCTTAGCAGTTTGTCTTCTCCGCTCATCGACACTGAGAGGAACCTTGGTCTCCTTTTGGGTCTTCACGCTTCATACCTGGCCAAGAGCACTCCCCTGTCTCCTATGGAAATTGAATGTGCTAGTAAGTTTGACATATTAAAAAGGCTTTATACTCTATATATTGACATGTTCTATCTATGGCAAATATAAAGTTGTTGTATGTCAATGTCTGTGACGGTTCTACAGCTTTGTAATATCCAGTCTGCATCCAACTGTAAACATGCTACTTTGAAATTGTAACATCAAAGTCTCACGCTAATAGACTTAGATTATTTTGAACTGCTCTTACACTTTTGTTCAGTTTAATCAATATGAAGAGACTCTTAAAGGGCCTGAGTTGAACGATGAGTCAGGAACATGTTCTAGTGTGAACTGATAACTCTGCCCATTTACTCCTTTCTCTCTCCGATATTAAACAGAAACTAATGTCTGGTTTAAAATTTGAACATGAGAATAAGGATCCGCACAGCAGTTGGAGCTCGCAATTGTTTTACTCGCACCTCACAGGACGTTTCGAGCCACAGGCTTTTCTTTAGACATGTCTGTCATGCCCGTGCTTGTCCTTGTTCTTATTGTGATTTATGTTGAAGATCCAGCACACGGGTTTAAGACGTTTGTGTCTTTTTCTACAAGGCAGTTGTTTTCCCAGGATTATTTTCTATTAGTTATTCTTTATGTATAGTCAATGGTTATTACAAAACAAAAAGATATGCAGTGCAAAGATTATAATATAACTGCTTTTACAATCAAATGCATTATGTAAAGTAGGGATGGTCCGATATGGATTTTTTGAGCCGATGCTGACATCGTTTGCCGATTACTGATATTTGTGTTCCACAGCAAAGTACACAAAACAACTTATCTTTTTCACTTAAATGAAGGAAAAGTACAGTTCCTTAAAGCTTGAGCATGGAATATGTCACTATTGATGGCACTACTGGTTTCTCTATATACTTTCTCTTCATTCACTCAAAATACCCAGAGTTGTTAAGTTTCCCTACATTATCAAGATATTGAAAAAAATATATTGATATTGATATTATTGTCACATGCCTATTGCCCAGACAGTGCTAGTCTGTCCAGTCTCTCTAATGATCATTTCCGATCTGTCTCCACAGCATGGCTTCAGTCCTCTATATTCTCAGGAGGGCTCCAGACCAGTCAGATTCACTATAACTACAATGAAGAAAAAGATGAAGACCACTGTAGCTCACTGGGAACCACCACTCCAGACAAGGCTAAGCTATACTCCAGGAGGATTACGCTCAGCGACCACGCACAGCCATTTCTACAAGCTATCGCTGACAACAACATTCAAGACCACTCTGTCAAGGTAGAAAGAAGTCATTATCTTTTGTTGCTTTTTTGATAAGTCAAGAGAATTGCAAAGCCGGTGTACGCTTTCTATTGACTCAAAGCCTGGATAAATGAAGAGGTGGTGCGCCTGGTGTAGTGCATCCAGATCTATTCTAGTACAAAATCCCAGAAAAGAAAACCATTCAATAAATTGACCAGACCTGAAGGTGTCATTTAAAAATAATTATAAATATATAGCAAGTTAAATGGGCCAAAGAAAAATAGATACAGTGAGGTCCATGATTTTTAGTATTTTAAATGATTGTCAAGCAAGATAATACGATGATGTATCTCACAATTCCATTCATGAATAATGCATTTATACATCTTAATGTTTTACCATACTTTTTTGTAAAATGTGCAGTACTACATGGTGGAACAATGATAATATTGGTGGAGCAATGATAATATTGGTGGAGCAATGATAATATTGGTGGTGCTATGATAATATTGGTGGTGCTATGATAATATTGGTGGTGCTATGGTAATATTGGTGTGCTGTTATGGTTATTTTAAACAATTGTTTTTTTTAATATATATTTTTATAGAAGATATACACTAGCTATAAACACATTTTTATTAGTGGCGCACCGATATGGATGTTTTAGGCTGATATCTAGATGTTCTCATCTAACCCTAATGTTATTGGAACTTCTTATAACTTATATTAGGTCAATATTTTTTCTATTTTTCTTGCATTTTTTGAATATTTTTGGGAATATTTTTAACAAAGAAATACGGCTGTTTATTGAAATAAAGATCAAATCTATTTTAAATGTTAGAACACATTATGCTCTTCATTTGGAGAAAAAGGTTTGATATTTTTTTTATTTAGCTCTGTGTTTAGATATAGATCGGCTATAGGCTATAATATATGATTAGAATTAGCCATCACACTTTTCCATTCTGTGAATCTCGTGTGTTATTTAGATTATTTCTCAGATGAGTGTTTCTGTGAACCTCTCCAGTCCGTGTGTCATCACCGTGTCGCTGTTAAAGCCGCTCCGCCTCAGTCTCTCCTCATCACACTCTGTTCTGTTAGAATATAGCAGCAGAAAGCCTCTGTCCACAGCTGTGGTTTTCTTCCTGTTTCTGAAGGAATGACAGAGTCAACTCTTTCATTACCGGAGCGTAACCGTCCTGATAGTGGTAGTTTTGGACTGAAACAAAATTACTCAAATAATGTTAATATCAGCCAATACCGGGGCAGTATATCTGTGCACCCCTATATATATATATCATTATTTAGTTTAGTGGCAAATCATATTTTATTTAGAGGTTAGTTTTCCCTTTATATTATGAGCTGGCATTTTCACAATTTTGATTTGTGCTTCTGTGACTGGGATTGTACTGTACAACTGACTTTTAAGAAACTAGTTTAGAGTTTGTATACAACAGTTTATTTGTGCGTTTTGCACTAAAGCTGCTTTTCAAAGGGTTAGTGTTGCGCTGCACATCTGTGTGTTTGGTAGAAGTGTTTGAAAACCTTTTCCAGAAAATTCAAATTTGAACAAGATGAAGCTTCAGACGAATCCTGAGCAGATGGAGGTGTCCAGTGTAATACAGTGACCCACAGAAATATCTAGGCAGCTCAGTGTTTCCAGGCTTAAGTGGCCAAACCAGTGCAAGAGCTTTTGTAAAAATGCCCAAAACCTGCGAAACGTCCGTCAGGGCTGTATTTAGTCACTACTTGAGAGTGGCCCCTCACAGACTGGCCCCTCTTTCCCACGCACAAATAGAAGCTCCACAAAAGGTGGATGGCTTTGGATATGAGGATTTTTCTATGATATTTATGACTTTCTTTAGGTTTATTCTAAAACTTATACATTTCACTTGGAAAATTGCTCTGGCCAAACCAGTTCTTAAAACCACCCAAGATCTGGCAACACTGGGGCAGCCTGCGATGTGACTCCTGCAGCTGCTCTGATTGAGAGGAGGCCGGGCACAGAGGGAGAGACACGAGCAAAACAAACAAACACACAAACAGGGAGAAGCCGCAGCTTCAATCAAACTGAAAATTCAGATTATTGACATTTCTGTATCAATAACTTCCTATAATCTGTTATCTGTCCTTTTCCTCTGTATCTACCTGCGTTGTATCAATTAAATTTCCCCATGTGTGGACAATAAAGGATTATCTTCTTATCTTAATTCAGAATATTTTTCTTAGAATCGAGTGCATCTTATTCCCGCCCCTGATCTCGACACGTTGTCTCTTGAACTAGAGGTTCTAAATGCACAAAGTTGTAATACTTGATTTATTGTTGATGTTTTTTCACTGTTTCTTGTTTTATTGTAGGACTTTCTGTGCCAAATAGAGCGATGCTGTAAGCAGTACCATCTGATTACGCCCATCACGTTCCCTCTGGAGCATCCAGTGGAGGAGGTCGGGCGGCTGTTGCTCTGCTGCCTGCTCAAGCATCAAGATCTGGGTAACTACTACAATGCATATAATTAAAGTGTATTATTTGGTCAATGTCATGGCTTTATTGTTGCTTTCTGACTAAACGTTCCCATTCGGGAAGCACAGCTTTGTAATGGGCCATGAAAAACACATGATGCTTTCAGGTTTCTCTATTAGTGGAAGTTTCAAACATTGTACGGTATCTTTTGTAGGTCATGTTGCCCTCTCGCTTGTCAGTCAATGTGCCTTGGGTGTGGACCAGGGGAAACAAAGGTCTCTCCCTAAATCTGTGATCGAAGTGTGCCGTATGGTCTATCAGGCCAAGTGCTCTTTAATCAAGGTAAGAAACCATATGTTTTTTTTTTTAAAAAAGCATTGGTGCTGCCCGGTGGTCGAGTGGTTGAAGCGCAGCATACGTGTTGGGCTCCGGGTAGGGATGCATACCTAAACCCACGTTCAGGTTCAAGTCCGGATTCGAATCCAGAGGTTTAGGTTCAGGTCCGGACCTAATGAGTCCGGCTGAACTCATGCCATTTGTGCATAATGTTATAACAGCGTAACACAAACTACTTGGCTAAATGAAGTTGAAGACACATGAACAAGGACGACTATCAAACACAAGGCTTAACTGCAGACTGAAATAAACTCAATTTATCTGGTTTATTCACTGTTTATTAACAGAAGTTACAAGCTACTAGCTAACACACATTCATGTGTTTTACTAGAGGAACAACTCCCGAACAAGAGCATGTTGAGTATTGGTATTGGAGCACCTGATTCAGCTGATACTAAGTTTGTAAGTGTGTTACTGGTTTGACTGGGCTGTTCCCACACCTGAAGTTTAATGCCTTTAGATACATTTCCACTCTTTAATTTTGCAGATCCATTGGCATCAAAGTCAGGTAAAAACCTTCAAAAACTAGCATAAAAGTCAACTCGAACCACTATAAATCAATCAACTTGGCAGTATCAAAAATAGAATATGAAAATATTTTACACTACACACAATACATCATATTAACAGCATTAAACACAAGACAGTATTTAACAACTGTAGAATACAAATACTATTACAAAATATAAGCTGCAATTAATGAATCCAGCAATTAAACAATATTACTTTGACTTAGTATTTACTTAGATGTATAAATATGTATATTGCACATTAACCCACTTAAATAAATGCTACATCACACCACAACATTTATTACACACAACAGTTATTTTATTCATATTGTAGCGACCCTAGTCTCTAGTGTGCGCGGTCTCTGGGGCGGAGCTAAGAGCGGCTCAGGAGACCAGGTGGTTTTTGATGATCCTGTTCCATCACCATGGTTACGGCCAACAGTAACCAACTCTGTTCAAGAAATAAAGTGACAACTTGTGACATTAAACCAGCATTACTGACCTGAGCGAGAAGTTACAATATTTACACCCAAACCAAAGCACAACCCGCTCCTTTAACGTCTTAAACTAACTCACGGAGCGGCACAAGCGGCGACGCACGCGGCGGCTTCAAACGATTCAATAAAGTCAGCGATCTTCCCGAAGGTTCGGTGTCTCGCGTCTTTAACCTCATTGCGCCGGCTTCAACTTCTGCTGCGGGGAAGACGCGTGCGTCGCTGATGCTCCGGGCCATTGACAGCGATGTCAGTGTTTACGTCTTTTCTAGCGTGAATTTCGCGATCTATGGAAGGTTTCAGATGGTTTAGATTCTAGAACGTAAAGGATATAGAATGTGAGTGGTAGATTTCCAGAACCGAATCACCGGGTTTTCATTTTTTTTGGACCTGAACCGAAACGTTTTTACAAGTCCGGATCCGGTCCGTCGTAGCGGTACGCATCCCTAGCTCCGGGTGTGGGGCCGGCCAGATGTCGTGCGTTCGACTCCCGGCTCCGACGGTGTGCTGCGTGTCCTTCCCTGTCTCGCATCCCCATTTCACGCTAAAAGCTTTCCTGTCCAATACCATGGGACCATTCAAATCACAATATTTACTCTATTGCGATGGAACTAAAAGGTTATTTATTAAAAGCTACAACTTCTGGACACATTTCAGACACATCAGGAACAAGGGCGCTCCTATAAGGAAGTGTGTGCTCCAGTGATCGAGAGACTTCGCTTTCTCTTTAATGAGCTACGTCCTGCCGTGAGCAATGACCTGTCCATTGTCTCTAAACTGAAGCTTCTGAGCTCTCAGCCACGATGGAGGAGGATCGTCCAGAAACTCATAAGAGACAGGCGGAAAAAAAGGGGTAGGGAAAAGTCCAAAATGAAACACATTTTTGCACAGTATTAATATATATTTTAAGGTAAATAATTATTGGTTTTGTTTTTCAGTGCCTAAAAAGTCAGAATCTGCTGACATTGAAGAGCCAAAGATAGAAAATGAAGGGACCAATGAGGAGGAGCCTCCACCAGCTGACAGGAAATCTACCACCAAGACAACTAGGGTATAATCCAATTTCTTTTACTTTTCTGTGTCTCTTCTTATTTCTTCTTTTATATGTGCATGTGTTTTAGAATGACTTTATTTATTGTAATTAAACATTATCCACAGTTTGGTTTTAGACACTTGACCTTTACTATTTCTATGACGTGGGATTCAATTATTGATACTTTCTTTCCACTTTTGTGTATTACTTTTATAATTTGCAGCAGGACAAGTGGCAGCCACTGCTCAACACTGTGGCCAATGTGCAGAAATATCGTTGGCTCAAACACAATGTCCATGGCTTCTGCTCTCAGTCCAGTCTGATGGGCACAATCGTGGAGTTTGCGCTGAAAGAAGAACCTCTGGATGTCGAAAAGATGAGGAAATGTCTTTTGAAGCAGGTATTTAAACTTAACATTGACTTATTTGGTTACTTGCATTTTTTAGTGAAATAAATGTTGTTTTCAGTTGGAGAGGGCCGAGGTGAGACTCGAGGGCATAGACACCATGTTGAAGTTGGCGTCCAAAAACTTTCTTCTGCCTTCTGTGCAATATGCAATGCTCTGCGGCTGGCAAAGGATTGTACCAGAAGGGACTAATATCGGGTAGGTCATGTTTAAAGCAATCGATTCATTAAAATACATGTATTAGACTTCAAATGTAATGTTTCTGGTTTGCAGGGAACCATTGTTTGATTGTCTGAAAGATGTGGATCTGATCCCACCATTCAACCGCATGCTTTTGGAGGTCACCTTTGGAAAGCTGTATTCTTGGGCCATTCAAAATGTTCGCAACATCCTTCTAGAAGCCAGTGCACGATTCAAGGAGCACGGTAAATGTCCAGGAAATGGTTATGGTTCTTTCTTTTCCTTCTTACAATTTATTGCTCACCAATTTGATTTGTGTCTATATTTCTGTGTTGTAGGGGTTCAACCTGTTCCTCTTCAGACCATCACAAATGAAAACCCGGCAGGACCAAGCCTCGGCACCATTCCTCAAGCGCGTTTCCTCATCGCCATGATTCATATGCTGTCACTCAAACATGGGTCCAATAGCCTCAGTCTGTTGTTAAATTCAGGAGTACTGGCTTTAACACAGAGCATCCTCAGACTGATAGGTAAGACATGATCCATAGTCTTAAAGTGCAATTTTGGCTCTAATTTGCTGCATGTCTCCATTTTTTTACCTTTATATTAGTTTACAACTTGAAGTGTTTATTTGTCCTGTATTTTCTAGGGCCAAGCACAGACAGCAGTGAGGAGGACATGAATCTGTGTGCTCACGGAGGTTCAGCCACAGTTTTGGAGGAGTCCAGGAAAGAGGCGGCCCCTACACCTCTGCCTGCATCAGGGCCTGAGCTGGCTGCTATGATGAAGATCGGCACCAGAGTCATGAGAGGAGTGGATTGGAAGTGGGGGGACCAGGTAGATGCAGCATTACTATTGTACACATATTTTGCCTTTTTCTATTGCATTGAGGAGTAAAGAAGTTTATATTAGGCTTACAGCATAAGAAGAACAATAGCTGCTTACTTCAAAGTTGATCTATCATTTGTATGTTAAAATAATCACATTGTAATTCTGGTGAAGATTAAAGCACATAAGTACACTTCCTGGATTACTACACTAGAAGTGTGTTAAACGTGCTAAAAATGCTTTGTGGTTTTACCTCCAGGATGGACCAGCTCCAGGTCTGGGTCGGGTCATCGGGGAACTGGGAGAGGACGGTTGGATCAGAGTGCAGTGGGACACCAGCAGCACAAACTCGTACCGCATGGGCAAAGAGGGAAAGTACGACTTGAAACTTGCTGAACCACCTCCAGCTTCTCAGCCCCCTGCTGAGGACTCGGACACCGAGGATGACGTTGGTAAGTTTACAATAATATACAGTGAACCCTTGTTTATCGCGGGGGTTACGTTCCAAAAAGAACCCGCGATAGGTGAAATCCGTGAAGTGGAAACCTTTATTTTTTTACAGTTATTATACGATGAAATACATAAAACATTGAAGCTCACGCGCGCCGCTCTCACCGGCCTCGCAAACTTCAATTTGGCAAGCGGTTTTACGTACGTGTACATATGAATCCATAACGTTATTGACACACAGGTAGAGAAGG
Source organism: Eucyclogobius newberryi (assembly GCF_026437365.1). NCBI lineage: Eukaryota > Metazoa > Chordata > Actinopteri > Gobiiformes > Gobiidae > Eucyclogobius > Eucyclogobius newberryi. Next base: position 40,034,940 of record NW_027316532.1, read on the forward strand.
CGCGGAGAGACTGTTTAGCCAATCAGAATGCAGAACACAATGCATGATGCAAATCCATGAAGCAGCGAGAGCGTGAAAAATGAACCGTGAGGGTTCACTGTAAAGGGAACATTTTGATTAAACTAACAAAATATGAGGAAAACATGCAAATACATACATTTTCAAATATTCTGACCTGTTTAACCCTAATTAAGCCACAGTCTAATATTTTAACTCAGTTGTTAAGAAGTTCCTTTGATTTGTCATAACTGTCATCTTTGGAATTGGAAAACGTTCATCTTTGGTTTAATTGACAATTTCTTACTTCTTGAATGGAGAACAAAAGAGTTCAAAAATGTTGTGTGTTGTGATATATTTATAATAATGTATTTTGTGGGTCTATTTTAGATGTAGAGCTGATTGAAAAAAGCACCCACCCAACAGCAATGATGCTGACCAGCACCGTGAACCTGCTGAAGATGCTGTCTCTGTCAGCTGGAGTCCACGCTGAGGTGTTGCAGATCGATGCCACCCGGACACTGTGTGGACTCCTGAGGTCGCTCGTGGAGAGTGGAGCCAATGACAAATCAGGTGATTTTTACACTACATTAGTCTGTACGGTTGTAACTTTGCACTAGCTCTGTTTTATTACAACTAATTGTTCCTTAACAATATATTAATTAGTCAATTTAGTTTAATTTGAACATAATTTGTGTCATGAAGGAATATGTTAAGTAATAATAAGATAATGGACTGATATTCAGACTGTGTGGTTCAGTGGTGGAGTGTATAGCACTCATGCCTGCCGTGTGGGCACTGTTTGTCCTTCCCCAGTATCATCGCCGTTTCATGCTGCGTATCATCGCCGTTTCATGCTGCACTATCCTGTCCAATGAATCCTACTTGCCAAATAATAGCTTTAAAAAGGACTTGAATTGAAAGATGGGTCTGTAACAATGGTTCTATGAACCCTAGATGACCGTCAGGGCAGTGGAATAATCATTCTTGCACATTCACGACATGATCAATAGAACTCACTGTCTGCTGAACTCTGAGCTTATCACATTTACCAGTTTTGTCCTGTTTTACATGAGTTTGTGACTGTGTGTACTGCGATGAGTGTTGCCCCTAATACTCTTGTGTTTTTAGGCTGTCACTCGCACAGGCTGGTGTCCCGGGAGCAGCACAGGAGCTGGTGCACGCTGGGCTTCATCCGCTCCATTGCGCTCATGCCACAGATGTGCAGCACACTCAGCACATCTGCATGGATCGGCCTGCTCATCCGGATAGTGGAGGGTCACCAATCTTTTAATGCTGTTACATTGCAAGGACAGGTGTGTGAGTTTTCGCTAAATTTCAACAATCTTTCTCTGTTTTTTCCTGCCCAAAACGGAGACATTTCCTTGATCTCACAATAATGAACATATTTAATAGCCATATACCTGTCATCTCAATTTCAAAACTACAAACTTATAGAACATTGCGATATACTCCTAAATCTAGTAATACTTCTAATAAGCTTATTTTGTGTATTCAATGCTTCTTTCTGTTTTCAGATCCTGGCATTGCGCCTCCTGCAGGCAGTCTTACCCTCTTGGGACAAAATGGAGCGCTCTCAGGACATGAAGTTCCTGGTAGAGAAGTTGTTTAACTTCCTCGGGAGCTTACTAAGCACCTGTTCTTCAGATTTGCCACTGCTCAGGGGTAAGTTTGTTCAGATATACAATGGTACAATTATTTCAACACTTTGCTGATAGATGGTGTGAAAAAGATGGTGAGATAGGCTTTGCGTTCAATTTTGTTGTGGTAATTTTTCTCTAATTTTGGAGTATAATGATGACTCTAAAAAGTATTTTTACATAAATCAAATTGGTATTTTATAAGCCAGTGCAGTCATTTTGTGTTTTCCCCCAAAGAGGCGTGGTGTAAAAGAGGCACTAGTTAGACAGATTTTAATTCCTACTTTTGGTTTTACGGTGTGAAAATCAGCTTTAAATAAACACTGATCAACTGTTTCTGTTTGACAAACTCTCCCTTTAAACAGAAGGGTCTCTGCGAAGGAGGAAGTCCCGCCCCCAGGCCTCCCTGACAGCCACTCACAGCAGCACTCTGGCAGAGGAGATTGTTGCTGTTCTGCGCACCTTACACTCCCTCAGCCAATGGAACAGTCTCATCAACGAGTACATCAACAACCAGCTTAGTGCCATAGGAGAAGTCATGGTGGGCTGCCAGTCTGAAGCCGTAAGTAATGGAAATGACCTTCCTGTTTTGTTAAAGGGGACATATTATGCAAAATCCTCTTGTTACAACAGTGTTTTCTCATCATTAGTCGACTCAAACTTGTATTTGGATTAAGTCATGCATGTTTGAATAATCCTGTATCACTGCTGACATCACTGTACTTAGTTGTGATTGTGATGGGCGGGTGCTCTAGTAGCTTTTTACTACTACTAGTACTAAATCACTTTTCCTTTAATGTTGGCTTTTGAATAGATTCTTAATTGTGGTTCATAACATCTGAAATTGAAATTTAATTAGCGTATATGTTCCTAATAATATGTAGATTTATTAAACCAAATCAACGTTTTATTACAATTAAGGAATTCAGAATGTGTTAATTAAGTGATGTGTCATAGATTTTCTTCTACGTATTATACTATCAAATGTAAGCCATATATAAATAATACAGCTTTGTGAAGTAACCTGTGATGACCTGCTGTAAACTTTCCTTCTTTTTTAATAGTGTTTCCTGGAGGAGTACTTCCCTGATTCGGAGGCTCCCAGAGTGGGCAGTTTGATGGCCGTCCTGTCTGTGATTGGGGGAATAGACGGGCGGTTGAGACTCGGAGGTCAGGTGGTTCATGAAGAGTACGGAGAGGGCACAGTCACTCGAATCACCCCAAAAGGACGAATCACTGTCCAGTTTCATGAGATGAGGACATGCAGGGTGTGCTTGCTCAGCCACCTGAAACCGGTACGTGTTAAAACACTAAGCTGACTGAGATCAATTAGTCTGCAGAAAAATATGAAAAGGGTTAATGAATCAAATGTTAGCAGTTCAGATAAGTAAGACTAAGGCCTACTGGGAGCAGATTTGTAGTTTGTTTTGTGCCAATGCCCCTCACTCACACTTAAGACTCTTAAGAAGTATCTAAAAGGAAAACTTGTACCTGACAACGTCCATTATTCTGCAAAATAAAAGTAAACGTGCCTACCCTCATCTTCAGTAAACTCTACTGGAGTGTTGTGATGTCCTTTTAAACCCTGCAATTATTCTTTCCTTTCATGAAGTTGCCCGCGGTGCCATTCAGTGCCCATAACCTGCCCTTCACTGACCCCATGTTGTGCGTGTGGGCCCAGCTTGTCAGTCTGGCAGGAAGCAAGATGGAAAAACAACAGATGAAGAAGTCCATAAGCCGAGGCCTCTCAGGTGCAGTCATTTACTCAGAAGCATGTCAAATGTCTACAGGCTGATATTTAGACTCAAATAATCTAAATAAATCACTAATTGATATTTTGGTCTATGTAGATTCATCAAAAAGTTGAATTATTTTAGTACAAAGCATGAAAAATGCAATAATCTGACATGTTCTTGCAGCTGACCAGGTGGACATCCATTTGCTCCGTTGTCAGCAGTTGAGACTGTACATTTTAAAAGCAGGACGAGCTTTACTCTTTCACCAGGACAAACTCCGACAGATCCTTTCTCAGCCGGCAGTTGTTGACATGGGACCTAATCCAAGTGGTGAGTGGGACTATTATTATGTACACTGAGCCTGTGGGACTAATATTATTATGTACACTGAGCCTGTGAGACTAATATTATTATGTACACTGAGCCTGTGGGACTAATATTATAATGTACACTGAGCCTGTGGGACTAATATTATAATGTACACTGAGCCTGTGGGACTAATATTATTATGTACACTGAGCCTGTGGGACTAATATTATTATGTACACTGAGCCTGTGGGACTAATATTATTATGTACACTGAGCCTGTGGGACTAATATTATAATGTACACTGAGCCTGTGGGACTAATATTATAATGTACACTGAGCCTGTGAGACTAATATTATAATGTACACTGAGCCTGTGAGACTAATATTATTATGTACACTGAGCCTGTGGGACTAATATTATAATGTACACTGAGCCTGTGAGACTAATATTATTATGTACACTGAGCCTGTGAGACTAATATTATTATGTACACTGAGCCTGTGAGACTAATATTATTATGTACACTGAGCCTGTGAGACTAATATTATTATGTACACTGAGCCTGTGGGACTAATATTATTATGTACTCTGAGCCTGTGGGACTAATATTATTATGTACACTGAGCCTGTGAGACTAATATTATAATGTACATGGTGGTGTCCTTGGTAAGGCACTTAACCCGACTCGCCCCCAGTGTCTGCGATCACTGGTGTGTGAATATTTGTGTGATTGTGTGACTGGTTCCTTGATGTAAAGCGCTTTGAGTGCCTCAACGGTAGGAAAGTGCTATATAAATGTGACTATTTTTATCTATTTACTAGTGTCATTTTTCACGCTTTCACGGGCCAGTGGTTTGAAAAAGTAATTTTTCATCTACTCTACCCAAAGTTGTGGTGAACATACAACTTATGTACAGTCACAAGCCTTTATTGTCTCCCAGTGGAGAAATTGCAGGTAAAAGGTGTAAATATACAACATGAAATCGCAATCAAATTACACATAAGTACTCTCTGTAACTACTGCCAAATGCCAATAGAAATGCTGCCATATTTTGATTTGCAAAATAGAAGATGCGTAATAATGGCTCATATGCAGAGGACAAATTTCCCTATGAGGGCAATAATGTGTAATATGAATGTAGGATTGAGCAATACATTTTTCCTTTGCAGAGGATCCAGTTGTGTCCTCTCCAGAGGTGGGGGAGCTGTCTCCCGAAGGACCACTTCCTCCAATGATTCTGTTGCAGCAGCTGCTGTCAGCCGCCACTCAGCCCTCCCCCATCAAAGCCATTTTCGATAGGCGTGAGCTGGAGGTACGACCTAACTACTTCAAGACAACAAAATGACTTACAAAATAGACTATGATTGGAGCTAGGTTTTGAGTTTGATGTTCCCCCTCTTATCCACATGGACCCGAAGCAAAATGTCTAAAGACAATATTGTAACGTTACATACTATTATTGTCTCATTCAGGCTGCTGCTCTGGCCGTGTGTCAGTTCTTGGCGGTGGAGTCGGCCCACCCTTCGTCTCCTCTGTTTGAAGAGAGCAGCTCCAGCGAGGCCACAACTCCTGTTACGATTCAACATGTCAGGCCCCCAAAACAGAAGAAACAGAAGACCTCCCCAGTCCCCCCTTTACCCATAGTTGTTCAGCTCATGGAGATGGGCTTCCCACGGAAGAACATAGAATTTGCCCTAAAGTCTCTGTCGGGAACAACGGGCAGTGCCTCGGGACTCCCAGGTAATAAATATGCACTGCTACTCCAGGTCAATTTATACACTGTGTATATAATGTTCATTACTTTCAAATGGAGTTTTTTTGTTTTTTGGAGTTTCAGAAGACATAAATATAGCTATATAAAACTGAGTAAAATAAGATTGTAAGGGGGGGGGAATAATATTTGTGTTATAAGAGTTACATATATAACTCCGGCTTTAGCATTGACTGACCCTCTGTGCACATGAAATGGAACTCCTCCTGATCAAACATGGACGTGTGTTGTGTTTTTAGGTGTTGAGGCTCTGGTGGGTTGGCTGCTCGACCACCCGGACATCCCTGTGACGGAGCTGTCTGATGCAGAGACCGTATCAGACGAATTCTCTGATGAAGAGGTTTTGGAGGAGCTGGAGGAGAGCGAGCCGGCCTACACAGTGGTACAGAGCCTATACATCACCTTTAATTGCCCTTGATTACAGTATTTTCAGTTTATTATCAGTTTTTCATGCTTTATTGTTATGCATGTTTTTAGCTAAGAATGTTTGAGAACTGGCTCAGGATTGTAACAGATTTAAGTTATTCTTATGCTAATATTCTCTTTTTTTAGCCTCCTGGAGCAGTGGTTACCGAAAGCCAAACATTTAAGAAGAGATCTGATTTTCAAAGCAACGATGACTACGCTGTTTATGTCCGAGAAAACATCCAGGCACATGCTTTTAACTGATTACTTCTCCAGTTCGATGTCTTTTACCGGTATTTATTTTTAACTAATATTATTGTCTCGTGCACATAGGTTGGAATGATGGTGAAATGTTGTCGTACATATGAAGAGGTTTATGATGGAGATATGGGTAAAGTTATAAAGCTGGACAGAGATGGACTGCACGACTTGAATGTACAATGCGACTGGCAACAAAAAGGAGGAACATACTGGGTCCGCTACATCCACATTGAGCTTCTTGGTAACTATTGTAAAATAAGTAAATCTGTAAAATATGATTTGCCGCTTATCTTTTGTGGCTATGTTTGTCATTGTCATTTTTCAGGGTTCCCGCCTCAGAGTTCCCCCTCTCACATAAGAATTGGTGACAAAGTGAGAGTAAAACCCACTGTAACCACACCAAAATACAAATGGGGATCAGTCACACATCGAAGTGTTGGAGTTGTAAAAGGTAAACCGCTACTGTATATTGATATTACTTCTTGCTTTTAATAGAGTCAGAGCTAAAAGTTTGGAAGTGAGTGCCTTATTTATACTATATATTTTTAGCGTTCAGTGCCAATGGAAAGGATGTGATTGTCGACTTTCCCCAACAATCTCATTGGACTGGCCTTCTGTCTGAGATGGAGCTAGTGCCCAGCGTCCATCTTGGAGTGAGGTATGGTCAAAATGTGCACATTTTTATTGTATATTATAGTCCTCATTGTAATATATTTATTTGGGTTGTCAGGTGTGATGGCTGTCAGATGTTTCCAATAAATGGCCCCAGATTCAAATGCAGAAATTGTGATGATTTTGACTTTTGTGAAAACTGCTTCAAAACACGGAAACACAACACCAGACATTCCTTCGGCCGGATCAATGAACGTGGTAATTTCAGATTAGTTCATTTTTTAAGCATTCTTTAGTACCGCCTGGTGGTTGAGTGAATAGCACACGTGCGCTCCATGTGAGCTGTCCGCAGCTTTGCAAGTTCGAATCTGGCTCTCAACAGTTTGCTGCAATGTCCTTCCCCAGTCTCATCCCCATTTCACATATCCTGTCTAATAAAGCCTACTGGCCAAATAAATAGTTTTTTTAAATGCACATTAAGGCCTGGGCTCTTTAGCTCCGTCATTGCATGAAGGGGCCAGCAGTGACTTTGTCAGAGGTCTATATTATCAAGTATTTCTTATCTTTCATTTGGTATTTGTACTTTAAGTTATAGTCTTTCCTAAAGTCTTAATTTCAAAATGTTTCCATAGGTCAATCTCCAGCTTTCTGTGGTCGATCAGGGAAACAACTTAAGAAGCATCACAACACGCAGCGTGGAATGTTGATTGATGACTGGTCCCGAGCTGTGAAGAGCCTGAATGTCTCCTCTTCTGCGAACCAGGCCGCGCGCCTCATTGACTGCAGTGACCAGTGCTGGCAGTCCTCCGGCTCTCAGGGAAAGGTACATGAGATACTCCTTAGAAACGTGGAGCCCTTTTTTCTGACTTGGTTCGGTTCTGCTTTATCCTCCCTAGTCTTGAATCTGCCCTCTATTTGTCCTGTTTATTTCTGTGTGTTTTAACACATTTTAACCTCTGCAAACCTTGGTACAGTGTCGATCGCTGGTGGTTTAGGGGTTTAAGGCGTTGCACATATGTGGCCATTACATGGATCTATTATAATATCTGGATAGGGTATGGCTAGCCGCAGAATGTCGTTACAACCCCCAGTGGCCGCTCCATCGGTACTGCAGCCAAAGAAATCACGCGGCCCAGAAAGGTTTTTTTCCCTAGAGCGCAATGTATCGAAAAACTGCTCGTGTTCAGCTGTAAAAGCACCTAGAGCTTTCAGAAATGTCAATTCTTACCTATTTTTGAGTCATTGACTTTTTTTAATTTTAAGATTGTTCAGTTGTCTTTAAAACGCATTCTAAGCTGGTAGCTTCGGCTACGCTCTAGCGCGTCGCTCTAGCCCGGCTCGTGACCGTTTAGACCAATCAGAGCGTGTGTAGGTGAAGTGAACGGGACGAGATGCCGTGGAAGAGCCCAAATGCCACGACTGAGCTACAGGCGTAAAAATATGGATCTATGAGTTTAATAACTGATCAAATCATGGAACTAATGACCACCACGGATCTGAGGGCCGTGAGTCTGAGGGCCGTGAGTCTGAGGGCCGTGAGTCTGAGGGCCGTGAGTCTGAGGGCCGTGAGTCTGAGGGCCGTGGGTCTGAGGGCCGTGGGTCTGAGGGCCGTGGGTCTGAGGGCCGTGGGTCTGAGGGCCGTGGGTCTGAGGGCCGTGGGTCTGAGGGCCGTGGGTCTGAGGGCCGTGGATCTGAGGGCCGTGGATCTGAGGGCCGTGGGTCTGAGGGCCGTGGGTCTGAGGGCCGTGGGTCTGAGGGCCGTGGGTCTGAGGGCCGTGAGTCTGAGGGCCGTGGGTCTGAGGGCCGTGGGTCTGAGGGCCGTGGGTCTGAGGGCCGTGGGTCTGAGGGCCGTGGATCTGAGGGCCGTGGATCTGAGGGCCGTGGATCTGAGGGCCGTGGATCTACTGCTCAGAAGCGATTTCTTTAAATAGTTTTGCCTGAAAAACTGAAAGAACGTGAGAAATGCTGTGGAAAGAAAGCGAGGAAATGGAACGTTTTGTATAAACTTATGATGTTACGTTTCGTGTCCATCAGTGTTTTATTTGTATTACACAAGCAGCATAAATACTGACTTAATCATGACTTAAGCATGTTTTGTGATAGATAAACATGTGAATGCATTTGACATGTTGTAGAATGATTGGCATTTGACAGATAAAAAAATCTGTGATTTAAGAAATCAATCTTAGATCATTCGTTTCATGTACTTAAAGGTGGAATGGATGATTTTTTTTTCAGCAAATTTGTTATCATATTTCCTTGTGGCGTGGATAAATCATTAGTCCTGCCACGTGTCAATCATAAAACCCATCTGTCGCTCACCTGCAGCCGCGTGCGGCTCGTCCCCACGTTTCCGCGTGCCTAAGCGCATGGATCTATCATAATATAGTTCCCTCAGTGTACGGGGCAAAATGAAGACGGAGAAAGACAGTTCGAGCTGATGCAGAAGTGGACAGAAATCTACGGGAGACGAGAGATGCGATGCGATCCGTTGCACTAATAAACAAACGCACATGTGTGATGTATCAGTCCACACGGGGGAGTGGCATGTGCACTTCCGCCTGCGTTCTCAAATCACCGAAAAATCGTCTATACCGCCTTTAAGAATCAGAATTATTTCCATTGTCAGAGAAAAAGTTTACAAACTAGACATTTTTTATGGCTTTATATTTTATTTGCAATAAACCACAAAACACTGAATAACAACACTAAAATATTGAGTCATGACAATAAATAGATTTGGTCAATACATATTCAAAATGTACAGTTTTGCACTATGTATATAATATAATCAAACTGGCGTGTAAAAAACAAATTGCATTAATGAGCAAATGTTCTGATGTAAAAGTGAAGAAGCAGCAGCTTTAGACCATGAGCTGGACTTAAGGTGAAGCTCATATTTTAATAGATCCATGAGTGAAAACGGCTTGATTTTATGATGACGCAGTGACAGCTGCTCTCTGCTCTCTGCTCACCTCGTGTTCTTGTCAACTTTTCCCGGTTCAAAATCCTTCAGTTTTCTTAAAACCAGTAGTTTAATATTTCGCTTTATCTCACACTGGGCTTTGCGCTGCTCTTGTAACTCTCTGATTGGTCAGCGCAATCACGTGGTACGGAAACTTGGGCCGCACGTCGCTGGAGAGCTAAAGGCTAACTGGCGACATGTGACACTGAGCAACTCCTATTGACTTGAATGGGCGGCCATCTTGGCTGCTGGGGGCTTGGGCCATTATCACAATTTAATCTTCCTGTTATTTATAATGGGTTACTGAACCCCTGGAAAGGTAGAGGACCAGGACAAGGACATTCAGATGCTAATCAGGTACTCAGGGTGGTTGAGCCAGGGTCTCACAAAGACAAAGAGGATTCTAATAGCCCATTAAGATTCTGAATAGGCTCGGTAGATACAAGGGGGAGTTTCTGTTGAAACAAACAACTCCTTCTACTTCAGGAAGGCTCCTCCCAATGGGCGGGTCTTACCACAGAACAGTATTAATATCGGAGTTCTCGATCTAAATTCTTTTATTGACAATGACTCTTGGATGAGAGTCGAAACGTTTATTTTTTCAAACTGAGTCCAGATGAAACAACTGAAGCTTTTTCTACTATGGAACACGCCTGGACGAATGAGGGATTACACCGATATATTTCCAAGAATTTTGGGCCTAAAACCTTGGATTTAGTTCGGGAACTCGAATCTGTAGCCAGGAAACTAGCAGACAACAGGAATCACTTGAGGTTCAATCTTAGATGCAGACAGAACAATATGATCCCGAAGAGCCTGCAGATCAAATCACCGGTCAGAGGACACAGAGCAGAGAAGATTTGGAGAAGGAGCCTTATACAGATGCTCAGTGAAAGGATCCAGGAAAACAACGTCAGAATTGATAAATTGAAAGGCAGAACAGGAACTTTACAGGAGAAATGAACCAGCATACTCCCTGAAGAAGCTTTCAAAAGAGTGCTGGATTTTACACAGACAGCACAAGAAGCACAGCACAGGAAGAGCAAAGAACGCCAAATCAAGAAGTTCAACATTCTTTTGAACAAAAAGAATGCAGGTGAGGTCGAGCTAGACATTAGGACTGAGACAGACAAATTAGCGACCAGCAAAAACAATTGGATTAAGAACCTATCAGATCGTGTTCTGACACAGGCAGAAAAGGAGGTGCTCTCTAAAGGGCTCAACTTTTCTGTCACCTCTAAACACATCCCTACAGAGGACTACATCACAGCCACTGAAACGGCAATTAGAAACAACAAAATGACTGAATCGGAGGCTGCAGACCTGAGGTTACGTGTCACAGCGACCCTGAAGAGTGCCAAACCACCTCCTTCAAATATCACATATGAAGAGAGAAGAGCACTTTCAGCACTGGAAAAAGATCATAGCATCAACATCCTCCAGCAGACAGGGGGCGCTGCACTGTGATTCTCAACGCATCTGATTACGAAGCCAAAGTCCACACCCTCCTCGAGGACACGCCCACATACGAGCGCTTGAAAAGAGATCCGACCAGTGGCTACAAGAAGAAAGTGATAGACTGTTTACAAAGGCTGGAAAAAGAGGAAGCGATAGACCGGCCTCTGTATTACAGACTGTATCCTGGTGAAGCCATGCCTTGCATTTATGGCCTTCCAAAAAGACACAAAAAGGAGGTTCCACTCAGACCCATAGTGTGCAGCACAGATTCCATCACTTACAATGTGGCCAAGCATTTAACAACTATATTGGCTCCACTTGTGGGGAATTCGGTACATCATGTGGAAAACACGCACAACTTTGTGGATAAAGTGAAACATCTCCAACTGGACCCAGATGACCTCATGGTTTCATATGATGTTGTGTCCCTGTTCACCTGCATCTGACCTCTGACCTCTGATGCAGTAGCAGCAGTGAGGATCAGACTGCAGGAAGACACCACCCTACAGGAAAGGACCAAACTGACACCTGAACACATATGTAAACTGTTGGACATCTGTCTGAACACCACCTACTTTCAATTCCGGGGACAATTTTACAGACAGATTCATGGCTGTGCCATGGGCTCGCTCGTCTCTCCCATAGTGGCCAACCTGTACATGGAGCACTTTGAGAAGAAGGCACTGTCCTCATTCTCAGGCTCCGCCCCAAAACTGTGGCTTCGCTATGTCGATGATACTTTTGTAACAATCAAGAAACAAGAGGTGGAAACCTTCTCTGATCACATCAATGCTGTGGACCCACATATCAGGTTTACAAGAGAAGACGCTAAGGAGAATCGCTTGGCCTTTCTTGATTGTTCCACGATCAGAGGAGAGGACGGGAAACTCCAAATAGAAGTATATAGGAAACCTACACACACGGACCAGTATCTGCTCTTTGGTTCCAACCACCCACTACAGCACAAGCTGGGTGTGATCAGAACCTTACAACACAGAGCTCAAGGTGTGCCCACCAGCTCAGAGGGCAAGAAGAAAGAGGAAAAACATGTCCGAAATGCCCTCTCAGCCTGTGGTTACCCCGCTTGGGCTCTCAACAGAGTGAAGAGAACCAAGAAGCAGGACAAAAGGGAAACTGAACAGAGAAGGAAGGGTGTTTCTATCCCTTATGTGTCTGGCCTGTCGGAAAAACTGCAGAGAATTTTTAGACAACACGAAGTCCCTGTTTATTTTAAACCAGGAAACACTTTAAGACAAAAACTGGTTCACCCTAAGGACAAGTTGCCGACTCAAAAACAGAGCAATGTAGTTTATTCGATCCAATGCAGTGAAGAAAGCTGTAAAGAACGGTACATAGGTGAGACAAAACAGCCTCTACACAAGAGACTCTATCAGCACAGAAGAAATACAAGTTCAGGACCTCAGAGCGCCGTGCATCTCCATCTTGAAGCCTCTAATCACTCGTTTGAAGACGGTGAGGTGAAGGTTTTAAGCAGGAGAAAAGATGGTTTGAAAGAGGAGTCAAGGAAGCTATTTTTGTTAAAAAAGAAAGACCTTCTTTAAACAGAAATGGAGAGCTAAGATTTAATCTTCCTGTTATTTATAATGGGTTACTGAACCCCTGGAAAGGTAGAGGACCAGGACAAGGACATTCAGATGCTAATCAGGTCCTCAGGGTGGTTGAGCCAGGGTCTCACAAAGACAAAGAGGATTCTAATAGCCCATTAAGATTCTGAATAGGCTCGGTAGATACAAGGGGGAGTTTCTGTTGAAACAAACAACTCTTTCTACTTCAGGAAGGCTCCTCCCAATGGGCGGGGCTTACCACAGAACAGTATTAATATCGGAGTTCCCGATCTAAATTCTTTTATTGACAATGACTCTTGGATGAGAGTCGAAACGTCTAATTTTTCAAACTGAGTCCAGATGACTACAACTGAAGCTTTTTCTACAATGTCATTGAGGGTTCACGCAGGGCCGGCCCAAGCCTTCAGGGGGCCCTAAGCAAAAACATTTTGGGGGCCCCTCACCACGTCATCAGAATCAGTTTTATTACCATTGTCAGTAAACAATTCACATATGGAACTTTCTTCAATGCAAACAAAGCACCAAAACTCCAGGGCATCTGTTTGCCAGTTAGTTTATTCTCAGCTCCTCACAAGCTCAAATATTGATAACTTAAATCCCACAATGCAACTTGGTATTCCGCTGACATCACCTCTACTCCCTGTACAAATAACACACGTCCCAGATGTTTTTGGGTGTATTTTTGGGCGTTAAGGGTCGACAGCCACATTAGCACATTAGTTTAAACTAATGAACAGGGGGGTCTGGGGGCCAGAGATTTTCAGACCTTTTTTGGGTCTTCTGGTGCATTTTAATGTGGTCCAGCCGGCTAAAGTAAGAGTAAAATGTTGAGGTTGTAATGCTATAAAATGATGATGTGATGAAACTGTGCCAGGAGAAAATGATTAAAGCCAGTTATTAATACATTAGTACTTAATTACTCAATACAATATTGGCTATGAAAAATAATTATGATCAAATTGATTCATTTTAACTGAAAATGTAAAAGTAATAGTTATCCTTACTAATTTATCTTTTACAGCTCCCAACTGTTCCTTCTTGCCAAAGTGACAAAACAAGTTATATTAAATTAAACAAACGGCATAAGCATTGCTTGATAACACTCATAAAACTAGACAAGCTTAGCAAACATGTTATTCCCAGAGAATGAACAGAACGAGAAGTGAAAGTCCAAACCTAGCTATAGTGAAGAGACTGCATTTCTGCAACTTTGCCACTTTTATATAAAAATATATAGTATTATTCTATAACAGATGTTATTTTTCACTATCAATTTATTATAATTTATAAAAAATAGTCTAATAATGCTTTTTAAATAAATTGAAATGTTTTATTGCTCTATTAAAAGTGAATTACAATATAAATGTTTGTTCTGATCAGAACATCACACACTGGACTCCTGCATGAAACAATGCTGCGATGTGATTGGCTGATGGACATTACGTGCATAAACCTTTACGTTCCTCTTATTCCACTTTAAGAAGTCAAAGTCAAACAGACATCACGAGTCACGATTGATCTGACACATGGTGATGTGAGAGAGAGGGACGCAAACTCAAACCCGCTCATCTCTAACTGAGGCTGCTCAGGGGCCCCGGGACAGGGGCCCCGGGACAGGGGGCCCGGGACAGGGGCCCGGGACAGGAGCCGCACACTGTTCACTCCAAAGTCTCACATCAGAGATTCTGGACGAGACGGCGCTCGTCCGGACCGGATCTCCGCCTCTTAGTGACCCGGGGCATAGAGGCCCCTCACCGGCCTCACCTGCAGCTGACACTACGGGGCTGGTGTAAATATTAAGCTCATTATCTTTCATTCAGACACATATTATTATGCGCGGGGCAGAGCTCTCGTCGCCTCCAGCCTGAGCGAACTAACGTGACAGACTCGTGTTGTTTCAAACAGCAGCATTAACCGTCTCTTTGTAAGAGAAGTTCAAAACCTGGAGAGTGTTGTTGAGTTTGCAGTTTCTTTACATCGTCAAGAAGTTTCTTCTTTCGTTTTTCGGCATCGGGGGGATATATTCCTCTGGACATGAGGACCATGTTCTGTTGTGTTTATGTTTTGCTCTCGTTCTGCTCGCGCACAATGAAGTTGACCAATCAGCGCAGGTTTGGTGTCTTGGTTGCCAGATTGTCATTACAAATAAACGCGGTTTGTGCGTTACATGTTACAGTTGCGTGCGCTGCCGCGCCAGCAGCACTACTACACTAGTGGCGCACGCTGCGCTTGCACTTCGCATAAGATGGGTTGCCAGATTGGGGGCCCTATTAACGCCTCGGGGCCCTACGCGGCTGCTTAGTTCGCTTATAGGCTGGGCCGGCCCTGGGTTCACGCTACTGTTTTCTGACCCTTTCTGGCCTGTCAAATAAAAAACATCAACAAAACCGTACATTTGGGGATAGTAGATTCTAAATTTCTGTGATTTCTGTGTCTTATGAAATCACAATATATTTCTAATATCTTCAGCACTGGATTCGTCTGGAGCTGTTCCCAGATGTCCTTGTGCACAGACTGAAGATGCTTGTGGATCCTGCTGACAGTAGCTACATGCCATCACTAGTAGTGGTCTCGGGTATGGTATTCAGCATTTAATTCTGCTTATGTTATGTCTATATTTATATTAATCTGCTGGTTTGTCACAAAGTATATAATAATATTTGCTCAAACTGTGATGCATCTGCACAAAGAGTAAACGACTACTTTTACAGGTGGAAGCTCTTTGAACAATTTAATCGAGCTGAAGACAATCAATATCAATCCCACAGACACAAATGTCCTCCTTCTGACTGACTGTACAGAGGTATGTGTATTTAAAGTATGAAAATACTGGATGTACATTAATTTGAACGATTTACTGCTTAGATTATCGTCGTTAAAATGTTTGTGCCTCTTCCAGTTTCACCGCTACATCGAGGTTGCCATTAAACAGTGCCGCAGCGCCGGGATTGACTGTAAAATCCATGGACTTAGCATCATAGGACGGATCAGGGCTGAGGATGAAGATTTGGCCACTGTCCCTTTTCTTGCCTCCGATAACGAAGAGGAAGATGAGGAGAAAGTTGCAACTGGGAGGTTAGTAATGATTATTTAAAATGTGGCCTGAATTAGATATGTTTGTTTGGATATTTGATCAATAATTGGATTGGTTTTATACGCATCAGCCTTGCCCGGAAAAAGTTGTTAGGATTGGAGTCTACGGCAACTATCCGGACCAAAGTGTTTGTGTGGGGGTTGAATGACAAAGACCAACTTGGAGGACTCAAAGGCTCCAAGGTATTATTTTCCTCTGATCTAACCAATTGCAACACAAGCAAATGGCATATATTAAATGACTTTGTTTAACCTTCAGATCAAGGTGCCTTCGTTCTCTGAAACTCTCTCAGCTCTAAATGTGGTGCAAGTGGCTGGAGGCTCCAAAAGTCTGTTTGCTGGTGGGTAATGCTCTGTAGTAATTAAATGAGTTAATTGGACTCCAATTTCAAGATTATATGCCACATATATTTGAAGCTTTTGACTCATTTTGGAAACCCTAAATAATTTATTATTTAAATTATTATTAACCATGATATAAGCATTTTATAAATTGTCAAACACTTTTTCGGGGGGAAAAACATCACAGGTTTTTCAGTTACAAGTTGGTGAATGCAATATTTGTAATTAGTGTCTCTTTGTACAGTCACGGTGGAAGGTAAGATCTACGCCTGTGGAGAGGCCACCAACGGCAGATTGGGGCTGGGACTGTCCAGTGGGACCATCCCGATCCCGCGACAAATCACAGCTTTGAGTAACTACGTGGTGAAGAAGGTGGCGGTGCACTCTGGAGGCAGACACGCCATGGCTCTAACTGTGGACGGAAAAGTGTTTTCCTGGGGTGAAGGGGACGACGGCAAACTGGGACACTTCAGCAGAATGTAGGTTTTTATTAGAATACCAATGAGAGATTGCAAGTTCATGTTTACTGATATCATGAGAAACAAACTTTCATTCAAACTGCCTAATCATTTATCCAATTCATTAATTCAAACGTTAAACATGCATTTTCCTACTACTTCTATGTCTATGATAAGTATTAATTGTTATACCAAATAATTCTGACTTCCCTGCCAACACTGTACTTTTAGATCTGCTATATTTGTCTATTCTCGATAGGAACTGTGACAAGCCCCGACTGATAGAAGCTCTCAAAACAAAACGTATTCGGGACATTGCGTGTGGCAGCTCCCACAGTGCTGCCATCACCTCGAGTGGGGAGCTGTACTGCTGGGGGCTGGGGGAATACGGCCGCCTAGGACACGGAGACAACACCACACAACTCAGGCCCAAACTGGTGAGTCAGGCTAATGTTACTTCATTTATCTTGCATCAAAATGAAAGATTGCTGTATGACATAATATATATGATATATACAGTTCACCTAAATAAACTCTTTCAAGAAAACACATTTTTCAGAGAATTCGTGATAAATGATCACGTATGTATTTCTGAGCACCCAAGTCTTGAATGCAGGACTCAAACATGCATGAATCAGTATAAATACAACTGAGTAAGTTAATGATGGGAACATGAGTTTAACATGGGTAAAAGCTCATCATTTCTTAATGAATAAATTAAGTCTTAAATCTTAATAAATGTCATAATTATTTTTCACAAGTTGTCTCATTTTTAAATATCCTAACATACAACTCAACATGACTGTGTATGACATAATCCAGTTGCATTGTGTTCATTTTCCAGGTAAAGGTGCTCCTGGGACATCGTGTTATCCAGGTGGCTTGTGGCAGCAGAGATGCTCAGACTCTAGCACTAACTGATGAAGGTAGAGTTCTCTTTGTGACCCGCTTCAAGTGTATGGTTCATGTGAATCTGCCAAATTGAATGGTTGTTATAAATACACTTTAATTAATATTATGAATTCAATCCAGGGTTGGTGTTCTCGTGGGGCGATGGTGATTTTGGTAAACTGGGTCGTGGAGGCAGTGAAGGTTGTAACATCCCTCAGAACATCGAGAGGCTGAACGGACAAGGTGTCTGTCAAATTGAATGTGGGGCACAGTTTTCACTTGCGCTCACTAAATCAGGAGTCGTGTGGACATGGTAAGAACTACATATTTATTAATATTACAGCCCCTTTACTTTCAATAGTTTAATCAGTGTTGTCTTTTTGAAATAGGGGCAAAGGAGATTATTTCCGATTGGGACACGGCACTGATGTTCATGTGAGGAAGCCCCAGATGGTGGAGGGGCTCAGGGCCAAAAAGATTGTCCATGTTGCTGTTGGAGCGTTGCACTGTCTGGCTGTCACTGAGACAGGACAGGTTTGTAATGCTCTTCTAGTTTAGTTGCATAAGCACATCCAAAATTGATTTCAATTTGAATTATTTTCTCTGTATGTTTCTATTTTAGGTGTATGCGTGGGGAGACAATGATCACGGGCAGCAGGGGAACGGCACCACAACAGTGAATAGGAAGCCCACTCTAGTGCAGGGACTGGAAGGGCAGAAGATCACTCGAGTGGCCTGTGGCTCGTCTCACAGTGTGGCCTGGACCACTGTGGACGTGACCACTCCTTCAGTTCATGAACCCGTCCTCTTCCAGACAGCCAGGGACTCACTCGGAGCCTCTTATTTAGGTTGGTCAATATCAAATCTCTATATTCAGACACATTCTAAGCTAATACCGATCTTGACTGCTGCACTTATACAAGAACACATTCATTTATAGTACATTAGGTTAAAACTACGTTGTTAGCTGGTTTTGTTCTGTATGATTCAATGGGGACACAATGCACAAAGCATTGTTGCCTAAATAATTGTCAGACGATTTAACATTTGAAATTGAAAACCATCCAAAGATTTATAAAGGTAAAAAAACTGAGCTAAAGCAAGGAAGTCTTATTTAGGGCTTTGGATTGTAGTCAGATTTCCTTGGGCTCAAACAGTGTGTTTACAGCATGTATGTCATGTATGTTCATTAACATGCTTCGTCCTGACCAAATAAACCAAAAGAATAATATTATTTATCAGATGGTTTTCGTTATATTTAAATAACATTAAATACAATATATATTGGGCTTGAATGATGTTTATTAAACTAGTTCTGCTGATAGTTTATACGTCAATGTATTGTTTGTTCTTCAAGGTTTCTATTATATTTTGTAGTTAGGGTTAGAAGCAGGGTCTAAGGTCAGGAGGTGCTCTGAAACACTTTTTCTTTCTTTCTATGAACGTGGTTTAATCTGCTTCATGACCAATGACCATTTTATTATTTTGTAACTTTCTGTTTGTAAAATCAACAAGTTCAACAAGCAAGTCAACTACTCTTGTTAGTTTTGGGCTTTGCAAAAATGAATTTGACTGAATAACACTTTCCTTCTTTCTGGCTCTGCTTGTTACCAGGTGTGCAGGCAGACAGTGACCCGTCAACTGTGAGTAACAAGTTGAATGGTCAGAGCAGCTCAAAGCCAAACCGACCGTCGCTTGCCAAAATCCTCCTGAGCCTCGACGGAAAACTTGCCAAACAGCAGGCGCTCTCTCACGTGCTGTCCGCTCTGCAGATCATGTATGCAAGGTAAAGGTGCTTTTAAACTCCGTTAACTTAGTCATTGGTTAAATGTGCTCCCATTTCTCCCCACTACCTAAAACGTGCATAATAGACTTGTCCTCCAGCTATGTATTCTTGGCCAAACCTTGCTCAAGATCTGCAGATGCTTCACTGCCGTGGATGACTGCTCCTGGCAGACTGCCCTTTGTAATAAGGAAGTGAGAGGGAGTGAAATGCAGAGGCAAATTTCTCAGCTAGAGACTATAAAGTATATACCTTCTTTTACTTCACCTCCTTTTACTTGCACAGGGAGGACATTCAATTATTTAGAGGTCATCCTTGTGTATATACCAGATATAGAAGTTGACAGGCTGCACATGCTCCTTGTTCTCCAGGGATGCCGTGGTAGGTGCTCTGATGCCATCAAGTATGATCTTGCCTGCGGAGTGTCCTTCCAGCTCCCCTGTACCTCCTCTGGACTCCTGCGCCTCCTCCACTGTGAGTGATGAAGAGTGTCCACCTGTCCCACCTGAAGCAGAAGACTGCGTTAGCCCAAACCCATGGCAGGACAAGAAAGGCGAGGTATGCAACACTTGCAAAAATAAACTGGAGCTATTTTAGTTTAGTTTAGATTTATAGCTGCTGTCAGGGAAAAGATGTAATAAACAGAGGTGTTCCCTTACTCAGGAGCCTTCCCCATAATCACCAGGTGTGTCTCCATGCAAACTATTTTAGGAGCTGCTTGGAAACCCCAGACTCTCACAGGACTTTGTAAAGGACACATTTTACGCACATGTTCCTAGAGCTTTATTCTTTGCTCGTATTTAATCTGCTGACAATGAGAAAAAGTTACACAAAACTTTCTGAAAACTAGGGGGACGAGCTTTCAAAGACAACACAAAAAGGATTTTAGAATAGATTTATCTAAAGCACATCATTTATTTTATCTCAAACATATGTTTGTGTGTTCAGGCGCCTTCTGAGGATGCTGTGACCCCTTCTTCAGCCGTGACACCCTCTGCCTCCGGAGCATCCTCTCGACCCTTCATCCCAGTCACCGATGACCCTGGAGCAGCCAGCATCATCGCTGAGACCATGACAAAAACCAAAGAAGTAATGAAGCAACTCTACAAAACGATATACACAGATGACACACATTTTGTCTTCAGCGCTGGTGTGTTAGACCCAGTAAATATAAAGACACATTGTGACTGGTGAACCACTGGGTCAGAGCTTTTGTGAGCTCTTCTGTTCTGCAGTAGTTGACATGGATCAAAATGGTCATCACATCGGTGTCTCATTCATGTGAATGTGTTTCCAGGATTCAGAGAGTCAAAACAAAGTGGTTGGTCCTGAGCCTCAGTACTTGGATGAGTTCACCAGTCTGCTCGTGCCTGATGACACTCGCGTCTTAGTGGATCTCCTCAAACTGGCCGTGTCCTGTCGCTCTGGTGAGAAAGGCAAAGAGGTGCTGTCCGCCGTGCTGTCTGGAATGGGAACTGCATATCCACAGGTAATAACATTCTTTAATTCACATGTTTTTGAAAATGTATTCTTTCAAATCAAAACCGAAATATTATGAGTAATATAAAGTTATCAGTTAAAATGCTCAATGATTAGGGCTGCAGTTATCCATTATTTTACTAATCAAGTAATCTATTGATTTTTCTTTTTAATTCTGTAAACCATTTTCAAAAGCATATATATATTTTATTATTTTATTATTTTATATATATATATATTATATTATATTATATTATATTATATTATATTTTAAAGGACTAATGGACTTGTCACTATAATGTAAACAGGCCGAATTAAATCTGTTGCAACAGTTACATTAACTAGAATTAATATGCCTTTTATGTCACATCACTTAAAATGTGATGGATAACGATAATGTTCTTTTTGCAGCATTAGCTCCGTGTGCAGTTTTAAACAAATGTTCGAGGGAATCAAATAATGATCAAAGATCACTCGATTGACCTGATTAATCTGCCCTACAAATGATGTACATTGTGTTTTAAAGGACATTATCAAACACTTTCACTGTTACTTTCCACTACTGATCAAGAAGACACTGCTCCTTTTATAAACCTTTATAAGTACCTTCTTCGCTTAATGTTTGTGCCATTGTCATGTTCTCTTCAGGTTGCGGACATGCTGTTGGAGCTGTGTGTGACTGAGTTGGAAGATGTTGCCACAGATTCTCAAAGCGGTCGCCTTTCCTCTCAGCCTGTGGTGGTGGAAAGCAGCCATCCCTACACCGATGACACCTCCACCAGCGGCACTGTGAAGATACCAGGTCAAACATAATGCTTGTTGCTAACTTTAACAATGGCACTCTAACTTTATTTTTGTATGTTTTATAGGAGCTGAGGGCTTAAGGATAGAGTTTGATCGCCAATGTTCAACTGAAAGACGCCACGACCCTCTCACTATAATGGATGGAGCAAACAGAATAGTGTCGGTTAGATCAGGTATGCGTGATTGTCCTATCATTACCAAAATGTCAAATGTTTGTTAAAAAGAAATGAAAAACATAAGATGCTATGTTCTTTTTGCTCTTAGGCCGGGAGTGGTCCGACTGGTCGAGTGAGTTGAGGATCCCTGGAGATGAGCTCAAGTGGAAGTTCACGAGTGATGGTTCAGTTAATGGGTGGGGCTGGCGCTTCACTGTGTATCCCATCATGCCTGCAGCTGGTGAGCTTCTGTTACATTCTCATACACAAGGATGTCAATATAATGTGAAAATGATTTCATTTGTGTGAAGCATCGCCTTAGGTTCTAATGTGCTTAAGAAGTGTCATTACCATTGTACAGTCAATTCGTGGGCTTATATTCCTAAACGGGGATGTTGCAATGTTTTAGTGTTCAGGTTATTGTGCAGAAACATTACTATTATTCCCAATTATTAACACCATAACCAAACAACGGTGAAATGTCTAATAGATCACAATTCCTCTAGATATATCTCAACAGCATTATGAAATCAAACTTTCTGAAGGATAAAGTTAATGTGCCCGGCAGATAAAAATTGGTTTGCTTTTTTGGAATATGGATTTTATTGGAATCACTTAATTTTGCTTCTAAAATGGTCACAATTGTTATTATTTTAGTTTCTCTGTATATTTTTTGACCACCACCAGAATAATCACTTGTAAATACAAATCAAGTTGTACTTTTTCAGGTCCCAAAGACTTGTTGTCTGACCGGTGCATCCTGTCCTGCCCCTCCATGGACCTGGTCACCTGTCTTCTGGACTTCAGACTCAACTTTGCCTCAAATCGGAGCATCGTCCCCCGCCTCGCTGCTTCTCTTGCTGCGTGTGCCCAACTTAGTGCACTAGGTAATGATGGTTCTTTCACATTTGTGCAGATTATTCAGATTTGTTTTTTTTTTCTGATTCATTTTGTGATATTGTTATTGTGGCTCAGCTGCTGGACACCGGATGTGGGCTCTGCAGCGGTTACGTAAACTTCTTACAACTGAATATGGTCAGTCTATCAACATCAACAGACTGCTGGGGGACAGTGAGGGAGAGACGCGCCCGATGGTTTGTGTTATTTTCTGTTCATTAAAAATGATTCACCCATTGTTGTGATGGTAGATGTGGATGTACAAATACGATTTTAAATGCACCATTTTCCTCGTTTACTTTAGAGTTTCACCGGTAGTGCACTAGCTGCTTTGGTAAAGGGACTCCCAGAGGCTCTGCAAAGGCAATACGAGTATGAGGACCCCATTGTCAGAGGAGGAAAACAGCTTCTTCATAGTCCATTCTTTAAGGTATGGAACATCATCCTATACCTTTGTATCCACTACATGGTATTTTGAGAACCATCCAAAAGACAAATAACAGCTTCAACTAGAAAACCATGTATAGAGACAGCATTGATATTGTACAGTTGCTTGTGTTTTACATTTGTTGTGTCTCGATGGTTCTAGGTGTTGGTGGCTCTTGCCTGTGATCTGGAGTTGGACACTTTGCCCTGCTGTGCTGAGACTCATAAGTGGGCATGGTTTCGCCGATACTGCACTGCGTCCCGAGTTTCCATAGCGTTGGACAAGAGGACCAATTTACCAAGACCCTTCCTTGATGAGGTACACTAAAATGAATTCAGGGCATCCTAGGATTCAATTCAATTCAATTTATTTTTGTAACGCCCAAAATCACAACAACAGTTGCCTCTGCCTCAGGACGATCTGGTGAAAATGTACATTTTATGCAATAGTCTTAAATGAGGCTCGACACCCTTCAAATGCAGTGAAAATGTACATTCTTATTTGTTGATGACCAAATTATTGTTTCCAGGCCTATTTCCAGAAAATGAAATCAAAGAAATATCGTTTTGTGTGATTGTTGCTCGCAAATGCTGAGAACCACAGCACTATATCACCATGCAGCTACTCAGATGTCAGCAACAGTGATCCTCATGAATGACCCAAACCTGTGTCAAGAAAGCAAAGTGAAGCTACAGTCTCTACTAGTTCAGTTGTAATAATAACTGAAGTTAGCAAGGACTTTGTGACTTTGTGTGACAGACAATTTACTGAAAAGCAACATTATAATCCACAAAATCATACTTTAATTCATTGTTCAAATTTAGACCATTGTAGGCGAATCTCTGTTGTCTAACTGTATTGGAATCTCAGTCTTATGGGCTTATGGGTAAAGAAACGTATTGTTAATCTGTTTCATTTCTTTTAAGGTCACAAAGAAAGTTTGTGAGCTCATGGCCGATCACGAGAGCATGAACAACCTTCACGAGCGTCACGACCTGTTCAAGCGCGAACACGACGAGCAGCTGGTGCAGTGGATGAATCGGCGCCCCGACGATTGGACCCTGTCTGCGGGAGGGAGCGGCACCATCTATGGCTGGGGTCACAACCACAGAGGTCAGCTGGGGGGCATAGAGGGGGCAAAGGTCAAAGTGCCAACGCCCACTGAAGCCCTGGCAACGCTCCGCCCCGTTCAGCTCATCGGAGGGGAACAGACGCTGTTTGCCGTCACAGCCGATGGAAAGGTCAGCTCGTATTGTCATTTTATTCATGGTTCATTTGAAGCTGGGCTGCAGATACCAAATAATGAAGTTATCAAAATATCATCAGAGAAAATATGCTCAACAATGATAATTTAATAAAATAATTGTATATATTTTGCAGGGTCTAAATGTAGTTTTGTGGTTAAAAGTTATTTTAGTTCAGACACTGTCAGACTGTAGATTCCAGCAGTAAATGATCCTGGTGTTTTATGTCCTAGATCAACATAGTTTTAAAATCAAGTGGAATGTTGATCATGAAGACCGTTTTCTGAGCCTCATTTCCAAATGTATTATTTGTGAAGATCCAAAAGCACATGAGCACATGACACTGTGTTTGGCAGCCACATTACTTCCCTCTCTTGATCTACAGCTGTATGCGACTGGATACGGAGCTGGCGGCAGACTGGGCATAGGTGGGACAGAGTCAGTGTCTACCCCGACTCTACTCGAGTCCATCCAACATGTCCTCATCCGGAAAGTAGCAGTGAATTCGGGCGGGAAGCACTGCCTGGCCTTGTCCTCAGAGGGAGAGGTGTACTCGTGGGGAGAGGCTGAGGACGGAAAACTGGGCCACGGAAACCGGAGGTCAGAAACTGGGCAGGTTGTGATTATGAGGTTTAGGATGGGTCAGTATTCTGTTTATGGTCTGAATTGTTTCAACATTCTATACTAAACCATGCAGATGGTTTAGTGTCTCTAACATGAAACTAAAACTGGCATCACAAAATGAGGTGATTATTTTTGTTTCACTCAGTGGTATTATTATATTATTATTATTCCATCATACAGGATCCAAACAATAGAGGCAGACTTTATTGAAAGAAATTAACCTTGACTGAAATATTGCCGTATTCATTTTGTATTTCACAAAATAACCTGAAAAATGCCACTTTGGTGTGTGGGATATCAAACTGTGCATTTTTGACTTGATGTTTCTACATGAAACTCTCACCCCGCCGTTCAACCTCAAAATATGACATCAAATTCTAGTGACAACCTGTGTACCCAAGATGTGTATTGACAGTAAATGTAATCTTGCCCGTAGCCCGTGTGATCGTCCTCGTGTAATTGAGTCCTTGAGGGGAGTGGAGGTGGTGGATATTGCAGCTGGAGGGGCGCACAGCGCATGTATCACGGCCAGTGGAGAGCTTTTCACCTGGGGCAAAGGACGCTATGGACGACTGGGTCATGGGGACAGTGAAGACCAGCTCAAACCAAAACTGGTATTTAATTAAACAATGATATAAGCAGAATGGATTATTTCCATACACGGTAGAATAAATCTGTTCCTCTCCTTGCTGTGTGCAGGTGGATGCTCTTCAGGGGCACAGGGTCATCGATGTGGCCTGTGGCAGTGGAGACGCTCAGACACTGTGTCTCACAGACGATGACATGGTCTGGTCCTGGGGAGATGGAGACTACGGCAAATTGGGCCGTGGAGGCAGTGACGGCTGCAAAATACCCATGAAGGTAAAACGGACAACACTGCCGTGTGCCAAGGGGGCGTGGCTTTAGTACAAATATTTAAGATTAAAACTGTGTTTTATAAATGCTGAAAGTTGTTTTCGTTTCTACAGTTAAAGCACATTTGGGACATGTTTGATCAAATTTGAGTTTTCCTTCATTGTTTGTGTGTTTTTAGATCGACTCACTGACGGGGCTTGGAGTGGTTAAAGTGGAGTGTGGATCCCAGTTTTCTGTGGCTCTCACAAAGTCTGGCTCTGTGTATACATGGTACGTTACTGCCATATGGCATGTCAAATAATCATCAGTAATACATGATTTATTCCTAAAGGGGCAAAGGGGATTACCATCGTCTTGGCCACGGTTCTGATGACCATGTGCGGCGCCCGCGGCAGGTCCAGGGGCTGCAGGGGAAGAAGGTCATTGCCATTGCCACGGGCTCTCTGCACTGTGTCTGCTGCACTGAAGACGGTAGGGCTGACCCCAGGTCAGTTTAGCAACTGTTTTATCAGAGTTCTTATTTTTTTGCAATCCTCTGTCTTTTGTAGGCGAGGTGTACACATGGGGCGACAATGATGAGGGTCAACTTGGAGATGGGACCACTAACGCCATCCAGAGGCCACGACTGGTGGCGGCACTTCAGGGCAAGAAAATCAACAGAGTGGCTTGTGGCTCTGCCCACACTCTGGCCTGGTCAACCAGTAAACCCACAAATGCTGGGAAACTCCCTGCTCAGGTACTAAATACAACGAAGCTACATATTCTGTTTGTTGTATGCTAATGTCTTCCAGCAGAGGGCAGTAATGCTTTATCATTAGTCTCAGCCTTAAACGCTTGTTCCTCTCTTGGCTCAGGTGCCCATGGAGTACAATCACCTCCAGGAGATCCCTATCATGGCTTTGAGGAACCGGCTACTGCTCCTGCACCACATCTCTGAGCTCTTCTGCCCCTGTATCCCCATGTTCGACCTGGAGGGCCGTCTGGGCCAGACGGGACAGGGGCTGTCTGTGGGTGTCGACACCCTTAGGGGCATCCTTATCTCCCAGGGCAAGGTGCGACTTAATAGACACTCTATGGTTCACGGTGTTCACTTAATATAATATACTTTAGTTATAACACTTTGACTACCATGTGTTATCAGGAAGCAGCTTTCAGAAAAGTGGTTCAGGCCACGATGGTGAGAGACCGACAGCACGGCCCCGTGGTGGAGCTCAACAGGATTCAGGTACAATATTGAACATTGTCTTTCTCAAAGGCATTTATCTGTGTGAGAGCTGTACTCCAGTCGGTTTCAACCAGGTTTTAGATTTCATTCTCACTTTACTCCGTCCCATTCAGGGTTTACTGTGG
The DNA here is from genome assembly GCF_026437365.1 of Eucyclogobius newberryi. NCBI lineage: Eukaryota > Metazoa > Chordata > Actinopteri > Gobiiformes > Gobiidae > Eucyclogobius > Eucyclogobius newberryi. Next base: position 40,062,106 of record NW_027316532.1, read on the forward strand.
CGCCAAGAGCGGTCTCATTCACAAAATGCATTCACATCATTGCGTCCTCCTCGGGAGGAGGGGCAGGGCTGCTCATAAGCCATGTTTTTGTTCTTTTCCCTCTGCAGGTGAAGCGCTCTCGCAGCAAAGGGGGTCTGGCTGGTCCAGACGGGACTAAGTCTGTATTTGGTCAGATGTGTGCCAAAATGAGTTCCTTCAGCCCCGACAGCCTGCTGCTCCCCCATCGAGTCTGGAAGGTCAAGTTTGTGGGTAAGCATTTGAACTTTCTGTCACCCATAAGAGACAAATGCTCAGTGTCTTCTCTAAAATGTTGTTTTTGTCTCAGGGGAGTCTGTGGATGACTGTGGAGGTGGCTACAGCGAGTCCATTGCAGAGATGTGTGAGGAGCTGCAGAATGCACTGACACCTCTGCTCATCGTCACCCCTAATGGACGAGATGAATCCGGTGCCAACAGAGACTGTTTCCTGCTGAACCCTGCTGCCAAGTCCGCTCTGCATATGAGCATGTTCCGCTTCTTAGGTATAATCCACGTCATCTCAGTGTTAATCCTAAATAAAGACCAAACGTGTATTACTGCTGATAAAACACCTGTAGAATTCTTCTGTATTTATCTCCTTCTTTACGACTTATGCCCTGGTTAGTGACAGCTGAGAGTTCATGTGACTGATGCTCTGTGTCCTTGCTGCAGGAGTGCTGCTGGGCATCGCCATCCGGACCGGAAGCCCTTTAAGTCTGAACCTGGCCGAGCCGGTGTGGAAACAGCTGGCAGGCATGAACCTGACCATCGCTGACCTCAGTGAGGTACGGAGTGTGAGCAGTGTCCTCTCAGTGAAAATGTGTTAAACTATTACAAATATGATGTATTGTAACAGTTATGAAACGTCACATTAATGCTTTGTTGTACATTATATAACATTTCAAACCCCATAAGCTGTATTAGGGCCATTGAGCACAGTTCTATACATTCCTGCAGAGATTAAACTAAACCCCTCAGTGAGACCTCCTACAGTACAGATCTACATATTGTAGCTTCAGAGTAGGTTCATGTCGAGCCTTGGTTATGTTTTAACCTTCACTTGTGTCTCACGCTCTGATCATGAGCTCCTGAAGTGCGGTGAAAAAGGCCTTTTACTCACAGAGCACCACTTGTTTTGTGCCTTTGCCCTTGAGATATTAAAAAGGTTGGAATACAACACAAGACTAGAGTAATATTTACAAATGCTCACGGGAACAACACTGATGGGTTCAGTCTTTCTAGTACATGTTCTACTAACTAGATCATTGTTATTGTGGATCTCTCTAGGTTGATAAAGACTTTATTCCTGGCCTGATGTACATCCGGGACTATGAAGCCACACCCGAGGAGTTTGAGGCAATGACCTTGCCCTTCACAGTCCCCAACGCGAGCGGCCAGGACATCCAGCTCAGCTCCAAATACTCCCACATCACTCTGGAGAACCGCTCCGAATACGTCCGCCTGGCTATTAACTACAGGTGAAGGACTAAATCTACTGAAGTCTGTTTAAGGTTCACTGTGTGCTGATGTTTGCCTCTTGTTCCCAGGCTTCATGAGTTTGATGAGCAGGTCTCTGCAGTTCGAGAGGGCATGGCTCGAGTGGTTCCTGTCCCGCTGTTGTCACTCTTCACTGGTTATGAGCTGGAGACTATGGTGGGTCATGGTATTCACAAGGGCCTTTAGTTGAACTGGAAACACCAGTCAATTTTACAAAACAACCACTGACATTTGCACCAAGCCTCCAACTAGAATTAGAATAAAATGCCAATAAATAAAGGTATTTGCTTGTTTGACTGTGAACTGCTCCTCAGGTGTGTGGCAGCCCAGACATCCCTCTCCACCTGCTCAAGTCTGTGGCCACGTACAAGGGGGTGGAGCCCACAGCGCCGCTCATCCAGTGGTTCTGGGACGTCATGGAGTCCTTCTCCAACACTGAGAGGTCCCTGTTCCTGAGGTTTGTCTGGGGCCGCACTCGCCTGCCCCGGACCATCGCCGACTTCAGAGGGCGGGATTTTGTTGTCCAGGTGAGAACCACAGGGTCATGGCTTCACTGGCTGTTACTGCAGAAAGTACAACATGATGTGTGTTTTGAGGGGCTAATTTGCCACGCTCAGGTCATGAGTTGAAACCTGCATGTCCTCCCAACTCTCATCCCCATTTCACACTACGCTGTCCTGACCTGTAAAGCCAATGGGCTAAAAAAATCTGTTAAAAAAACAAAAACAAAGTAGGATTACTTTAGCACTCTTTTTTTTTTTTTTTTTAAAGATCTATAGAAATGTGCAAAATGTCAATTTGGTCTTTTGTTTCTTTCATTAACCTTTATTTAACCAGGTAAGGAACGAATTGAGATTGAGTCGGCTTTTTGAATGGATCAGCTGGAGAAACTATATGAGCTTTAAAACAGTTCAATCCGACGTAGTATTTCCCTCATGTGGACATCTAAACATTATCCTTTTATTTGTTAAGCAATATTTTTGTATTTTAAACTTTCTATTAGTAGTTGGTTTATTTGATCTTTATTTAACAAGGAAAGTCCCAATGAGACTGAGTCTCTTTTACAAAAGTTGGGCTTGAAGAGAATACTCATTACTTTCTGTGTTCAGGTGCTGGACAAGTACAACCCTCCTGACCACTTCCTGCCCGAGTCCTACACATGTTTCTTCCTGCTGAAGCTGCCGAGGTACTCATGCAAACAGGTCCTGGAGGAGAAACTCAAGTATGCCATCCACTTCTGTAAGTCCATCGATACCGATGACTACGCTCGAATCGCTCTGTCGGGAGAAGCAGCTGCAGACGACAGCAGCGAGGACTCGGACAATGAAGACGCAGACTCTTTTGCTTCTGATTCAACCCAGGACTACCTAACAGGCCACTGAAAGTGGCAAAAAGACACATCAGGAAGTGTTGAGCTGCCGCACAGATATAAATAATCCTATATAAACCTAAGACACAAAGTCTGTCTGTGGGTGAAGTGCAATGAGCTTTAAAAAGCGGTATAAGCTAAAGAAAGAACAGGTTTGCATTGAAGGAGGCGATTGCCCCATCATTTGATTGTTGTCTTGGTAACACTTGCATTAAGGGGAAAACGATAATAATTAATAGGATTCAAATGTTATGAATCTTGAACTATTTTTACCCAATCTGTGGATTCAAAATGATTTCATGTTCAAATGGTGATGTTCATTTTGGACGTGGATGTCATTGCAGTGAGTGAAGCGTGGAGCAATCTCTGACCCAAATACAAAGTGTTGCCATTGTCTGACATGGTACTCTTCTATATAATACTATTGCAGATCAAGTGGCCCCAGCCTGGCTCTGTGGTAGTGTGACCCCTTGGTTTGTGTGAAATACTTCTTAGATTGTACATAAAAGTCATTGTGTGATAAAAGGCGTCGTTTTTTTGTTTACTGGTAAACTGGGGATTGCCATATTTCTAAGTTAAAAAAGAAAAGAAAAGCCTTTTTAACTTAATAGTGTTTCACATTGGCTCCTCCAGAAGGGTCATTTCCCCTGTCCACTTCCCCTCCACCAAGATGTGTACTGTCTCCAAAATAATGTACATAAGATGATTGCGCCATGTATACACAGAAGGTCTCATTCCTGCATATTAATGTTAATAAATTTCTGTTAATACAAGTGAGAAAAATCTCTTTTTTTTTCATACAAGTTTGACTTCTGCAATTATGAGCCACTACATTTGTGCAGATCACCTGGAAATGAAACTTTATTTCCATAGGTACAATGATGCTAGACTACGGCCTTTTCCCATCATAATAGTCATAATGTTATGAAATATAATGTCATTTTTAATTTACTATGTGGTTTTTTACGTTTGATAAATGGTAAGATTGTTTTCAAAATGACAAAATGTGTCTCATTTCATCTTTTTTAATCTAGGTTTGATACTTTATTGGTAAATATTTTTAACAATCCTATTACGTAAAAGTCATTCCAAACTTAAAGGTGGAATGGACGTTTTTTTTCAGCAATTTTTTTTTATCATATTTCCTTGTGGCGTGGATAAATCATTAGTCCTGCCACGTGTCAATCATAAAACGCTCCTGTCGCTCACCTGCAGCCGCGTCAGGCTCGTCCCCATGTTTCCGCGTGCCTAAGCGCATGGATCTATCATAATATAGTTCCCTCAGTGTACGGGGCAAAATGAAGACGGAGAAAGACAGTTCGAGCTGACGCAGAAGTGGACAGAAATCTACGGGAGACGAGAGATGCGATGTGATCCGTTGCGCTAATAAACAAACGCACGTGTGTGTTTTATCAGTCCACACGGGGGAGTGGCATGTGCACGGGGGAGTGGCATGTGCACGGGGGAGTGGCATGAGCACGGGGGAGTGGCATGTGCACGGGGGAGTGGCATGTGCACGGGGGAGTGGCATGTGCACGGGGGAGTGGCATGTGCACGGGGGAGTGGCTTGTGCACGGGGGAGTGGCATGTGCACGGGGGAGTGGCATGTGCACGGGGGAGTGGCATGTGCACGGGGGAGTGGCTTGAGCATGTGCACGGGGGAGTGGCATGAGCACGGGGGAGTGGCATGAGCATGTGCACGGGGGAGTGGCATGAGCACGGGGGAGTGGCATGTGCACGGGGGAGTGGCATGTGCACGGGGGAGTGGCATGTGCACGGGGGAGTGGCATGAGCACGGGGGAGTGGCATGCGCACGGGGGAGTGGCATGCGCACGGGGGAGTGGCATGCGCACGGGGGAGTGGCATGAGCACGGGGGAGTGGCATGTGCACGGGGGAGTGGCATGTGCACGGGGGAGTGGCATGTGCACGGGGGAGTGGCTTGTGCACGGGGGAGTGGCATGAGCACGGGGGAGTGGCATGTGCACGGGGGAGTGGCATGTGCACGGGGGAGTGGCATGTGCACGGGGGAGTGGCTTGAGCATGTGCACGGGGGAGTGGCATGAGCACGGGGGAGTGGCATGAGCATGTGCACGGGGGAGTGGCATGAGCACGGGGGAGTGGCATGTGCACGGGGGAGTGGCATGTGCACGGGGGAGTGGCATGTGCACGGGGGAGTGGCTTGAGCACGGGGGAGTGGCATGAGCACGGGGGAGTGGCATGCGCAGGGGGAGTGGCATTTGCACGGGGGAGTGGCATGTGCACTTCCGCTTGCGTTCTCAAATCGCCGAAAAATCGTCCATTGCGCCTTTAACAAATGTGGAATGGAAGCAGCAACACAAATATTGGTGTTTTTAGGCCCGAGCGCCACAAGCTGGCGAGAGGCCTATTAATCTCGTAAGGCCGTGCGAAGCACGGCTGCGAAAGTGCGCACGTAGTGCGCACGAAATCGAGCGCGAAGCGCTCGCCCACTTCCAAACACTCACTAACGCACTCCTTCACTCATGCACGCCCCGTGCAGACTAATTAGTAGTAGGAAAATGGAACATTACTGTTGTAAACGGGCGAAGCCCGTGCAAAAGTGCGCACTAAACGAGCACTTTACATTGAGATGACGACCGCAAAGCGGTCGTCATCCCCATATAAAGCACTCATTTGCGCTAAGTAGCTCACGAATACGTTCCCCATCTCTTGCATGTTCCGTTCATATAAACATGTAATGCAAAAATTTAACATTATTACTGTATAGAGGGCCAAAAACACAAAGTGGGCGGAGCCCACTCAAAATTAACGAAAGTACCCGTCAGTGACCAGGGACCCACACCATGAGGTAGGAAAGCGCGAGCGCTTTCCGAAAATGTATAGTTTATGATATTTGAAAAATGGGAAACATTGTTTTCGCATCGGAATATTTAGGCCCGAGCCCCAGCAGGGCGGAGGGCCTATTGCTCCCGCAACGCTGCCGAAGGCAGCGTTGCAACTGCGCAGCCCGCATGTTTGGTACCCCGTCGCCCCTGGCAAGTACAGTGAACTAGCCCATGCCGAAGGCATGGATCATGCATACTTACTCCTGCTATGACAGAAATAGTCAACAATGAGTGAATGGGCGTAGCCCATTCACTCATTGTTGACAACAGCAGCGCGAAGCGCTGCATTCCTCCAAAAACCCTCCTGGCATCGTCCCGTACGCGAGAGTCCATGCCGCAGGCATGGGTCATGCTAGTATCTGCTCAAATCAATGGAAGTCTATGGGGAGTGGGCGGGGCATCCCGACGGAATAGGGAGTGACGAGCGCGTAAGCGCTCGTAATGATGATTCCACCCCATGACGGCATCGGGAAGGCTTAGAGCTTTCAAACGATGTATCATTTGTTGTTATAGTGGAAACGGCTATATTGTTTTTGCTAAAAATATTATTATTATTTTTCTTGTTCTTCATCGCTTTGAGCTCTAATTTGACCCCCTGAACATGCTCAAAAACTCACCAAACTTTGCCCAAAATTCAGAATCGGCGAAAAATTTGATTTTTTCTGGGCCATTTGTTTTTTCGTTAAAAAATGGCGCGACAGCGCCACCGACAAAAGTCAAAATACATTGCGCCTATGGGAGACGCCCCGAGGTCAACTTTGGCGTAAAGCTACGAAATTCGGGACACGCATTCCTCTCGTGAGGACGAACAAAAAAAATCATTGTGGCCACGCCCCCAGACTTACCCTATGCCCGCCATCTTCCTTTGAAAATGAAAACAAGCTGAGTTAGCCATTTTGTTCACGTCAAACTTTGACGAACTCCTCCTAGGGCGTTTTGCCCACCGACTTCAAAATCGGCGTACGTCCTCTGAACAAGTGGGGCATCTAAAGTTATTCAATTTTTTGAGATACCTTTTACGGTCTGTGTGCGGCGCAGCCGCAAAGTTGGACAACTTATTTTGGAATATTGCAGGTCTAAAAATTGCTCCCATTTGATCAAAACCAGTCCGATTAGGACCAAATTTGAATCAGTTGTTAAACTTTCTAGTTTGGACCAGTTTAGGATGACAAAATTGAAATGGCCGCGATAGCGCCCCCTACAGAGTGACCTTTAAATTAACATTGAAGGTCAAAAATTAGTTTTACCAAAATTGTCTAAACTTTACCCAAAATTCTATTTTGCCGTCCCGATCACAAAAGCCAATCACAAAAATGCCTAAATTTTTGAGGCGTAGTCGTAGCGATGACAGAAACCTCCCATGTTGTCCCTATGGGAAAACCACCAAATCTCTCAAATTACCACATTTTTATGTTTTACACTTCAACGAACTCCTCCTAGTGCGTTTTGCCCACCAACCTCAAAATCGGTGTACGTCCTCTAGACAAGTGGGGCATCTAAAGTTATCCAAATTTTAAGGATAACTTTTACGGTCTCTGTGCGACGGAGCCGCAAACGTTTCCCAGAATTCTGACTATTTGGCCTTCAGAGTGGCCTATAAACAATAGAGTTTTTCCAAATGACATGGTATTTTGAACAAAATTCTAATTTGCCATCCTGATCATAAAAGTATGAGAGCCAAAGTCATATTTTGTACGGCGTAACCGTAGCGTTGACAGAAACATCCCACGTTATCCTTATGGGAAAATCGTAGAATCGCTCAAATCACCACATTTTTACACTTCACACTTTAACAAACTCCTCCTAGGGCGATTGTCCGATCAAGCTCATATTTGGGGAAATCATCTACACAAATGGGGCATCAAAAGTTATCCATATTTTGATTTTAAGTGCTACGGTCTCTGTGCCGTGGAGCTGCAAATATATGTCAGAAATGGGAAAAACGCCAAATCCTTGAAATGTTCACATTTATGCTTCACACTTTAATGAACTCCTCTGTGGGCAATAGCTCGATCAAGCTCATATTTGGGGAAAATCATCTACACAAGCGGAGCATCAAAAGTTATCCATATTTTTATTCCAAGTGTCACGGTCTCTGTGCGCTGGAGCTGCATATTTGACCGACATTTGTGTTCATTTGCACTGGTTGTCCACATGTCCAATGTGTCGCTGTCTTAGTTCTTAGATAATTGCGTTAGCGCCATCTCTGTAAAATGCAGAGAGCAGAGTCGGAAGGCCGGCGGGCCGCGAGGGCCGTTGGATGCCGCTTGCGGCTTTAATTTTTCTTGTTCTTCATCGCTTTGAACTCTAATTTGACCCCCTGCACATGCTCAAAAACTCACCAAACTTTGCCCAAAATTCAGAATCGGCGAAAAATTTTGTTTTTTCTGGGCCATTTTTTTTTTCCTAAAAAAATGGCGCGACAGCGCCACCGACAAAAGTCAAAATACATTGCGCCTATGGGAGACCCCCCGAGGTCAACTTTGTCGTAGAGCTACGAAATTCGGGACACGCATTCCTCTTGTGAGGACAAAAAACAAATATTATTGTGGCCACGCCCCCAGACTTACCCTATGGCCGCCATCTTCCTTTGAAAATGAAAACACGCTGTGTTAGCCATTTTGTTCAAGTCAAACTTTGACGAACTCCTCCTAGGGCGTTTTGCCCACCAACTTCAAAATCGGCGTACGTCCTCTGAACAAGTGGGGCATCTAAAGTTATCCAATTTTTTGAGATACCTTTTACGGTCTGTGTGCGGCGGAGCCGCAAAGTTGGACAACTTATTTTGGGATATTGCAGATCTAAAAATTTTTCCCATTTGATCAAAACAAGTCCGATTAGGACCAAATTTGAATCAGTTGTTCAACTTTCTAGTTTGGACCAGTTTATGATGACCAAATTGAAATGGGCGCGATAGCGCCCCCTACAGAGTGACCTTTAAATTAACATTGAAGGTCAAAAATTAGTTTTACCAAAATTTTCTAAACTTTACCCAAAATTCTATTTTGGCGTCCCGATCAAAAAAGCCAATCAGACAAATGCCTTAATTTTTACGGCGTAGTCGTAGCGATGACATAAACCTCCCATGTTATCCCTATGGGAAAACCGCTAAATCTCTCGAATATCCACATTTTTACGCTTCACACTTTAACGAACTCCTCCTAGTGCGTTTTGCCCACCGACCTCAAAATCGGTGTACGTCCTCTAGACAAGTGGTGCATCTAAAGTTATCCAAATTTTAAGGATAGCTTTTACGGTCTCTGTGCGACGGAGCCGCAAACGTTTCCCAGAATTCTGACTATTTGGCCTTCAGAGTGGCCTATAAACAATAGAGTTTTTCCAAATGACATGATATTTTGAACAAAATTCTAATTTGCCATCCTGATCATAAAAGTATGAGAGCCAAAGTCATATTTTGTACGGCGTAACCGTAACGATGACAGAAATATCCCATGTTATCCTTATGGGAAAATCGTACAATCGCTCAAATCACCACATTTTTACGCTTCACACTTTAACGAACTCCTCCTAGGGCGATTGTCCGATCAAGTTCATATTTGGAGAATATCATCTACACAAGCGGGGCATCAAAACTTGTCCATATTTTGATTCTAAGTGCTACGGTCTCTGTGTGGCGGACCTGCAAATATATGTCAGAAATGGGAAAACAGCGAAATCTCTGAAATGTTCACATTTACGCTTCACACTTTAACAAACTCCTCTAAGGGCAATAGCTCGATCAAGCTTATATTTGGGGAAAATCATCTACACAAGCGGAGCATCAAAACTTATCCATATTTTTATTCCAAGTGTCACGGTCTCTGTGCGGCACTGGATTGGCCATGTCCAATGTGTCGCCGTCTGTCAAGTTCTTTTTTAATTCAACACACAATAAGGGCGCCATCTTTATCAAGTCGAAAGCGCAGAGTCGGAAGGCCGGCAGCCTGCGAGGGCCGTTGGATGCCGCTTGCGGCTTTAATCTTCTTTCTTCTTCTTCTTCTTCTTCTTCTTCTTCTTCTTCTTCTTCTTCTTCTTCTTCTTCTTCTTCTTCTTCTTCTTCTTCTTCTTCTTCTTCTTCTTCTTCTTCTTCTTCTTCTTCTTCTTCTTCTTCTTCTTCTTCTTCTTCTTCTTCTCGGGACCAACCCCCCTATTTTTCACCCAGTGAACATTGACGAAAAGTCACAAAAATTTGCACACCTCTAAAAATCGTGCCTCTCTACATTCTGGCCAAATGTACCAAAAATGCATTGAGAGATGGGAAATGACCCAAAAAAAATCTCATCGTAGAATCATGAAATTTGGCGCAGAGGTAGATGGTGACAAGAGAAGTAAAAAATATTATCACGGCAACGCCGTCCGCCCAACCAAATGTCGGCCATATTGCTTCAAAAATGGCTAAACATGACTTCGGAGTTTTTCCAAACGTCGTACTTTTACGAACTCCTCCCAGGGCGTTGGCCCTAAAAAGCTGAAATTTGGTGAAAATGGTGCTGAGGAGTGGGACATCAAAAGTTATCCAAATGACATTGACCCTGTCACGGTCTCTGTGCGGCGAAGCCGCAAACTGTAGCTAGAATTTCAGAAATCTCCCAAATTTAACATTTCTGCCGTTTGCGCAGATAAAATCCGAATTGCGTCAAATTAGAATCGGTTGTTAAACTCTTTGCCCTAAACCTACTTGAAGTGAAATAAATTAATTTGGAGCCACAGCGCCCCCTACAGATTTTATATGGAGGTTAAATATTTAGTTTTGCAAAATTATATGAAATTTGACACACAACTCAATTTTGGCCCCATCAAAAAAGTCAATGAGACCCATGTCATAATTGTTATGGCGTTGCCGTAACGATGACCGAAACCTTCCATGTTATTCCAATGGGGAAATCGCCAGAACATGTTTACACTTTAGACTTTCACAAACTCCTCTTAGGCCGTCAGCCCTATTAACCTGAAATTTGGTGAGACTCATCTTCAGGACCATCAAAAGTTATCCACATTTTTATTCAAAGAGTCACGGTGTCTGTGCGGCAAAGCCGCACATTTTGCCAAGAATTCAAAATAAAATGTCTTTTTGATGGTAAAACAAAGGGGAGAAGATGTGACAGCATCACAGATTCAGCAGTAGGCGTAATAAAAGGACAAATGGGCGCGTTAGCGCCCCCACCTCTTGCGGCGTGGCGGCGGCGTGGCGGCGGCGTGGCGAGGGCCGATCATTGCCGCTTGGCAAGGCAAGGCAAGGCATAAAACTGAAACGCAGATTCCCCATGTTTTGTCCTGACTCTGGCACCAGCAGGAGGCCGGTCCCTGAGGTCCTCAGAGTCCGAGATGGTTCATATGGCACTAACATATCCAAGATGTACTTTGGTGCTAGGCCATGGAGAGACTTGTACACAAGCAGAGCTGCTTTAAAGTATATTCTCTGAGCCACAGGAGCCAGTGCAGAGACCTGAGAACAGGACTAATGTGATCATACTTCCTGGTTCTAGTCAGGACCCGAGCAGCAGCGTTCTGGATGTACTGCAGCTGTTTTACAACTCGTTTGGAGAGACCAGTGAGCAGGCCGTTACAGTAGTCTAATCTACTGGAGACAAACGCGTGGATAAGTCTCTCTAAATCTGGTTTTGACAGTATATTTTTGATTTTGGCAATGTTTTTTAGATGGTAAAAAGCTGCTGATGTTATTGATTTGATGTGGCTATTAAAGTTCAAGTCTGAGTCCATTATTACCCCCAGATTTCTAATTTGGTTTGTAGGTTTTAGAGCGAGACTCTGGAGGTGACCGCTAACACTTTCTCTTTGTTTCTGTGGGCCAAAAACGATTATTTCAGTCTTGTCTGAGTTCAGCTGGAGAAAGTTGTTTTGCATCCACAAACTGATCTGTTGGATGCAGTGACAGAGTGAATCTACTGGTCCATATTCACCTGCCGATAGTGAAACATAGATCTGAGTGTTCACTGCATAATTGTGATAGGACACATTTTCACTGCGTATCAACTGACCCAACGGCAGCATGTAGAGGTTGAACAGAAGGGGACCCAGGACTGACCCTTGGGGCACTCCACAGGTCAGGGTCATGTGGTCTGAGACACAGCTACCAATTTCAACAAAGTACTTCCTGTCTTCCAGATAGGACCTTAACCAGTTTAGGGCAGTGCCAGTGATGCCCACCCAGTCCTCTAGTCTCTGTAAGAGAATCCCATGATCGACAGTGTCAAAAGCAGCACTCAGATCCAACAGAATTAAGACTGAGGCTTTGCCCGTGTCAGTGTTCAGGCGGATGTCATTTGTCACCTTGACAAGATCAAATCAAATCAAATCAATTTATTTTTGTAAGGCCCAAAATCACAACAACAGTTGCCTCTGAGGGCCACAGGGAGAAATGAATCAACAATGTCTGTGGTGGCGATGAAGTCAGACAATGTCTGTGGTGGCGAGGGACGATGTCCCAGGGTCCTCTGTCCTTAGACTCTCCTTCTCGGCCAGGAAAAACTACAAAAAAAACCTCTTTGGGAAAAAAGCGTAGAAACCTGGAGGAGTTCCAGTGAAGGAGAGATCCGACTCTCACAGACGGACAGACGGACACGAGGAGACTGGAGCTGGACCCACTCTTCAGGCAGATGAGGGACCGACTGAGGCGAACTGGACCCACTCTTCAGGCAGATGAGGGACCGTCTGAGTCGAGCTGGACCCACTCTTCAGGCAGATGAGGGACCGACTGAGGCGAACTGGACCCACTCTTCAGGCAGATGAGGGACCGTCGGAGTCGAGCAGGACCCACTCTTCAGGCAGATGAGGGACCGTCGGAGGCGAACTGGACCCACTCCTCAGGCAGATGAGGGACCGTGGGAGGCGAGCTGGACCCACTCTTCAGGTAGATGAGGCACCGTCGGAGGCGAGCTGGACCCACTCTTCAGGCAGATGAGGGACCGACTGAGGCGAACTGGAGCCACTCTTCAGGCAGATGAGGGACCGTCCACATGGGGCAGGGACCACTTCACCAGGAGAGGGACATCTGGGTCCACAGGTCCTCAGGAGTGAGAGAAAGAAAAAGAAGGCGGTGAACAGTTTGCAAGTGGAATTAAAAAATAAATATTGTTTGATAGCATAAGTAGTCAGAAGAAGAGGATAGTGCTCAAGCTGTCATACTTCCCCCAGCACAGTTACTCCTAGGGCAGCGTAGCTGAAGCTGTGGGTTTATCTTTCTGTTCCTAACTAGTCTGACCATAAGCGATTTCGAAGAGGAACGTTTTAAGCCTGGACTTAAATGAAGAGACTGTGTCAGCATATTTAACATGGGTCGGGAGCTGATTCCATAACACAGGGGCTTGGTAGCTAAACGCTCTACCTCCTACAGTACTTTTAGAGACTCTTGGCACCACCAGAAGGCCGGCATTCTGAGAGCGAAGAGCTCTGTTTGGATGATATGGTTCTATAGCATCTTTGAGGTAGGATGGGGCCATGTCATTTATGGCTTTGTAGGTCAAGAGTAGAATTTTGAATTTGATTCTGGACTCGACGGGGAGCCAGTGAAGAGACTTCAGCACTGGCGTAATGTGCTCTCTTCTTTTTGTTCCTGTTAGTAATCTTGCTGCTGCATTTTGAACCAGTTGAAAGCTTTTTATGGAGCTTTTAGGACCTGCTGTGAGCAGGAGTTACAGTAGTCTAATCTAGTCGTTACAAATGCATGGATAAGTTTTTCGGCATCACTTTTAGGCAGGATTCTTCTGATTTTGGCGATGTTGCGCAAATGGAAATAGGCTGTTTTACAAGCTTGATTTATATGAGCTTTAAATGAGAGCTCCTGGTCAAACAAGACTCCAAGGTTTCTTACAGTAGAACTGGAGGCTACACTGACATTGTCCAGTGTGACTATCTGCTCAGATAGAGCGTCTCGTAGATGCTTAGGGCCAAGCACAATGACCTCGGTTTTTTCAGGGTTAAGAAGCAGGTAGTTTAGTGTCATCCAGGTTTTTATCTCCTTCACACAAGTACTAAGTCTGTCTACTTGATCGCTCTGATCAGGTTTCATTGATAAATACAGCTGAGTGTCGTCTGCATAGCAGTGGAAGTTAATGTCATGCTTTCTGATAATGTTGCCTAATGGTAGCATATAAAGAGTAAACAGAATTGGACCGAGTACCGAACCCTGTGGCACACCGTAAATTACTTTAGAGCTTGGTGAGGAGCTCTGGTTTACATTAACAAATTGGAACCTATCAGATAGATAGGATTTAAACCAGCTGAGGGCTGTTCCTCCAACACCTACATCACATTCTAACCTCTGCAGTAGAATGTTGTGGTCGATGGTGTCAAACGCTGCGCTGAGGTCCAACAGAACCAGGATTGAGACCAGTCCATCGTCAGCGGCTAATAACAAATCATTTGTGACTTTAACTAGTGCAGTTTCAGTGCTGTGGTGGGCTCTGAACCCTGACTGGAAAACTTCAAATAAGTTATTGTCCTGCAGGTGGCGACAAAGCTGTTTTACTACAACTTTTTCAAGGATTTTAGAGACGAAGGGAAGATTTGAAATAGGTCTGTAGTTTACCAATAGGTCGGGATCTAGATTAGGCTTTTTCAGAAGAGGTTTAATGACTGCATGTTTGAAGGACTGTGGAACATAGCCACTTTCGAGTGAAGTATTTATTATATTAAGAATAGAGTGTATAATTAGGGGAAGAATGTCTTTGAGGAGTCTGCTTGGAATGGGGTCTAGGACACAAGTTGAGCTTTTAGAGGACAAAATGGCTGAAGTTATCTCTGCTTGATCAACAGCTGTGAACCTTTCTAGGTTTACAGGTGGATTTATATGGGACGTTAGATTTACAGCTTGGGCTAGTTCAGGGCTAATAGCGGGGGTAATTTCATCTAGTTTATCTCTGATTGTTTTTATTTTATTATTAAAAAATAGGAGGAAATCATCAGAGCTAAGTGTAGCTGGGATTGAGGGCTCTACTGCACTGTGACAGTTTGTTAGCCTAGCTACAGTGCTGAAAAGGAATTTAGTGTTACTTTTGTTGACTTCTATTAGATTTGAATAATATCTGGTTTGGGCCTTACGCAGAGCCTGCTTATAGGACAGCAGGCAACTTTTCCATGCTTTTAGGGATTCTTCTGTGTGAGAGCGACGAAATAATCCCTCTAACTTTCTAACTCTTTGTTTATGTGAACGCAGTTCTTGGTTGTACCATTGGGAGGCGCGCTTTGGCCTAATGACCTTCTGTTTTAACGGCGCGACAACGTCAAGAGCAGACTTCAGAGAATTCATGGTCAAGTCGACACATTGATCACTTAAACTGGGACTAAAACTGTTCTCAGCAGGATCACATGACATGTCACTGAATATTGGCTCTATTATTTCTTTGAATTTTGAGATAGATTTTTCAGATATTGTCCTTTTCATTATAACTTTATTTTGTGGGACTGGATGATCTTTAAGAATAAACTGAAAGGTAATTAGGAAATTATCTGACAATATAGGGTTTTGAGGGAGGACACTGAGGTCACTAATCTCTGTTCCATACGTTAGGACAAGATCCAGAGTGTTCTTGTGAGTGTGAGTCGGTTTATTTACATTCTGAGTGAAACCAATGCTGTCTAACAAGGCGCTGAAGGCATTACTGAGAGCGTCATCACTCATGTTCACGTGGATATTAAAGTCTCCAACTATAACTATTTTATCCCAGGCTAACACTAAGTTTGATATAAAGTCAGAAAACTCTGTTAAAAACTCTGAGTAGGGACCAGGAGGTCGGTAGATAACTATGAACTAAACTCCTTTTTGGTTTTTCATATTTGGACATGTGATTGACAGCATAAGGCTTTCAAATGAGTGAAATGCATTGTTAGTTTTAGGGCTCATGAGTAGGCTTGAGTGGGAGATCACTGCCACACCACCACCTCGGCCTGTGCTCCTGGCGGTCTGAAAGTTAACATGGCTGGGTGGGGTGGACTCATTTAGTCTGACGTAGTCGTCTTGTTGAAGCCACGTTTCAGTTAGAGCTAGAAGATCTATGTTATAGTCACTAATTAATTCATTAACTAAGAGCGATTTGGAGGAAATTGCTCTAATGTTTAGCAGTCCACATTTTACGTGTTTATTCATTTGTGTATTTGTGATTGTTATTTTCCTTAAGTTATTTGGTCTGACGCCTGAAATATTTTTTCTGAGATGTGACTTTTTGGCATTATTTGTACGAGGGACACGAGGGACACGAGGGACACACACAGTCTCTATCTGTCTTGAATCTGAACACTTCACAGGTAACAGAACGGGCGAGAGTTCAGCGACAGAGGAGCGTCTTGAACTGCTGCTCTGCACCTGGGGCTCATCCCTAGATGGTCACTTAACACGACTAAGACTATCGGTCAAATTCCGAACTAATAGGGATGTACCCTCCGAAGTCGGATGGATGCCATCCCTGCGTATGAGCCCGGGCTTTCCCCAAAACGCACTCCAGTTATCAATAAAGACAACGTTGTTTTGAGGGCACCATCTGGATAACCAGTTGTTGAATGCTGAGAGACGGCTGTACAATTCAGCATTGATCCGATTGGGCAGGGGACCAGAAAATATTACAGTGTCCGACATCGACTTCGCTAATTCACACACCGCGGCTACTTGAACTTTGAGCACCTCTGATTGTCTCCGCCGGGCGTCGTTACCGCCTGCGTGAACCACGACTCGCCGGAAACGGGTCCTACTCCGCTTTAAGATCCTAAGGTTTCCTTCGATGTCACCCATTCTGGCCCCTGGGTAACACCTAACGCTAGCAGCTGGCAGCTTCACGTCTCTGACAATAGAACTCCCGATTACAAGAGTTTCTCTCGTGTGTTCAGCGGGCGTGTGATCGCTGAGGGGAGAAAACCTATTATAGACGTGAAGCTCACGGCGCTCTGAGGTTCGGCGTTTAGCGCCTTGTCCCCTCCGAACTGTCACAAAATGGTCCCTATTCTGTTCCTGGTCTAGTCCCGGCTGCACGGGAGACGCTGAGGGGCTGAGCTCGGCCATACTGCTACTGCTAATGCTAATGCTACGCCCTGCAGCGCGGTCCGGTAGCCCTCGCGCTAAAACCGAACTATAACTGGACTTAAGCTCCTCTAAACAGCAGATCCGCGCTTCTAACTCCGTAACCCTGGCCTCCAAAACTACCACTACACTGCACTTCACGCACCTATCATCAGAGAAGGAGCCAGGGTTCTGACTCGACATATGACAGCTCAAACAGGTAAAGGTAGATCCAGCCATGACGCTAGCGGCTAGGCTACGCTAGGCTAGTTCAGGCTGGAGCTAGAGAGTGAGGAGGGCTTTTAATCCACAAAATACTGAAAAGCGAGCGGCTTGAGGCTCCGGATTGTTTGCGGAGAAATCAAACGTTCACTTTCGTGTATATGATGCGTAAATAGTGTGTATAATTCGTGGATTAATCGGTAAAAGGCTCTAAGAACGAACAGCTCTGAAAACGCGACACACTCACCGGAAATGACGTCGCCGGACAACCAAGAGCAAACAAGAGCAGTCTCAGTGCTGTG
Source organism: Eucyclogobius newberryi (assembly GCF_026437365.1). NCBI lineage: Eukaryota > Metazoa > Chordata > Actinopteri > Gobiiformes > Gobiidae > Eucyclogobius > Eucyclogobius newberryi. The sequence goes on from NW_027316532.1 coordinate 40,079,386, forward strand.
ATGAGGTCTAAAACCTGACTGAAAAACATCAAATGAGTTGTTTATTAAGAGGAAATCTGTGAGCTGTTGGTAAACAACCTTTTCAAGGACTTTGCCCCAAAATGGCAGACTAGAGATGGGCCGGTCATGACTCAGTACTGCGGCATCAAGACCGCTCTTCTTTAGGAGAGGCTTTATGACCGCAGTTTTCAAAGACATTGGGAATGTTCCAGATTGAAGCGACATGTTAACTATGTGAGTGAGTGGTGCTAACAAACTGTTCAGCACAGACTTTAGAAATTTGGTGGGTAACACATCAAGGCAGCATGTAGATGAACTCAGACTGGTGATGATCTCATGGACAGTTTTGTCAGTTACTGGTGCAAAGTGAGTTAGCTCTAAGTGTCTTGGTGGTTTTAGGGTAATTTTTTGCATTGTGGGATTTATAGCATTTTAATGCCCTGAACTTTGTCATTAAAGAATAATGCAAACTCATTACACTTGGATGTGGAAATGAGTTCTAACGGCAGCTGAGCTGGAGGGTTTGTTAATCTGTTTACTGTGGCAAACAGGACACACGAGTTTGTTACTGCAGCTTCCAATTATTTCAGAAAAATATCTTTCCCTAGTTCTACATAAGATTAGGTTGTACATGTTCAGCTTTTCTTTGTAAATCTCTTTTTGAACCTGGAGCTTTGACTTGCGCCATTTCCGTTCGGCCCTGCGGCACTCCCTTTTCTGTGCCCTGACCGAATCATCATTTCTCCACGGCGCCTTCTGCTTATTTTTAACCATTTTAGCCTTTATAGGGGCGATGGTGTCCAGAACATTCAAAACACTAGATGTAACAGAGTTCAACAAATCATTTACATTAGAACATGAGACATTTTCAAAGTTTATCATTTCCATAAACAGTGCACCTGTGCCATCACTTATGTGTCTCCTCTGAACAACTGCAGGACCAACCGGAGGTTTGGGAGAAACAGACAGGTCAAAGAAGACACAGAAATGATCAGACAGAGCAACATCGATCACATTAACATTTGAAATATTTACCCCCTTTGTAATTATGAGATCTAGAGTGTGTCCTTTGCTGTGGGTGGGGCCTCTCTGCTGTGGGTGGGGCCTCTCTGGCCTCTCTGCTGTGGGTGGGGCCTCTCACATGCTGAGTAAGACTGAAGGTTTCAAGGACAGCATCAAGCTCTTTAGCGTTTCTGTCACAAATATTATCAACATGCACATTGAAATCACCTGTAATGACCAAACCATCAAAGTCTGTGCATATGACTGAAAGCATCTCAGTAAAATCATCAATAAAACTTTGGCAGTGCTGGGGAGGCTTGTATAAAACAATGAAGAGAATGGATGGAGACCGTTTTAGCTCCATTTTAAAGGATACATACTCAAATGATGAAAACACCCCAAAAGACAACCTGCGGGTAATTATTTCATCTCTAAAGACAGCACAGACTCCACCCCCTTTTTTGTTTTCTCGTGTTTCAGATTCAAACTTAAAGTTGGTGGAGCAGATTCTATCAGAACTACATTTCCTGTGTTTTTGTCAAGCCATGTTTCAGTTAAAAACATAAAATCAAGATTATAAGAAGAAATACAATTATTAATTAAGAGAGATTTGTTACATAAGGATCTGACATTTAGCACAGCAAGTTTCAGACTAGTTTCAGTGAGACTGGGCTTTATCTTTTCACAGGGAATATGAATCACATTTCTCAGATTAGGCCTGACTCGCATTTTGTTTTTCCATCTCTGTGATGATGTGACTACAGAAATAGCCCTAGGGGGGGCTCTTTTTTTTTTTTTTAAATTCCTTTTCAGGGGTTTGATTTTTAATGTGACAATAAGTCCCGGCAACGCTGAGACCCAGTGCATCCTAGCTATGGGAGATACCAGGTGAAAGGCGAGGTTGGATGGGTGGTGGGGCTTTTGTAGCCAAGGAGAGTTTGGGACCAGGTGAGAGGCGAGGGGGGATGGGTGGTGGGGCTTTTGTTGGTGTAGTCGGCATAGCCCTTGCTATATTGGGCGTGAGTGGAGCCATCTTAATGCCTGATTTGATCAGACTTTCAAAATGGCTGGGAAGGCCCATGGGTGAGAGTGGAGATGAGAAGGAGAATGATGAATCTTTAGTGGGAGTAGATATTGCAGGGGGAACCCAGGGCTGGTGTGAAGGCAGGGGCGATGACAGGGATGTTGTTGGGCTTGTCACAGATGGGTCCAAGGCCTTTGAAGATTGTTCCTTTGCTGGAGGCGGTGGAGGTGAATGTGGAGCAGCTGGAGCTGAATCCTTTGCTGGTGGTGGTGGAGCAGCTGCTGATGAATCCTTTGGTGGAGGCTGAGGTTGTGGTGCTTTTGATGTTGAAACATTGGCTCGGACTCTGGCTGATGGAGCAGGAATTCTTCTCTCATTCCTCTCTTCTCTAACTATCTGCTCAGGACCCTGTCCAGGCCCAGTCCAATGCCTCAGAGCGTGGAGCAGGTTCTCTGTCAGCACCCTCACTCCACCTCTGCATAGGTGGGGGCCATTTCTCTTAAACAGGTCCTCTCGTTTCCAGAATAGATAGAAGTTCTCAATATAGTGTAGTCCTCTCAGGGAGCACTCTTTGGACAGCCATGTGTTCAGCTGAAGAAGCCGGCTAAACTTGTTTATCCTCCTGTCGATGTTTGGAAGAGGTCCACTTATGAAAGTTTTGATTTCCATTTTATCAAGCACGTCGAATAACTTCAAGAAGTCTTTTTTCAAAACTTCAGTCTGTTCCCGCCGCATGTCCACTGCACCCACGTGCACAATCAGCTGTTTAGCTCCTCCATGCTTAGCCATAATATTTGGAAGGAGTGACGTTATCTCAGAAACAGTGGCGCTTGGAAAAGAATGTGTGTTTATCTTTTCATGCGTCACGTGACTTATCGCGCCGTCCCCAACTAAAACAATCTGCGTGACCTTGGCAGATCCTCCTCGCTGTATTTTGGCCACGTCATCTTTCCTTTTTTCATTTAATTCCATCTCTGAAAGTGGTAAAAATCTGTTGGTGAGCTGTATTTTAGGTGACTTCACGTTATCTTTGTATCGTTTAGGCTTTGCTCCAAGTTTGTTCCAAGAAACAGCCTGGTCTTTCTGTTTTTTAGACAGTTTTGGAAACGACACAGAGTCACTGCGGTTTAGGTTGAAAGTAGCAGTTTTTCTTGTAAAAAGTGTGCTCTTCTTACCGTCGGTTGACACAGGAATGGTATCGTGAAGAACTTTTTCAGATTCCAAAACAAATATCCGTGTTTTCAGCTCATTAATTTCTTGTTGATATTTCCGACAGCGTTCACAGTCTTTCTCCCTTCTTCTCACGGACATGTCGCTGGCGTCAGATATGTCGTTAAAACTGGAAAAATGTTCTTAAAATCCTTGGTTTACTTGAAAAAGTCTAAAGCAAAAATGTTTGGAAGACAAAAACTGATTAAAAAGCAAAATAAATAAGCAAAGCAGCGATAGCAAGCGGAGCGAGCAAAAAAGCGTGTGCACTCTTCGGAAGCAGGAAACAAACCCTAGCTTGCGGCTATATTTTTAGTTACTACTGTAAATCTGCAGTAGTTTCTCTGGAAAAAGGGTCGAGGCGAGTTCTTTTCCACTAGAACACTTCTGACCACATTCCTGTGTCTGACCACATCCCTATGTCTGACCACATCCCTGTGTCTGACCACATCCCTGTGTCTGACCACAGTCTGACCACATCCCTATGTCTGACCACATCCCTGTGTCTGACCACATCCCTGTGTCTGACCGCAGTCTGACCACATCCCTGTGTCTGACCACATCCCTATGTCTGACCACATCCCTGTGTCTGACCACATCCCTGTGTCTGACCACAGTCTGACCACATCCCTGTGTCTGACCACATCCCTGTGTCTGACCACAGTCTGACCACATCCCTGTGTCTGACCACATCCCTGTGTCTGACCACATTCCTGTGTCTGACCACAGTCTGACCACAGTCCTGTGTCTGACCACATTCTGTGTCTGACCACAGTCTGACCACAGCCCTGTGTCTGACCAGAGTCTGACCACAGTCCTGTGTCTGACCACATTCTGTGTCTGACCACAGTCTGTGTCTGACCACAGTCTGACCACATTCCTGTGTCTGACCACAGTCTGACCACAGTCCTGTGTCTGACCACATTCTGTGTCTGACCACAGTCTGACCACAGCCCTGTGTCTGACCACAGTCTGACCACATTCCTGTGTCTGACCACAGTCTGACCACAGTCCTGTGTCTGACCACATTCTGTGTCTGACCACAGTCTGACCACAGCCCTGTGTCTGACCAGAGTCTGACCACAGTCCTGTGTCTGACCACATCCCTGTGTCTGACCACATTCTGACCACATTCCTGTGTCTGACCACATCCCTGTGTCTGACCACAGTCTGACCACAGTCCTGTGTCTGACCACATCCCTGTGTCTGACCACAGTCTGACCACAGCCCTGTGTCTGACCACATCCCTGTGTCTGACCAGAGTCTGACCACATCCCTGTGTCTGACCACAGTCTGACCACATCCCTGTGTCTGACCACAGTCTGACCACAGCCCTGTGTCTGACCACAGTCTGACCACATCCCTGTGTCTGACCACATTCCTGTGTCTGACCACAGTCTGACCACAGCCCTGTGTCTGACCACATTCCTGTGTCTGACCACAGTCTGACCACAGCCCTGTGTCTGACCACATTCCTGTGTCTGACCACATTCTGTGTCTGACCACACCTCATTGAGGCCGGGTGGGTTTTGAACACCTCTTTGAAGTGGACCAAAGTTAGTTCGATGTTGCCTTGATTTGGCTTAAATCATTAGCATTCTTTCTGAGCTTTAGCTCTGAAGAATGGAACATTCTGGAGCGAGTCAGGTGATCCACGAGCTGAAGGAGGAATGCACATGGTGCAGAGACGGGCGTGGTTGCCCTGGTTACACAGTATTTACAAAGTCCTGCTTTGGTGTCTTTGGTGCAACAGGGACACGTCCAGTGCGTTTGACCCGTCCTTAAAATGCAGATGATCTTGAGTCTGGACGTTTGTCACGAGGGTTTGAAGAGCGTTCAGGACCATGTTTCCTACTACACAAGTACAGACTACTTTGTACTTATTCTATTTGTCTTACACTCAGGTACTTACAGTTTGTATACTTTACATACATGTTTATATATTTGAGATTTGTCTTTCTATTGCTGTGTTTCAGATGACATCACAACATTCTATCGGCCTATAATATGATGAGAATATGACTCTTGCCCCGCCCCCATGTGGGAGATGACATCACAACATTCTATCGGCCTATAATATGATGAGAATATGACTCTTGCCCCGCCCCCATGTGGGAGATGACTTCATCACATTCTAGAATCTGAAAACCGATTAAATACACAATACGCATGTATTTAAACTAAAGGCTAAGTTTTCTCAAAAGAATTGTGAGTTCTACAGACACGAGGAGGAATTTAACCAATGAGGAATGATTGGCCCCGCCCAATAATATGTAATACATTTGGCTCTACAAATGTATTACATATTAAAGGAATTATGGAGGACTTTTTGGCGCCAAATCTGAGTCTCATTTCCTGGTGGCGTGAACAGCCGAGTAGTTCATTCACATGTCAATCATTCCTTGCGTCCTCCTGCACACCTGCAGCCTCGTTCTGGCTCGTCCGCAGCAGAGCAGCACGTTTCCCTGGTTACGCATGCGTGGTTGATATGCCGGTGTGTGTTTACTGAGTTCCTTCAGTTACAGGACAAAATGACGACAGAGAAAGATCGTGCTCGAGCTCAGAAGAGACAGAAATCTGCAGCGACGAGAGATGTGATGTGATCTGTCGTGCTAATAAGCAAAGGCACGTGCAGCAGTGAGGCTGTTCAGGGGTGAGCGCATGAACAAAAAATCCTCTATTATTCCTTTAATATTAGGGCTTAAAATCATTTCAACTGACGATATTCACATCTTTGGGGTTGAAGAAGACCTTTTTTCACTGAGTTCTTCAGGCTGAAGATGTCAGCTATTGATCTAAAATCTGACAGTTAAACAGAAAATCCAGTGCAGTTTCTAGAGGATTCCAGAATGTTGATAATGAGAAGTTTCGTCATTGGTGGATTTCTATTTCGGGATTTTTTTCCAAACAATCAGAGACAGAAAGACCTTTTCCCTCCATCTGAAAGAATGACATGATCAAGTTCTAGAATGTGAATCTTAGAAGGACTGGAGTGTTTGAAAGTTTAAATTCATCAAGAGTAAAGATGACACTTTCCCCCCTAAATCTCTCTAACGTGCTCTAATCCCTGACCTTTATTGACTGACTCTGGATCAACCAGCTCCCCCTCCCCCGTCCTCTCCGTGGTCTCCTCTGTCCTCTGCGTGGTCTCCTCTGTCCTCTCCGTGGTCTCCTCTGTCCTCTCCGTGGTCTCCTCTGTCCTCCCCTGTCCTCCCCTGTCCTCTCCGTGGTCTCCTCTGTCCTCCCCTGTCCTCCCCTGTCCTCTCCGTGGTCTCCTCTGTCCTCTCCGTGGTCTCCTCTGTCCTCTGCGTGGTCTCCTCTGTCCTCTCCGTGGTCTCCTCTGTCCTCTCCGTGGTCTCCTCTGTCCTCCCCTGTCCTCCCCTGTCCTCTCCGTGGTCTCCTCTGTCCTCCCCTGTCCTCCCCTGTCCTCTCCGTGGTCTCCTCTGTCCTCTCCGTGGTCTCCTCTGTCCTCTGCGTGGTCTCCTCTGTCCTCTCCGTGGTCTCCTCTGTCCTCTCCGTGGTCTCCTCTGTCCTCCCCTGTCCTCCCCTGTCCTCTCCGTGGTCTCCTCTGTCCTCTCCGTGGTCTCCTCTGTCCTCTCCGTGGTCTCCTCTGTCCTCCCCTGTCCTCTCCGTGGTCTCCTCTGTCCTCTCCGTGGTCTCCTCTGTCCTCTCCGTGGTCTCCTCTGTCCTCCCCTGTCCTCTCCGTGGTCTCCTCTGTCGTCCCCTGTCGTCCCCTGTCCTCCCCTTTTATCCACAAACATAGAATAACGATGAATATCTCCATAATCCACGTGAATCTAAAACACTCCTGTGAATTTAACATGTGTCAAATGATATTCTTAATGTGGCCAGAGCATTAGTCCTAAAAGGGTTGTCTGTGACCTCTGACCTCTCTGTAACCTCTGACCTCTCTGTAACCTCTGACCTCTCTGTGACCTCTGACCTCTCTGTGACCTCTGACCTCTCTGTAACCTCTGACCTCTCTGTGACCTCTGACCTCTCTGTGACCTCTGACCTCTCTGTGACCTCACACATGACGGCTGTGCCTGGGAAACATCCACAAGTCTGATTATGTTTCATGTGTTTATGATGTGGGCCTTGGGAAAGTTGTTTTTAATGTATTTGTTGAATCATTCATAAGAACGTTACATAATTATAATTTCACACTTGAAAAGTTGTTCTATATTTAACTGCTATACTTATATTTGAAACGCACTCAAAGTGCTTTACATCCAGGAACCACTCCCCCATTCACACATCCTCACACAGCAGTGTGCGCAGGCAGATGAAGTGTCTTGCTCATGGACACAATGGCAGTATTCTTCTGAACGCTCTGCCAATGAAATGGAAACTTCAGAATTTTGTCCATCATCAGGGCTCCATGTTCTGGACATGGCAGGAGGACGAGAGGGAGACAAAGGAGACATGACCCAAGACTGGACTCAAACATCTCAGAGGAAGTGCACAAGGAGGAAAAGGAGTCTGTGGAGGTGTCATGACCCCGAGCCTCACAAACGAGTTACAATCTCATAATTACAGGCCTAAATTAATGAATTGGAAGATTGATGCATCTACCAATATTTAGGATTAAGAGAAAAATAGAATCGAAATAAACGTGTTTCCAGAAGTTCTTCTGTTTAAGGACCACCTCGTCCTGGTTTCTTCAAATCAAAGGTTAATATGGAATAATAGTCTTTTTGCCTTTGTCACATGATCGTAGAGACTTGAAATGTCCAAATGTCCAATGAATGATTCGACTAAGCAAACTGATCCTGGACCAGCGATGGACGTTCAAACAAATACTAAAGTCTTCATTGTCAGTTGAAATGCGAATAAAAGATCTCAGACAATATAATACAAAGATTCCTTGAACACCGGGTTATTATACATGGTTCTGTGGGGAATGGAACTGTTCTTGTTCATAGAAGAAAGATCCCAGAACTACTGTAGGTCAATGCAACATATGTGATTTTCACTGTTTTTCAAGTGTTTGAAGGATTAAAGTTCTTAATCTGCAGACGCAGGGCTGAAGCTGCCACTCCCACCTCCTCCTCCCTCCTCCTCCTCCCACCTCCTCCTCCCACCTCCTCCTCACAGCTCACAGCTCACAGGACCATCTCCCTCTTCTCTAGTAGCGCTCCACTCCTCAGCGTCTCTCTCCGTCTCTCACTAAACAAAACACCAGCTCAAAATATTGAACGAACTACATTTTGGCACATGTTTGGATATTATTGTCATCATCTCCACGTCTCCTCGTCCCATCATCTCCACGTCTCCTCGTCCCATCATCTCCACGTCTCCTCGTCCCATCATCTCCACGTCTCCTCGTCCCATCATCTCCACGTCTCCTCGTCCCATCATCTCCACGTCTCCTCGTCCCATCATCTCCACGTCTCCTCGTCTCATCATCACATTTGTCTCCTCGTCCCATCATCTCCACGTCTCCTCGTCTCATCATCACATTTGTCTCCTCATCCCGTCATCATTAGTTTGGTTTGTAACCATTTAATTACATAAAGGTAAGTGTCATTTCATACATTTCTTAAATGAAAGTCTCATTGTGGTGTAGTGTGTTGTGCAGTTGGGGCCAGTAAAAGTGGCTTAGTGGCTTTTAACCGCTCAGTCACATTTTTGTGCTAAACTTTTGTCTCCTCAAATCCCTTTATATCCTGAGCACATCAAGTGTTCTTTCTTATAGTTTTATTGTAATATAATCCAACACGTCAAAGTGATCTATATATTTATGATCTGTAGATTTTGCTACAATATTATCGCACAGATCTGGGTTTAACACATTCACTTGTCTCTTGCACTTGTTGCATGTAATTGGTTCACATGGAGGGTTTCCCATCATGCCCTGCGCCCCGGGGCATGATGGGAAACAGACGGGCCATTCTTCTCCTCCACGTCCAGGACATCACAGGACTGTGAGGTGGAATCTCATGCAAATCAGTGACGCACAGTGGATCAGGAATCTGACCGTGAGGCAGACGTGGGGTTAATGATTCTGTCTTAGGCATTTATAGTATTTCCAGTCACATTGTTCAAAATCAAATTATTAATAAGAGATTCTGCAAGATTTATGTAACTTTTCCCAGAATCACTTTATTAACACTTTCTGCCCCGTCTCAATTTAACACTACTAGAAGGTCAATCCCCTGAATGTCTCTTCACTCTTCACCCGCTTCACCCGCTTCACCCTGTTCACCCGCTTCACCCTGTTCACCCTGTTCACCCGCTTCACCCGCTTCACCCTGTTCACCCTGTTCACCCGCTTCACCCGCTTCACCCTGTTCACCCGCTTCACCCGCTTCACCCTGTTCACCCTGTTCACCCTGTTCACCCGCTTCACCCGCTTCACCCTGTTCACCCTGTTCACCCGCTTCACCCGCTTCACCCTGTTCACCCGCTTCACCCGCTTCACCCTGTTCACCCTGTTCACCCGCTTCACCCGCTTCACCCTGTTCACCCGCTTCACCCTGTTCACCCTGTTCACCCGCTTCACCCGCTTCACCCTGTTCACCCGCTTCACCCTGTTCACCCGCTTCACCCGCTTCACCCGCTTCACCCTGTTCACCCGCTTCACCCTGTTCACCCGCTTCACCCGCTTCACCCTGTTCACCCGCTTCACCCGCTTCACCCTGTTCACCCGCTTCACCCTGTTCACCCTGTTCACCCGCTTCACCCGCTTCACCCGCTTCACCCTGTTCACCCGCTTCACCCGCTTCACCCTGTTCACCCGCTTCACCCTGTTCACCCGCTTCACCCGCTTCACCCTGTTCACCCCTTCACCCGCTTCACCCGCTTCACCCTGTACACCCGCTTCACCCGCTTCACCCTGTTCACCCGCTTCACCCTGTTCACCCGCTTCACCCGCTTCACCCTGTTCACCCTGTTCACCCGCTTCACCCTGTTCACCCGCTTCACCCGCTTCACCCTGTTCACCCGCTTCACCCTGTTCACCCGCTTCACCCGCTTCACCCTGTTCACCCGCTTCACCCGCTTCAGCCGCTTCACCCTGTTCACCCGCTTCACCCTGTTCACCCGCTTCACCCGCTTCACCCTGTTCACCCGCTTCACCCTGTTCACCCGCTTCACCCGCTTCACCCGCTTCACCCGGTTCACCCGCTTCACCCGCTTCACCCTGTTCACCCTGTTCACCCGCTTCACCCTGTTCACCCGCTTCACCCGCTTCACCCTGTTCACCCGCTTCACCCTGTTCACCCGCTTCACCCGCTTCACCCTGTTCACCCGCTTCACCCGCTTCACCCTGTTCACCCGCTTCACCCTGTTCACCCTGTTCACCCGCTTCACCCTGTTCACCCGCTTCACCCTGTTCACCCGCTTCACCCGCTTCACCCTGTTCACCCTGTTCACCCGCTTCACCCGCTTCACCCTGTTCACCCGCTTCACCCGCTTCACCCTGTTCACCCGCTTCACCCGCTTCACCCTGTTCACCCTGTTCACCCGCTTCACCCTGTTCACCCGCTTCACCCTGTTCACCCGCTTCACCCGCTTCACCCTGTTCACCCTGTTCACCCGCTTCACCCGCTTCACCCTGTTCACCCGCTTCACCCGCTTCACCCTGTTCACCCTGTTCACCCGCTTCACCCTGTTCACCCGCTTCACCCGCTTCACCCTGTTCACCCGCTTCACCCTGTTCACCCGCTTCACCCGCTTCACCCGCTTCACCCTGTTCACCCGCTTCACCCGCTTCACCCTGTTCACCCGCTTCACCCTGTTCACCCGCTTCACCCTGTTCACCCGCTTCACCCGCTTCACCCTGTTCACCCGCTTCACCCTGTTCACCCTGTTCACCCTGTTCACCCGCTTCACCCGCTTCACCCTGTTCACCCGCTTCACCCTGTTCACCCTGTTCACCCGCTTCACCCGCTTCACCCGTTTCACCCTGTTCACCCGCTTCACCCTGTTCACCCGCTTCACCCGCTTCACCCTGTTCACCCTTTTCACCCGCTTCACCCTGTTCACCCGCTTCACCCGCTTCACCCGCTTCACCCTGTTCACCCGCTTCACCCTGTTCACCCGCTTCACCCGCTTCACCCTGTTCACCCGCTTCACCCGCTTCACCCGCTTCACCCTGTTCACCCGCTTCACCCGCTTCACCCTGTTCACCCGCTTCACCCTGTTCACCCGCTTCACCCGCTTCACCCTGTTCACCCTGTTCACCCTGTTCACCCTGTTCACCCGCTTCACCCTGTTCACCCGCTTCACCCTGTTCACCCGCTTCACCCGCTTCACCCTGTTCACCCGCTTCACCCGCTTCACCCGCTTCACCCTGTTCACCCGCTTCACCCGCTTCACCCTGTTCACCCGCTTCACCCGCTTCACCCTGTTCACCCGCTTCACCCGCTTCACCCTGTTCACCCGCTTCACCCGCTTCACCCTGTTCACCCGCTTCACCCTGTTCACCCGCTTCACCCTGTTCACCCTGTTCACCCGCTTCACCCGCTTCACCCTGTTCACCCGCTTCACCCGCTTCACCCTGTTCACCCTGTTCACCCTGTTCACCCGCTTCACCCTGTTCACCCGCTTCACCCGCTTCACCCTGTTCACCCGCTTCACCCGCTTCACCCGCTTCACCTTGTTCACCCGCTTCACCCGCTTCACCCTGTTCACCCGCTTCACCCTGTTCACCCGCTTCACCCGCTTCACCCTGTTCACCCGCTTCACCCTGTTCACCCGCTTCACCCGCTTCACCCTGTTCACCCGCTTCACCCTGTTCACCCTGTTCACCCGCTTCACCCGCTTCACCCGCTTCACCCGTTTCACCCTGTTCACCCGCTTCACCCTGTTCACCCGCTTCACCCGCTTCACCCGCTTCACCCTGTTCACCCTGTTCACCCGCTTCACCCTGTTCACCCGCTTCACCCGCTTCACCCGCTTCACCCTGTTCACCCGCTTCACCCTGTTCACCCGCTTCACCCGCTTCACCCTGTTCACCCGCTTCACCCGCTTCACCCTGTTCACCCGCTTCACCCTGTTCACCCGCTTCACCCGCTTCACCCGCTTCACCCTGTTCACCCGCTTTACCCTGTTCACCCGCTTCACCCGCTTCACCCTGTTCACCCGCTTCACCCGCTTCACCCTGTTCACCCTGTTCACCCTGTTCACCCGCTTCACCCTGTTCACCCTGTTCACCCGCTTCACCCGCTTCACCCTGTTCACCCGCTTCACCCGCTTCACCCGCTTCACACTGTTCACCCGCTTCACCCGCTTCACCCGCTTCACCCTGTTCACCCGCTTCACCCTGTTCACCCGCTTCACCCGCTTCACCCTGTTCACCCGCTTCACCCTGTTCACCCGCTTCACCCGCTTCACCCTGTTCACCCGCTTCACCCGCTTCACCCTGTTCACCCGCTTCACCCGCTTCACCCTGTTCACCCTGTTCACCCTGTTCACCCGCTTCACCCTGTTCACCCGCTTCACCCTGTTCACCCGCTTCACCCGCTTCACCCTGTTCACCCGCTTCACCCGCTTCACCCTGTTCACCCGCTTCACCCGCTTCACCCTGTTCACCCGCTTCACCCGCTTCACCCTGTTCACCCGCTTCACCCGCTTCACCCGCTTCACCCTGCTCACCCGCTTCACCCGCTTCACCCTGTTCACCCGCTTCACCCGCTTCACCCGCTTCACCCTGTTCACCCGCTTCACCCTGTTCACCCGCTTCACCCTGTTCACCCGCTTCACCCGCTTCACCCTGTTCACCCGCTTCACCCGCTTCACCCTGTTCACCCGCTTCACCCTGTTCACCCTGTTCACCCTGTTCACCCGCTTCACCCTGTTCACCCGCTTCACCCGCTTCACCCTGTTCACCCGCTTCACCCTGTTCACCCGCTTCACCCGCTTCACCCTGTTCACCCGCTTCACCCGCTTCACCCGCTTCACCCTGTTCACCCGCTTCACCCTGTTCACCCGCTTCACCCTGTTCACCCGCTTCACCCGCTTCACCCTGTTCACCCGCTTCACCCTGTTCACCCGCTTCACCCTGTTCACCCTGTTCACCCGCTTCACCCGCTTCACCCTGTTCACCCGCTTCACCCTGTTCCCCCTGTTCACCCGCTTCACCCGTTTCACCCTGTTCACCCGCTTCACCCTGTTCACCCGCTTCACCCGCTTCACCCTGTTCACCCTGTTCACCCGCTTCACCCTGTTCACCCGCTTCACCCGCTTCACCCTGTTCACCCGCTTCACCCTGTTCACCCGCTTCACCCGCTTCACCCTGTTCACCCGCTTCACCCTGTTCACCCGCTTCACCCGCTTCACCCTGTTCACCCGCTTCACCCTGTTCACCCGCTTCACCCGCTTCACCCTGTTCACCCTGTTCACCCTGTTCACCCGCTTCACCCTGTTCACCCGCTTCACCCTGTTCACCCGCTTCACCCGCTTCACCCTGTTCACCCGCTTCACCCGCTTCACCCTGTTCACCCGCTTCACCCGCTTCACCCTGTTCACCCGCTTCACCCGCTTCACCCGCTTCACCCTGTTCACCCGCTTCACCCGCTTCACCCTGTTCACCCGCTTCACCCGCTTCACCCGCTTCACCCTGTTCACCCGCTTCACCCTGTTCACCCGCTTCACCCTGTTCACCCGCTTCACCCGCTTCACCCTGTTCACCCTGTTCACCCGCTTCACCCGCTTCACCCTGTTCACCCGCTTCACCCGCTTCACCCTGTTCACCCTGTTCACCCTGTTCACCCGCTTCACCCTGTTCACCCGCTTCACCCGCTTCACCCGCTTCACCTTGTTCACCCGCTTCACCCGCTTCACCCTGTTCACCCGCTTCACCCTGTTCACCCGCTTCACCCGCTTCACCCTGTTCACCCGCTTCACCCTGTTCACCCGCTTCACCCTGTTCACCCGCTTCACCCGCTTCACCCTGTTCACCCGCTTCACCCTGTTCACCCGCTTCACCCGCTTCACCCGTTTCACCCTGTTCACCCGCTTCACCCTGTTCACCCGCTTCACCCGCTTCACCCGCTTCACCCTGTTCACCCTGTTCACCCGCTTCACCCTGTTCACCCGCTTCACCCGCTTCACCCGCTTCACCCTGTTCACCCTGTTCACCCGCTTCACCCTGTTCACCCGCTTCACCCGCTTCACCCTGTTCACCCTGTTCACCCGCTTCACCCTGTTCACCCGCTTCACCCGCTTCACCCGCTTCACCCTGTTCACCCTGTTCACCCGCTTCACCCTGTTCACCCTGTTCACCCGCTTCACCCTGTTCACCCGCTTCACCCTGTTCACCCGCTTCACCCGCTTCACCCTGTTCACCCGCTTCACCCGCTTCACCCGCTTCACCCTGTTCACCCGCTTCACCCGCTTCACCCTGTTCACCCGCTTCACCCGCTTCACCCGCTTCACCCTGTTCACCCGCTTCACCCGCTTCACCCTGTTCACCCGCTTCACCCGCTTCACCCGCTTCACCCTGTTCACCCGCTTCACCCTGTTCACCCGCTTCACCCTGTTCACCCGCTTCACCCGCTTCACCCTGTTCACCCTGTTCACCCGCTTCACCCGCTTCACCCTGTTCACCCGCTTCACCCGCTTCACCCTGTTCACCCTGTTCACCCTGTTCACCCGCTTCACCCTGTTCACCCGCTTCACCCGCTTCACCCGCTTCACCTTGTTCACCCGCTTCACCCGCTTCACCCTGTTCACCCGCTTCACCCTGTTCACCCGCTTCACCCGCTTCACCCTGTTCACCCGCTTCACCCTGTTCACCCGCTTCACCCGCTTCACCCTGTTCACCCGCTTCACCCTGTTCACCCGCTTCACCCGCTTCACCCGTTTCACCCTGTTCACCCGCTTCACCCTGTTCACCCGCTTCACCCGCTTCACCCGCTTCACCCTGTTCACCCTGTTCACCCGCTTCACCCTGTTCACCCGCTTCACCCGCTTCACCCGCTTCACCCTGTTCACCCTGTTCACCCGCTTCACCCTGTTCACCCGCTTCACCCGCTTCACCCTGTTCACTCATGTTCCTATTTCAGCCACAAAACTAAAAACGTCTGAATAGTTAAACTTTCCTCTCGATTCCACCGTCGTGTGTTGGTCTGAGCTCAGGCACTCGTGAGTTCATGTGAGAAATAATCCTGTCTGAATCACGCTGCCTTTGTGTGTGTCTGACCTCCTCCACCACCATGTCTGACCTCCTCCACCACCACGTCTGACCTGACCTCCTCCACGTCTGACCTCCTCCACCTCTGACCTCCTCCACGTCTGACCTCCTCCACGTCTGACCTCCTCCACCACGTCTGACCTCCTCCACAACGTCTGACCTTCTCCACCACCACGTCTGACCTCCACCACCACGTCTGACCTGACCTCCTCCACGTCTGACCTCCTCCACGTCTGACCTCCTCCACGTCTGACCTCCTCCACCACGTCTGACCTCCTCCACAACGTCTGACCTCCTCCACCACCACGTCTGACCTCCTCCACAACGTCTGACCTTCTCCACCACCACGTCTGACCTCCTCCACAACGTCTGACCTCCTCCACCACCACGTCTGACCTCCTCCACCACGTCTGACCTCCTCCACAACGTCTGACCTCCTCCACCACCACGTCTGACCTCCTCCACCACGTCTGACCTTCTCCACCACCACGTCTGACCTCCTCCACCACGTCTGACCTCCTCCACAACGTCTGACCTCCTCCACCACCACGTCTGACCTCTTCCACTTCTGACCTCTTCCACGTCTGACCTCCTCCACCACTGACCTCCTCCACCACGTCTGACCTCCTCCACCACCACGTCTGACCTCCACCCCGTCTGACCTCCTCCACCACCACGTCTGACCTCCACCACGTCTGACCTCCTCCACATCTTACCTCCTCCTCCACATCTTACCTCCTCCACCACGTCTGACCTCCTCCACCACCACGTCTGACCTCCACCACGTCTGACCTCCTCCACATCTTACCTCCTCCTCCACATCTTACCTCCTCCACCACGTCTGACCTCCTCCAAAACGTCTGACCTCCTCCACCACCACGTCTGACCTCTTCCGCGTCTGACCTCTTCCACGTCTGTCCTCCTCCACCATTGACCTCCTCCACCACGTCTGACCTCCTCCACAACGTCTGACCTCCTCCACCACCACGTCTGACCTCTTCCACGTCTGACCTCTTCCACGTCTGACCTCCTCCACCACTGACCTCCTCCACCACGTCTGACCTCCTCCACCACCACGTCTGACCTCCACCACGTCTGACCTCCACCACGTCTGACCTCCTCCACCACCACGTCTGACCTCCACCACGTCTGACCTCCTCCACATCTTACCTCCTCCTCCACATCTTACCTCCTCCACCACGTCTGACCTCCTCCACATCTTACCTCCTCCTCCACATCTTACCTCCTCCACCACGTCTGACCACCTCCACCACATCTGACCTCTTCCACGTCTGACCTCCTCCACCACGTCTGACCTCCTCCACCACGTCTGACCACCTTTACCACATCTGACCTCCTCCACCACCACGTCTGACCTCCTCCACCACCACGTCTGACCTCCTCCACCACCACGTCTGACCTCCTCCACTGACCCAATGTTAATAGACTCTGTAATTTAGGCAGCACTTTTAATGCACTCTGATGTTAATGCACGGACCGGAGCGGCGTGCGGGCGAGCGGCGTGCAGGCGAGCCCTCCCGTGGGCCCACCACCCGCAGGAGGATCCATAAGGGGCCGGTGCAGAGAGATCTGGGCAGCAGTCGACGGCAGGAGCCTCGGCGATCAGATCTTCAGACACAGAGACTAACTCTGGGGACATGGAATGTCCCCTCGCTGGGGGGAGGAGCCTGAGCTTGTGCGGGAGGTTGAGCGATACCGACTAGATATAGTCGGCCTCACCTCCAGCACTGGAGGGCTTGGGCTCTGGAACCATCTCCTCGAGAGGGGCTGGACGCTCCACTTCTCTGGTGTTGCCCACGGGGAGAGGCAGGGCTGGTGTGGGCTTATAGCCCCTCAGCTCAGCCGCCACGTGTTGGAGTTTACCCCAGTGAACGAGAGGGTCGCGTCCATTCGCCTTCGGGTGGGGGACAGGTCTCTCACTGTTGTGGCGGCCGAACAGCAGTGCAGAGTACCCGGCCTTCTTGGAGTCCTTGGGAGGGGTACGGGACAGTGCACCGACCGGGGACTCCGTTGTTCTACTGGGGGACTTCAACGCCCACGTGGGCAATGACAGTGACACCTGGAGAGGGGTGATCGGGAAGAACGGCTTCCCCGATCTGAACCCGAGCGGTGTTCAGTTATTGGACTTCTGTGCTAGCCACGGATTGTCCATAACGAACACCATGTTCAAGCACAAGGGTGTCCATCAGTGCACATGGCACCAGGACACCCTAGGCCGGAGATCAATGATCAACTTTGTTGTCGTGTCATCTGACCTCCGGCCGCGTGTCTTGGACACTCGGGTGAAGAGAGGGGCAGAGTTGTCAACCGATCACCACCTGGTGGTGAGTTGGATCCGCTGGCGGAGGAGGAAGCCGACAGACTTGGCAGATCCAAGCGCATTGTGAGGGTCTGTTGGGAACGTCTTGCGGAGCCCTCTGTCAGTAGGGTATTCAACTCGCACCTCCGGGAGAGCTTCTCCCATGTCCCGGGGGAGGTTGGGGACATTGAGTCCGAGTGGACCATGTTCTCCGCCTCCATTGTTGATGCGGCTGCTCGGAGTTGTGGTCGCAAGGTCTCCGGTGCCTGTCGCGGCGGCAACCCCCGAACCCGGTGGTGGACGCCGGAAGTAAGGGATGCCGTCAGACTGAAGAAGGAGGCCTATCAGGCCACTCTGGCTTGTAGGTCTCCGGAGGTCATCGACAGGTATCGGCAGGCCAAGCGAGCCGCGGCTCGTGCTGTCGCAGAGACAAAAACCCAGGCCTGGGAGGAGTTCGGGGAGGCCATGGAGGAGGACTATCGGTCGGCACCAAAGAAATTCTGGCAAACTGTCTGGCGCCTCAGGAGGGGGAAGCAGTGCCTCACCAACACCGTTTACGGTGCGGGTGGAGACCTGCTGACCTCGACTGGGGATGTCGTCGGACGGTGGAAGGAATACTTTGAGGATCTCCTTAATCCCTCAGTCACGTCTTCCGAAGAGGAAGTAGAGACCGGGGACTCAGAGGCTGGCTCATCCATCACCCAAGCTGAAGTCACTGAGGTTGTTGGCAAACTCCTCGGTGGCTCCGGGGGTGGATGAGATCCGCCCTGAGTACCTAAAGTCTCTGGATGTTGTAGGACTGTTTTGGCTGAAACATCGCGTGGCAGTCGGGGACAGTGTCTCTGGACTGGCAGACCGGGGGTGGTCTACTACAGAGGGACCACACTCCTCAGCCTCCCGGGTAAGGTCTATTCCAAGGTACTGGAGAGGAGAATCCGACCGATAGTCGAACCTCGGATTCAGGAGGAGCAGAGTGGTTTTCGTCCCGGTCGTGGAACACTGGACCAGCTCTATACCCTCCATCGGGTGCTCGAGGGCTCATGGGAGTTTGCCAAATCAGGTCACATGTGCTTTGTGGATCTGGAGAAGGCTTTCGACCGTGTTCCTGTTATGGAAAAATATAATTTGGTCCTCATTCTTTGTGACATTATAGACTTCACATTTCCAGTTCGAACCTGGACCCTAGTGTTAGCATATAACTGATAATTACATGTCTGTGCTGTGATTCTTTTGATCAAAGACTGATTTCTCTCCATCGGGTGCTCCAGGGTTCATGGGAGTTTGCCCAACCAGTCCACATGTGCTTTGTGGATCTGGAGAAGGCTTTCGACCGTGTCCCTCGGGGTGTCCTTTGGGGGGTGCTCCGGGAGTACGGGGTCCGGGGCCCTTTGCTCAGGGCTGTCCGGTCCCTGTATGACCGGAGCAGGAGCTGTGTTCACATTGCCGGCAGTAAGTCAGACCTGTTCCCAGTGCATGTTGGACTCCTCAGGGCTGCCCTTTGTCACCGGTTCTGTTCATAGTTTTTATGGACAGAATTTCTAGGCGCAGTCAGGGTGTTGCCCTGAATGTATGGTATCCGCAGTGTATATAAATGTGTGCTCTTACACTGAAACTGTCTTGCACCCGAAGTTCCGTTCATTAAAGTGAGTTCTGATTCAGTCAGAGACGCGAAACGAAGACTCCTGTTTTTCCTCCACGAAAAGTGCGTGTTGTCCCGGTGTTCCCGTCCCTACAATGATCTGACCAACAGGTTATGGGCCCAGAGGGAATGAAGGGAACCGGTGGAACCGTTTGTGCTTCGATGGAGACGAAAGGAATTACAAATTATGGGAAACAAAGTTCCTCGGACACTTGTGGCTACTTGGGCTAAAAAGTACCATTTTAAACGAGCCGAGTGGCGGAGATGAAAATGACGGTGACGCTGATAAAAATGAGGAAGCCTATGCAGCGCTGATACAACTTCTTGACGACAGAAGTCTTTCACTTGTGATGAGAGAAGCCACAGATGACGGGCGGAAAGCGCTGGAAATTTTGCGCGAGCACTTTGCCGGTAAGGGAAAACCACGTGTCATTAGCCTCTACACTGAGCTAACGTCGCTACACAAAACAGCTAATGAAAGCATCACGGACTATATCATAAGAGCGGAGACGACAATTACAGCTCTGAGAAATGCTTCAGAGACTCTGAGTGACGGGTTGCTTATTGCAATGGTTCTGAAAGGATTACCTGAATCATTCAAGCCTTTTTCAATCCACGTGACTCAAAGTGACAGAGAAATGACTTTTGGAGAGTTCAAGGCAAAATTGAGGAGTTATGAAAGCACAGAAAAGAGCACAAACTCTGAAGATAATGTGATGAAAGCAAATAACTGGGCAAAAGGAAAAAGTACTTCAGACGTGACATGTTTCAACTGTGGAAAGAAAGGACATATGGGACATATGGGACACATGGGACACATGGGACACATGGGACACATGCAGTGGTGCAGTTAGTGTAAAAGCCCCACACATAAAGACAGTAACTGTAGACGACAAAAGAAAACCAACGCTAAACAAGCAGCTGACGCAGAAAACCACACTTTTGTATTTAAAGCAAGTAATTGTGATGTGTTGAAACAAAAGGGCCTCATGGTGGACACAGGGGCCACGTCACACATTGTGACAAACATCCAAAGTTTCAAAACCTTTGAGACCTTCACACCTGAGAGACACTTCATGGAGCTGGCTGACGGGACGAGGACGAGTGGAGTTGCCCTGCAAGACGAGGAGGGACGCAGAGTAAAGGCTACGCTGGACGGAGCACTTTACATCCCCATGTCCCCACGTCCCCACAGGACATCGTCTCAGTCCAGGCAGCAACCGCCAAAGGAGCTGCAATCACCTTTAAGAAGAGAGGTAACAGCTAATCCATAAAGACGGTACAAAGTTTGACATAAGAATATGGACGGTTGTATTATCTAAATACTGTTAACAATGAGAATGATGTTAATGATGAATGTCACAAATGTCATGATATAGAAACTTGGCACAAGATCCTTGGACATTGTAACTATGAAGATTTGACAAAATTAGAAAATGTCACTGAGGGAATGAAAATCAAGAGTAAAGCTAACAATTCTAGACCAGAATGTGAAGTTTGTGTAAAAGGGAAGTTTATTCAAACTGGAAACAGAGACACACGAGCAGAGGCCGTGTTAGAGCGAGTCCTCACCGACCTGGCTGGACCAATAGAGCCAGAAGCTAAAGAGGGTTTGAAGGACACGCTGGACTTTACAGACGACTTCTCTGGGGCAACATTTGTCTATTTCCTAAAGGCAAAAAGTGACAGTGTTGAGGCGACTGAAACATTCATTGCAGACGTCACACCTTATGGGAAAGTTAAACGTATGAGGTCAGATAATGGAACAGAATTCACTTCTAGACAGTTCCAGTCTTTACTCCGTAAGAATGCAATAAGACATGAGACCTCAGCGCCGGATTCACCCCACCAAAACGGGACGGCCGAGCGAAATTGGAGAACACTTTTTGAGATGGCTCGGTGCATGTTACTTGAAAGTAATTTACCAAAAAACCTGTGGACTTATGCTGTTACGACAGCCGCAGTGATTCTCAATAGGTGTTATAGCAAGCGTACAGGACACACCCCTTATTACATGCTGACAGGGAAGAAGCCAGACATGTCCAAAATGCAAATATTTGGATCAGTTTGTTACAGTTATCGACAAGACAAAAACAAACTAGACTCACGATGTAATGAAGGAGTTTTTGTGGGTTATGACATAAACAGTCCGTCATATTTAGTGTATTACCCAGACACTGGACGAGTTCTGAAACACAGGTTAAGTTCCTCACTAAGAGTGTAGTTGAGCGACATACCCAGACAAATAAAGATGAAAACGATGATTATGATCTACCAGTGGGATTGTTGCAGCGCCCCACTGCAAGAGACGAGACAAACGACGAGAGTCAAAGTGAGGCAAGGGAGCCTAAGATTGAAAGTTATGAGAACTGTACAAATGACTGTGAACCTGCAAAACAAGAACAGGAAGAACAAAGTGGGAGTAAAGAGCCACGTTACCCTAAAAGAAACCGGAAAAGTCCAATGTTTCTGAAATACTATGTTTGCAAAGAAGATGACCAAACCTTAACAAACATTGATTACTGTTACAGGGTCATGTGTGTTACAGGGTCATGTGTGTTACAGGGTCATGTGTGTTACAGGGTGATGTGTGTTACAGGGTGATGTGTGTTACAGGGTCATGTGTGTTACAGGGTCATGTGTGTTACAGGGTGATGTGTGTTACAGGGTCATGTGTGTTACAGGGTCATGTGTGTTACAGGGTGATGTGTGTTACAGGGTGATGTGTGTTACAGGCTCATGTGTGTTACAGGGTCATGTGTGTTACAGGGTCATGTGTGTTACAGGCTCATGTGTGTTACAGGGTCATGTGTGTTACAGGGTCATGTGTGTTACAGGGTCATGTGTGTTACAGGGTCATGTGTGTTACAGGCTCATGTGTGTTACAGGGTCATGTGTGTTACAGGGTCATGTGTGTTACAGGGTCATGTGTGTTACAGGGTCATGTGTGTTACAGGGTGATGTGTGTTACAGGGTCATGTGTGTTACAGGGTGATGTGTGTTACAGGGTGATGTGTGTTACAGGGTCATGTGTGTTACAGGGTCATGTGTGTTACAGGGTCATGTGTGTTACAGGGTCATGTGTGGTGTGCCACAGACTTTTGAAGAAGCTGTACACTCTGTACACTGTACAAGTTATGGACTAATGCCATGAAAGATGAAATGAAATCTCTGAAAGAAAAGGACACATACACGTTGACCACACTGGCAGAAGGTCAAAATGTAGTGGGGGGACGTTGGGTATTTACAGTAAAAGACAATGCAGATCATACTGAGACTTTTAAAGCCAGGTACGTTGCTAAAGGCTACAGTCAAGTACAAGGAATTGACTACAAGGAGACGTTTTCTCCCATTGCGGACATGACATCATCTGATGCAAATGGCAGTACAGAACAATTTAAAACTTCACCAAATGGACGTGAAAACTGCTTATTTGCATGCGCCAATTGATTGTGAGGTGTACATGGAGCAACCAGAAGCATTTGAAGTAAAGTGGGACACGGGTGAAAAGTTAGTTTGCAAACTTAACAAATTTTTATATGGTTTGAAACAATCTGGAAGAAACTGGAACAAGATGTTGCACGATCATCTATGTGAAAGAGGTTTTGTTCAGAATCCTGTGGATCATTGTGTTTACAACAGTCAAACAGAAAATGAGAGAGTTATTTTGATGTTTTGGGTTGATGATGTTATTATTGCTACTGACAATGTTCACTCAAAAATGTAAAGCAAATGTTAAGTGAAAAATGTAAGATGAAAGATCTTGGTGAGCTTAAACATTTCTTAGGAATCGACTGTACTCAAGGCACAGAGATAAAACTAAACCAGAGAAGGTATATCTCAAAAATACTGGAAAGGTTTAATATGTCAGACTGTGAGCCACGTTCGACTCCTTGTGAACAAAAACACAACTTTGATGCTGATGGTGAGCCAGTAGATGCAGCAAAGTATTGTGATCTAGTGGGCAGCTTTATATTTAATGACTTGTACACGACCAGATTTAAGCTGGATTGTAAGCAAACTTTCTCAATATTTATCCGATCCAAAAGATCATCACTGGATGATCAGCAAAACATGTGCTAAGACATCTAAAAGGTAGATTGAACAAAGAGCTGTGTTATAAAAAGACAGAGGACAATCTGCACCTTATAGCATTTAGTGATGCAGATTCTACTGACAGAAGAAGTACTACTGAACACTGTTTTGTACTAAGTAAAAGTGGGCCTGTTATATGTTGGAAAACTAGGAAGCAACAGTAGCTTTGTCAACATGTGAGGCGGAGTATATGGCCATGGCAGCCGCCACTCAGGAGAGTTTATATCTTACACAACTACTGACAAGAATGGACAGTGAACGTGAATACTCACCAGTTCTTTTGTATGGCGATAATCAGGGTGCAATAGCATTATCGAAAAATCCCATAAATGGTCAGAGGTGTAAGCGTATTGACATAAGATACCATTTCATTAGGTCTGCACTCAATGACGGGAAAATCTGTATAGAGTATTGTGCTACAGCAGACATGGTGCAGATATATTTACAAAATCTGTTGTCAAGCTAAAAATTGAGAGGTTTACAAATGTTCTTTTTGGAATGTAAATGTAAACTGTAATAGTTTAAAGGTGCATTTTTTGTTTGTATATATGTAAAATGTACAGTGTTAAGAGCAAGTGGGGGTGTTGCCCTGAATGTATGATATCCGCAGTGTATATAAATGTGTGCTCTTACACTGAAACTGTCTTGCACCGGAAGTTCCGTTCATTAAAGTGAGTTCTGATTCAGTCAGAGACGCTAAACGAAGAATCCTGTTTTTCCTCCACGAAAAGTGCGTGTTGTCCCGGTGTTCCCGTCCCTACAATGATCTGACCAACACAAGGGTCGGAGGGTGTGGTCAGGGGTCGGAGAGTGTCTGGTTTGGGGACCACAGGATTCCATCTCTGCTGTTTGCAGACGATGTTGTCCTGATGGCTCCATCGAACCCGGACCTGAGCCGAGTGTGAAGCGTCTGGGATGAGAATCAGCTCCAAATCCGAGGCCGTGGTTCTCGACCGGAAAAAGGTGTCTTGTCCTCTCCAGGTGGGTGGGGGGTCCTTGTCCTCTCCAGGTGGGTGGGGGATCCTGGTCCTCTCCAGGTGGGTGGGGAGTCCTTGTCCTCTCCAGGTGGGTGGGGGGTTCTTGTCCTCTCCAGGTGGGTGGGGGTTCCTTGCCCCAAGTGGAGGAGTTCAAGTATCTCGGGGTCTTGTTCACGAGTGAGGGAAGGATGGAGCGTGAGATTGACAGTTGGATCGGTGCAGCAGCTGCAGTGATGCAGTCGCTGCATCGACTGTTGTGGTGAAGAAGGAGCTGAGTCCAAAGACAAAGCTCTCTATTTACCGGTCGGTCTACGTTCTGACCTCACCTATGGTCATGAGCTTTGGGTAATGACCAAAAGAACAAGATCGCGGATACAAGCGGTCGAAATGAGTTTCCTCCGCCGGGTGGCTGGGCGCTCCCTTAGGTGAGGAGCTCGGCCACACGGGGGGAGCTCGGAGTCACTGAGGTTGTTGGCAAACTCCTCGGTGGCTCCGGGGTGGATGAGAGCCGCCCTGAGGACCTAAAGTCTCTGGATGTTGTAGAACTGTCTTGGCTGAAACATCGCGTGACAGTCGGGGACAGTGTCTCTGGACTGGCAGACCGGGGTGGTGGTCCCTCTGTTTAAGAAGGGGGACCGGAGGGTGTGTTCCAACTACAGAGGGATCACACTCCTCAGCCTCCCATAAGGTCTATTCCAAGGTACTGGAGAGGAGAATCCGACCAATAGTCGAACCTCGGATTCAGGAGGAGCAGAGTGGTGGGGTGTGTTCAATGTCTTAACGTGTGTTCAATGTCTTAGCATGTGTTTAATGTCTTAGCGTGTGTTTAATGTCTTAGCGTGTGTTCAATGTCTTAGCGTGTGTACAATGTCTTAGCGTGTGTTTAATGTCTTAGCGTGTGTTTAATGTCTTAGCGTGTGTTCAATGTCTTAGCGTGTGTTCAATGTCTTAGCGTGTGTTCAATATCTTAGCGTGTGTTCAATGTCTTAGCGTGTGTACAATGTCTTAGCGTGTGTTTAATGTCTTAGCGTGTGTTCAATGTCTTAGCGTGTGTTCAATGTCTTAGCGTGTGTTCAATGTCTTAGTGTGTGTACAATGTCTTAGCGTGTGTTTAATGTCTTAGCGTGTGTTCAATGTCTTAGCGTGTGTTCAATGTCTTAGTGTGTGTTCAATGTCTTAGCGTGTGTACAATGTCTTAGCGTGTGTTTAATGTCTTAGCGTGTGTTTAATGTCTTAGCGTGTGTTCAATGTCTTAGCGTGTGTACAATGTCTTAGCGTGTGTTTAATGTCTTAGCGTGTGTTTAATGTCTTAGCGTGTGTTCAATGTCTTAGCGTGTGTACAATGTCTTAGCGTGTGTTTAATGTCTTAGCGTGTGTTTAATGTCTTAGCATGTGTACAATGTCTTAGCGTGTGTACAGTGTCTTAGCTTGTGTTCAATGTCTTAGCGTGTGTACAATGTCTTAGCGTGTGTACAATGTCTTAGCGTGTGTACAATGTCTTAGCATGTGTTTAATGTCTTAGCGTGTGTTCAATGTCTTAGCGTGTGTACAATGTCTTAGCGTGTGTTCAATGTCTTAGCGTGTGTTTAATGTCTTAGCGTGTGTACAATGTCTTAGCATGTGCACAATGTCTTAGCGTGTGTACAGTGTCTTAGCATGTGTTCAATGGCTTAGCGTGTGTACAATGTCTTAGCGTGTGTACAATGTCTTAGCGTGTGTTTAATGTCTTAGCGTGTGTTCAATGTCTTAGCGTGTGTTCAATGTCTTAGCGTGTGTTCAATGTCTTATTGTGTGTTCAATGTCTTAGCGTGTGTTCAATGTCTTAGCGTGTGTTCAATGTCTTATTGTGTGTTCAATGTCTTAGCGTGTGTTTAATGTCTTAGCGTGTGTTCAATGTCTTAGCGTGTGTACAATGTCTTAGCGTGTGTACAATGTCTTAGCGTGTGTTCAATGTCTTAGTGTGTGTTCAATGTCTTAGCGTGTGTACAATGTCTTAGCGTGTGTTTATGTCTTAGCGTGTGTTTAATGTCTTAGCGTGTGTTCAATGTCTTAGCGTGTGTACAATGTCTTAGCGTGTGTTTAATGTCTTAGCGTGTGTTTAATGTCTTAGCGTGTGTTCAATGTCTTAGCGTGTGTACAATGTCTTAGCGTGTGTTTAATGTCTTAGCGTGTGTTTAATGTCTTAGCGTGTGTACAATGTCTTAGCGTGTGTACAGTGTCTTAGCTTGTGTTCAATGTCTTAGCGTGTGTGCAATGTCTTAGCGTGTGTACAATGTCTTAGCGTGTGTACAATGTCTTAGCATGTGTTTAATGTCTTAGCGTGTGTTCAATGTCTAAGCGTGTGTACAATGTCTTAGCGTGTGTTCAATGTCTTAGCGTGTGTTCAATGTCTAAGCGTGTGTACAATGTCTTAGCGTGTGTTCAATGTCTTAGCGTGTGTACAATGCCTTAGCATGTGTACAATGTCTTAGCGTGTGTACAGTGTCTTAGCATGTGTACAATGTCTTAGCGTGTGTACAATGTCTTAGCGTGTGTTTAATGTCTTAGCGTGTGTTCAATGTCTTAGCGTGTGTTCAATGTCTTAGCGTGTGTTCAATGTCTTATTGTGTGTTCAATGTCTTAACGTGTGTTCAATGTCTTAGCATGTGTTTAATGTCTTAGCGTGTGTTTAATGTCTTAGCGTGTGTTCAATGTCTTAGCGTGTGTACAATGTCTTAGCGTGTGTTTAATGTCTTAGCGTGTGTTTAATGTCTTAGCGTGTGTTCAATGTCTTAGCGTGTGTTCAATGTCTTAGCGTGTGTTTAATGTCTTAGCGTGTGTTTAATGTCTTAGCGTGTGTTCAATGTCTTAGCGTGTGTACAATGTCTTAGCGTGTGTTTAATGTCTTAGCGTGTGTTTAATGTCTTAGCGTGTGTTCAATGTCTTAGCGTGTGTACAATGTCTTAGCGTGTGTTTAATGTCTTAGCGTGTGTTTAATGTCTTAGCGTGTGTACAATGTCTTAGCGTGTGTTTAATGTCTTAGCGTGTGTTTAATGTCTTAGCGTGTGTTTAATGTCTTAGCGTGTGTTTAATGTCTTAGCGTGTGTTTAATGTCTTAGCGTGTGTACAATGTCTTAGCGTGTGTTTAATGTCTTAGCGTGTGTTTAATGTCTTAGCGTGTGTTTAATGTCTTAGCGTGTGTACAATGTCTTAGCATGTGTACAACTGGTTCAAAAGGGTTTACTACTTCATTCATTCATCAGTCCTTAGAAACTTGTGATGCACCTGAACTAAACCCAGTGTCTTTTTCCAGGATGTATCTGGAGAACAAGGGCCACCTAGAGATGGAGATGTCCCAGGCCTCTGCGCAGGGACAGGGCCGGAGCCTGAGGGGTCCGGAGGGGAGCAACTTCGGAGAGCTACGTCTGCTCCAGGGCATGTCTGAGAGGAGGGACACCCAGAAGCTCCTGCAGGCGGGACAATGTGTCATCCACACAGAGGGCTTTGTGCCTGTGAGACAGGAGGACGGGTGAGTCTTTGTGAGACAGGAGGACGGGTGAGTCTTTGTGAGACAGGAGGACGGGTGAGTCTTTGTGAGACAGGAGGACGGGTGAGTCTTTGTGAGACAGGAGGAGGGGTGAGAGACAGGAGGACGGGTGAGTGTCCTGCAGCCTGAGGCGGCTGTAAAACCCTGTGTCATGAGACATCAGCTGATGCAGGTTATGAGACTTTCCTGTTTTAAAGACAATAAACCTTTCAGCTGGAGATTCCTCATTGCTCTTTGTAACATTCAAACCAATTATTTTCATCATATTCGTAGGGTTAGTATTATTATAATATTATGTTACAATTAGTATTATAGTCTTCTTTGTGAATTGGCCCAAATTGACAAAGGTTGTAATCTTGACTTAATGATGCTTTATCATCATTAGAAGAACAATCAGAGCCTGATGAAGGAACAGGTCATGTTCATGTCACGACCGAGAGTTTAACACTGACCAGTCACAATCAGTCGTGTTTAAACAGATGCTGTCGACCTGCTTTGTATTTCTGTCAGAGGGACGTTTGTGTCAGAGGGACGTTTCTGTCAGAGGGACGTTTGTGTCAGAGGGACGTTTCTGTCAGAGGGACGTTTGTGTCAGAAGGACGTTTCTGTCAGAGGGACGTTTGTGTCAGAAGGACGTTTCTGTCAGAGGGACGTTTGTGTCAGAGGGACGTTTGTGTCAGAGGGACGTTTCTGTCAGAGGGACGTTTGTGTCAGAGGGACGTTTGTGTCAGAGGGACGTTTGTGTCAGAGGGACGTTTCTGTCAGAGGGACGTTTGTGTCAGAGGGACGTTTGTGTCAGAGGGACGTTTCTGTCAGAGGGACGTTTGTGTCAGAAGGACGTTTCTGTCAGAGGGACGTTTGTGTCAGAGGGACGTTTGTGTCAGAAGGACGTTTCTGTCAGAGGGACGTTTGTGTCAGAAGGACGTTTCTGTCAGAGGGACGTTTCTGTCAGAGGGACGTTTGTGTCAGAGGGACGTTTCTGTCAGAGGGACGTTTGTGTCAGAAGGACGTTTCTGTCTGAGGGACGTTTGTGTCAGAGGGACGTTTCTGTCAGAGGGACGTTTGTGTCAGAGGGACGTTTCTGTCAGAGGGACGTTTGTGTCAGAAGGACGTTTCTGTCAGAGGGACGTTTGTGTCAGAAGGACGTTTCTGTCAGAGGGACGTTTGTGTCAGAGGGACGTTTGTGTCAGAAGGACGTTTCTGTCAGAGGGACGTTTGTGTCAGAAGGACGTTTCTGTCAGAGGGACGTTTCTGTCAGAGGGACGTTTGTGTCAGAGGGACGTTTGTGTCAGAGGGACGTTTGTGTCAGAAGGACGTTTCTGTCAGAGGGACGTTTGTGTCAGAGGGACGTTTGTGTCAGAAGGACGTTTCTGTCAGAGGGACGTTTGTGTCAGAAGGACGTTTCTGTCAGAGGGACGTTTGTGTCAGAGGGACGTTTGTGTCAGAAGGACGTTTCTGTCAGAGGGACGTTTGTGTCAGAAAGACGTTTCTGTCAGAGGGACGTTTCTGTCAGAGGGACGTTTGTGTCAGAGGGACGTTTGTGTCAGAAGGACGTTTCTGTCAGAGGGACGTTTGTGTCAGAGGGACGTTTGTGTCAGAGGGACGTTTCTGTCAGAGGGACGTTTGTGTCAGAAGGACGTTTCTGTCAGAGGGACGTTTGTGTCAGAAGGACGTTTCTGTCAGAGGGACGTTTCTGTCAGAGGGACGTTTGTGTCAGAAGGACGTTTCTGTCAGAGGGACGTTTCTGTCAGAGGGACGTTTGTGTCAGAGGGACGTTTGTGTCAGAAGGACGTTTCTGTCAGAGGGACGTTTGTGTCAGAGGGACGTTTGTGTCAGAGGGACGTTTCTGTCAGAGGGACGTTTGTGTCAGAAGGACGTTTCTGTCAGAGGGACGTTTGTGTCAGAAAGACGTTTCTGTCAGAGGGACGTTTCTGTCAGAGGGACGTTTGTGTCAGAGGGACGTTTGTGTCAGAAGGACGTTTCTGTCAGAGGGACGTTTGTGTCAGAGGGACGTTTGTGTCAGAGGGACGTTTCTGTCAGAGGGACGTTTGTGTCAGAAGGACGTTTCTGTCAGAGGGACGTTTGTGTCAGAAGGACGTTTCTGTCAGAGGGACGTTTCTGTCAGAGGGACGTTTGTGTCAGAAGGACGTTTCTGTCAGAGGGACGTTTCTGTCAGAGGGACGTTTGTGTCAGAGGGACGTTTGTGTCAGAAGGACGTTTCTGTCAGAGGGACGTTTGTGTCAGAGGGACGTTTGTGTCAGAGGGACGTTTCTGTCAGAGGGACGTTTGTGTCAGAAGGACGTTTCTGTCAGAGGGACGTTTGTGTCAGAAGGACGTTTCTGTCAGAGGGACGTTTCTGTCAGAGGGACGTTTGTGTCAGAGGGACGTTTCTGTCAGAGGGACGTTTGTGTCAGAAGGACGTTTCTGTCAGAGGGACGTTTCTGTCAGAGGGACGTTTGTGTCAGAGGGACGTTTCTGTCAGAGGGACGTTTGTGTCAGAAGGACGTTTCTGTCAGAGGGACGTTTGTGTCAGAAGGACGTTTCTGTCAGAGGGACGTTTGTGTCAGAAGGACGTTTCTGTCAGAGGGACGTTTCTGTCAGAGGGACGTTTGTGTCAGAGGGACGTTTGTGTCAGAAGGACGTTTCTGTCAGAGGGACGTTTGTGTCAGAGGGACGTTTGTGTCAGAAGGACGTTTCTGTCAGAGGGACGTTTGTGTCAGAAGGACGTTTCTGTCAGAGGGACGTTTCTGTCAGAGGGACGTTTGTGTCAGAGGGATGTTTCTGTCAGAGGGACGTTTGTGTCAGAGGGACGTTTGTGTCAGAAGGACGTTTCTGTCAGAGGGACGTTTGTGTCAGAAGGACGTTTCTGTCAGAGGGACGTTTGTGTCAGAGGGATGTTTCTGTCAGAGGGACGTTTGTGTCAGAGGGACGTTTGTGTCAGAGGGACGTTTGTGTCAGAGGGACATTTCTGTCAGAGGGACGTTTGTGTCAGAGGGACGTTTGTGTCAGAGGTTCTGTCAGAGGGACGTTTGTGTCAGAGGGACGTTTCTGTCAGAGGGACGTTTCTGTCAGAGGGACGTTTGTGTCAGAGGGACGTTTGTGTCAGAGGGACGTTTCTGTCAGAGGGACGTTTGTGTCAGAGGGACGTTTGTGTCAGAGGGACGTTTCTGTCAGAGGGACGTTTGTGTCAGAGGGACGTTTCTGTCAGAGGGACGTTTCTGTCAGAGGGACGTTTGTGTCAGAGGGACGTTTCTGTCAGAGGGACGTTTGTGTCAGAAGGACGTTTCTGTCAGAGGGACGTTTCTGTCAGAGGGACGTTTGTGTCAGAGGGACGTTTCTGTCAGAGGGACGTTTGTGTCAGAAGGACGTTTCTGTCAGAGGGACGTTTGTGTCAGAAGGACATTTCTGTCAGAGGGACGTTTGTGTCAGAAGGACGTTTCTGTCAGAGGGACGTTTCTGTCAGAGGGACGTTTGTGTCAGAGGGACGTTTCTGTCAGAGGGACGTTTGTGTCAGAAGGACGTTTCTGTCAGAGGGACGTTTGTGTCAGAAGGACGTTTCTGTCAGAGGGACGTTTGTGTCAGAAGGACGTTTCTGTCAGAGGGACGTTTGTGTCAGAAGGACGTTTCTGTCAGAGGGACGTTTCTGTCAGAGGGACGTTTGTGTCAGAAGGACGTTTCTGTCAGAGGGACGTTTGTGTCAGAAGGACGTTTCTGTCAGAGGGACGTTTCTGTCAGAGGGACGTTTGTGTCAGAGGGACGTTTCTGTCAGAGGGACGTTTGTGTCAGAAGGACGTTTCTGTCAGAGGGACGTTTGTGTCAGAGGGACGTTTCTGTCAGAGGGACGTTTCTGTCAGAGGGACGTTTCTGTCAGAGGGACGTTTGTGTCAGAAGGACGTTTCTGTCAGAGGGACGTTTGTGTCAGAAGGACGTTTGTGTCAGAGGGACGTTTGTGTCAGAGGGACGTTTGTGTCAGAGGGACGTTTGTGTCAGAGGGACGTTTCTGTCAGAGGGACGTTTGTGTCAGAAGGACGTTTCTGTCAGAGGGACGTTTGTGTCAGAGGGACGTTTGTGTCAGAGGGACGTTTCTGTCAGAGGGACGTTTGTGTCAGAGGGACGTTTGTGTCAGAGGGACGTTTCTGTCAGAGGGACGTTTGTGTCAGAGGGACGTTTCTGTCAGAGCGACGTTTGTGTCAGAGGGACGTTTCTGTCAGAGGGACGTTTGTGTCAGAAGGACGTTTCTGTCAGAGGGACGTTTCTGTCAGAGGGACGTTTGTGTCAGAGGGACGTTTCTGTCAGAGGGACGTTTGTGTCAGAAGGACGTTTCTGTCAGAGGGACGTTTGTGTCAGAGGGACGTTTCTGTCAGAGGGACGTTTCTGTCAGAGGGACGTTTGTGTCAGAGGGATGTTTCTGTCAGAGGGACGTTTGTGTCAGAGGGACGTTTGTGTCAGAGGGACGTTTGTGTCAGAGGGACGTTTCTGTCAGAGGGACGTTTGTGTCAGAGGGACGTTTGTGTCAGAGGGACGTTTCTGTCAGAGGGACGTTTGTGTCAGAGGGACGTTTCTGTCAGAGGGACGTTTCTGTCAGAGGGACGTTTGTGTCAGAGGGACGTTTCTGTCAGAGGGACGTTTGTGTCAGAAGGACGTTTCTGTCAGAGGGACGTTTCTGTCAGAGGGACGTTTGTGTCAGAGGGATGTTTCTGTCAGAGGGACGTTTGTGTCAGAGGGACGTTTGTGTCAGAGGGACGTTTCTGTCAGAGGGACGTTTGTGTCAGAGGGACGTTTGTGTCAGAGGGACGTTTCTGTCAGAGGGACGTTTGTGTCAGAGGGACGTTTCTGTCAGAGGGACGTTTCTGTCAGAGGGACGTTTGTGTCAGAGGGACGTTTCTGTCAGAGGGACGTTTGTGTCAGAAGGACGTTTCTGTCAGAGGGACGTTTCTGTCAGAGGGACGTTTGTGTCAGAGGGACGTTTCTGTCAGAGGGACGTTTGTGTCAGAAGGACGTTTCTGTCAGAGGGACGTTTGTGTCAGAAGGACGTTTCTGTCAGAGGGACGTTTGTGTCAGAAGGACGTTTCTGTCAGAGGGACGTTTCTGTCAGAGGGACGTTTGTGTCAGAGGGACGTTTCTGTCAGAGGGACGTTTGTTTCAGAGGGATGTTTCTGTCAGAGGGACGTTTGTGTCAGAGGGACGTTTGTGTCAGAGGGACGTTTCTGTCAGAGGGACGTTTGTGTCAGAGGGACGTTTGTGTCAGAGGGACGTTTCTGTCAGAGGGACGTTTGTGTCAGAGGGACGTTTCTGTCAGAGGGACGTTTCTGTCAGAGGGACGTTTGTGTCAGAGGGACGTTTCTGTCAGAGGGACGTTTGTGTCAGAAGGACGTTTCTGTCAGAGGGACGTTTCTGTCAGAGGGACGTTAGTGTCAGAGGTTCTGTCAGAGGGACGTTTGTGTCAGAGGGACGTTTCTGTCAGAGGGACGTTTCTGTCAGAGGGACGTTTGTGTCAGAGGGACGTTTCTGTCAGAGGGACGTTTGTGTCAGAAGGACGTTTCTGTCAGAGGGACGTTTCTGTCAGAGGGACGTTTGTGTCAGAGGTTCTGTCAGAGGGACGTTTGTGTCAGAGGGACGTTTCTGTCAGAGGGACGTTTCTGTCAGAGGGACGTTTGTGTCAGAGGGACGTTTCTGTCAGAGGGACGTTTGTGTCAGAAGGACGTTTCTGTCAGAGGGACGTTTCTGTCAGAGGGACGTTTGTGTCAGAGGGATGTTTCTGTCAGAGGGACGTTTGTGTCAGAGGGACGTTTCTGTCAGAGGGACGTTTCTGTCAGAGGGACGTTTGTGTCAGAGGGACGTTTGTGTCAGAGGGACGTTTCTGTCAGAGGGACGTTTGTGTCAGAGGGACGTTTCTGTCAGAGGGACGTTTCTGTCAGAGGGACGTTTGTGTCAGAGGGACGTTTCTGTCAGAGGGACGTTTGTGTCAGAAGGACGTTTCTGTCAGAGGGACGTTTCTGTCAGAGGGACGTTTGTGTCAGAGGGACGTTTCTGTCAGAGGGACGTTTGTGTCAGAAGGACGTTTCTGTCAGAGGGACGTTTGTGTCAGAAGGACATTTCTGTCAGAGGGACGTTTGTGTCAGAAGGACGTTTCTGTCAGAGGGACGTTTCTGTCAGAGGGACGTTTGTGTCAGAGGGACGTTTCTGTCAGAGGGACGTTTGTGTCAGAAGGACGTTTCTGTCAGAGGGACGTTTGTGTCAGAAGGACGTTTCTGTCAGAGGGACGTTTGTGTCAGAAGGACGTTTCTGTCAGAGGGACGTTTGTGTCAGAAGGACGTTTCTGTCAGAGGGACGTTTCTGTCAGAGGGACGTTTGTGTCAGAAGGACGTTTCTGTCAGAGGGACGTTTGTGTCAGAAGGACGTTTCTGTCAGAGGGACGTTTCTGTCAGAGGGACGTTTGTGTCAGAGGGACGTTTCTGTCAGAGGGACGTTTGTGTCAGAGGGACGTTTCTGTCAGAGGGACGTTTCTGTCAGAGGGACGTTTCTGTCAGAGGGACGTTTGTGTCAGAAGGACGTTTCTGTCAGAGGGACGTTTGTGTCAGAAGGACGTTTGTGTCAGAGGGACGTTTGTGTCAGAGGGACGTTTGTGTCAGAGGGACGTTTGTGTCAGAGGGACGTTTCTGTCAGAGGGACGTTTGTGTCAGAAGGACGTTTCTGTCAGAGGGACGTTTGTGTCAGAGGGACGTTTGTGTCAGAGGGACGTTTCTGTCAGAGGGACGTTTGTGTCAGAGGGACGTTTCTGTCAGAGGGACGTTTGTGTCAGAGGGACGTTTCTGTCAGAGCGACGTTTGTGTCAGAGGGACGTTTCTGTCAGAGGGACGTTTGTGTCAGAAGGACGTTTCTGTCAGAGGGACGTTTCTGTCAGAGGGACGTTTGTGTCAGAGGGACGTTTCTGTCAGAGGGACGTTTGTGTCAGAAGGACGTTTCTGTCAGAGGGACGTTTGTGTCAGAGGGACGTTTCTGTCAGAGGGACGTTTCTGTCAGAGGGACGTTTGTGTCAGAGGGATGTTTCTGTCAGAGGGACGTTTGTGTCAGAGGGACGTTTGTGTCAGAGGGACGTTTGTGTCAGAGGGACGTTTCTGTCAGAGGGACGTTTGTGTCAGAGGGACGTTTGTGTCAGAGGGACGTTTCTGTCAGAGGGACGTTTGTGTCAGAGGGACGTTTCTGTCAGAGGGACGTTTCTGTCAGAGGGACGTTTGTGTCAGAGGGACGTTTCTGTCAGAGGGACGTTTGTGTCAGAAGGACGTTTCTGTCAGAGGGACGTTTCTGTCAGAGGGACGTTTGTGTCAGAGGGATGTTTCTGTCAGAGGGACGTTTGTGTCAGAGGGACGTTTGTGTCGGAGGGACGTTTCTGTCAGAGGGACGTTTGTGTCAGAGGGACGTTTGTGTCAGAGGGACGTTTCTGTCAGAGGGACGTTTGTGTCAGAGGGACGTTTCTGTCAGAGGGACGTTTCTGTCAGAGGGACGTTTGTGTCAGAGGGACGTTTCTGTCAGAGGGACGTTTGTGTCAGAAGGACGTTTCTGTCAGAGGGACGTTTCTGTCAGAGGGACGTTTGTGTCAGAGGGACGTTTCTGTCAGAGGGACGTTTGTGTCAGAAGGACGTTTCTGTCAGAGGGACGTTTGTGTCAGAAGGACGTTTCTGTCAGAGGGACGTTTGTGTCAGAAGGACGTTTCTGTCAGAGGGACGTTTCTGTCAGAGGGACGTTTGTGTCAGAGGGACGTTTCTGTCAGAGGGACGTTTGTTTCAGAGGGATGTTTCTGTCAGAGGGACGTTTGTGTCAGAGGGACGTTTGTGTCAGAGGGACGTTTCTGTCAGAGGGACGTTTGTGTCAGAGGGACGTTTGTGTCAGAGGGACGTTTCTGTCAGAGGGACGTTTGTGTCAGAGGGACGTTTCTGTCAGAGGGACGTTTCTGTCAGAGGGACGTTTGTGTCAGAGGGACGTTTCTGTCAGAGGGACGTTTGTGTCAGAAGGACGTTTCTGTCAGAGGGACGTTTCTGTCAGAGGGACGTTTGTGTCAGAGGGACGTTTCTGTCAGAGGGACGTTTGTGTCAGAAGGACGTTTCTGTCAGAGGGACGTTTGTGTCAGAAGGACGTTTCTGTCAGAGGGACGTTTGTGTCAGAAGGACGTTTCTGTCAGAGGGACGTTTCTGTCAGAGGGACGTTTGTGTCAGAGGGACGTTTCTGTCAGAGGGACGTTTGTGTCAGAAGGACGTTTCTGTCAGAGGGACGTTTGTGTCAGAAGGACGTTTCTGTCTGAGGGACGTTTGTGTCAGAAGGACGTTTCTGTCAGAGGGACGTTTGTGTCAGAAGGACGTTTCTGTCAGAGGGACGTTTCTGTCAGAGGGACGTTTGTGTCAGAGGGACGTTTCTGTCAGAGGGACGTTTGTGTCAGAAGGACGTTTCTGTCAGAGGGACGTTTCTGTCAGAGGGACGTTTGTGTCAGAGGGACGTTTCTGTCAGAGGGACGTTTGTGTCAGAAGGACGTTTCTGTCAGAGGGACGTTTGTGTCAGAAGGACGTTTCTGTCAGAGGGACGTTTCTGTCAGAGGGACGTTTCTGTCAGAGGGACGTTTGTGTCAGAAGGACGTTTCTGTCAGAGGGACGTTTGTGTCAGAAGGACGTTTGTGTCAGAGGGACGTTTGTGTCAGAGGGACGTTTGTGTCAGAGGGACGTTTCTGTCAGAGGGACGTTTGTGTCAGAAGGACGTTTCTGTCAGAGGGACGTTTGTGTCAGAGGGACGTTTCTGTCAGAGGGACGTTTGTGTCAGAGGGACGTTTGTGTCAGAGGGACGTTTCTGTCAGAGGGACGTTTGTGTCAGAGGGACGTTTCTGTCAGAGCGACGTTTGTGTCAGAGGGACGTTTCTGTCAGAGGGACGTTTGTGTCAGAAGGACGTTTCTGTCAGAGGGACGTTTCTGTCAGAGGGACGTTTGTGTCAGAGGGACGTTTCTGTCAGAGGGACGTTTGTGTCAGAAGGACGTTTCTGTCAGAGGGACGTTTGTGTCAGAGGGACGTTTGTGTCAGAGGGACGTTTCTGTCAGAGGGACGTTTGTGTCAGAAGGACGTTTCTGTCAAAGGGACGTTTCTGTCAGAGGGACGTTTGTGTCAGAGGGACGTTTCTGTCAGAGGGACGTTTGTGTCAGAAGGACGTTTCTGTCAGAGGGACGTTTGTGTCAGAAGGACGTTTCTGTCAGAGGGACGTTTGTGTCAGAAGGACGTTTCTGTCAGAGGGACGTTTCTGTCAGAGGGACGTTTGTGTCAGAGGGACGTTTCTGTCAGAGGGACGTTTGTGTCAGAAGGACGTTTCTGTCAGAGGGACGTTTCTGTCAGAGGGACGTTTCTGTCAGAGGGACGTTTCTGTCAGAGGGACGTTTGTGTCAGAAGGACGTTTCTGTCAGAGGGACGTTTGTGTCAGAAGGACGTTTCTGTCAGAGGGACGTTTCTGTCAGAGGGACGTTTCTGTCAGAGGGACGTTTGTGTCAGAAGGACGTTTCTGTCAGAGGGACGTTTGTGTCAGAAGGACGTTTCTGTCAGAGGGACGTTTGTGTCAGAGGGACGTTTGTGTCAGAAGGACGTTTCTGTCAGAGGGACGTTTGTGTCAGAAGGACGTTTCTGTCAGAGGGACGTTTGTGTCAGAAGGACGTTTCTGTCAGAGGGACGTTTCTGTCAGAGGGACGTTTGTGTCAGAGGGACGTTTCTGTCAGAGGGACGTTTGTGTCAGAAGGACGTTTCTGTCAGAGGGACGTTTCTGTCAGAGGGACGTTTCTGTCAGAGGGACGTTTGTGTCAGAGGGACGTTTCTGTCAGAGGGACGTTTGTGTCAGAAGGACGTTTCTGTCAGAGGGACGTTTGTGTCAGAAGGACGTTTCTGTCAGAGGGACGTTTCTGTCAGAGGGACGTTTCTGTCAGAGGGACGTTTGTGTCAGAAGGACGTTTCTGTCAGAGGGACGTTTGTGTCAGAAGGACGTTTGTGTCAGAGGGACGTTTGTGTCAGAGGGACGTTTGTGTCAGAGGGACGTTTCTGTCAGAGGGACGTTTGTGTCAGAGGGACGTTTCTGTGAGAGCGACGTTTGTGTCAGAGGGACGTTTCTGTCAGAGGGACGTTTGTGTCAGAAGGACGTTTCTGTCAGAGGGACGTTTCTGTCAGAGGGACGTTTGTGTCAGAAGGACGTTTCTGTCAGAGGGACGTTTCTGTCAGAGGGATGTTTGTGTCAGAGGGACGTTTCTGTCAGAAGGACGTTTCTGTCAGAGGGACGTTTGTGTCAGAGGGACGTTTGTGTCAGAGGGACGTTTCTGTCAGAGGGACGTTTGTGTCAGAAGGACGTTTCTGTCAGAGGGACGTTTCTGTCAGAGGGACGTTTGTGTCAGAGGGACGTTTCTGTCAGAGGGACGTTTGTGTCAGAAGGACGTTTCTGTCAGAGGGACGTTTGTGTCAGAAGGATGTTTCTGTCAGAGGGACGTTTGTGTCAGAAGGACGTTTCTGTCAGAGGGACGTTTGTGTCAGAAGGACGTTTCTGTCAGAGGGACGTTTCTGTCAGAGGGACGTTTGTGTCAGAGGGACGTTTCTGTCAGAGGGACGTTTGTGTCAGAAGGACGTTTCTGTCAGAGTGACGTTTCTGTCAGAGGGACGTTTGTGTCAGAGGGACGTTTCTGTCAGAGGGACGTTTGTGTCAGAGGGACGTTTCTGTCAGAGGGACGTTTGTGTCAGAAGGACGTTTCTGTCAGAGGGACGTTTCTGTCAGAGGGACGTTTCTGTCAGAGGGACGTTTGTGTCAGAAGGACGTTTCTGTCAGAGGGACGTTTGTGTCAGAAGGACGTTTGTGTCAGAGGGACGTTTGTGTCAGAGGGACATTTGTGTCAGAGGGACGTTTGTGTCAGAGGGACGTTTGTGTCAGAGGGACG
Source organism: Eucyclogobius newberryi (assembly GCF_026437365.1). Classification (NCBI taxonomy): domain Eukaryota; kingdom Metazoa; phylum Chordata; class Actinopteri; order Gobiiformes; family Gobiidae; genus Eucyclogobius; species Eucyclogobius newberryi. The sequence continues at coordinate 40,118,257 of NW_027316532.1, forward strand.
TTTCTGTCAGAGGGACGTTTGTGTCAGAAGGACGTTTCTGTCAGAGGGACGTTTCTGTCAGAGGGACGTTTCTGTCAGAGGGACGTTTGTGTCAGAGGGACGTTTCTGTCAGAGGGACGTTTGTGTCAGAAGGACGTTTCTGTCAGAGGGACGTTTCTGTCAGAGGGACGTTTGTGTCAGAGGGACGTTTCTGTCAGAGGGACGTTTGTGTCAGAAGGACGTTTCTGTCAGAGGGACGTTTGTGTCAGAAGGACGTTTCTGTCAGAGGGACGTTTGTGTCAGAAGGACGTTTCTGTCAGAGGGACGTTTGTGTCAGAAGGACGTTTCTGTCAGAGGGACGTTTCTGTCAGAGGGACGTTTGTGTCAGAGGGACGTTTCTGTCAGAGGGACGTTTGTGTCAGAAGGACGTTTCTGTCAGAGGGACGTTTCTGTCAGAGGGACGTTTGTGTCAGAGGGACGCTTCTGTCAGAGGGACATTTGTGTCAGAAGGACGTTTCTGTCAGAGGGACGTTTGTGTCAGAAGGACGTTTCTGTCAGAGGGACGTTTCTGTCAGAGGGACGTTTCTGTCAGAGGGACGTTTGTGTCAGAAGGACGTTTCTGTCAGAGGGACGTTTGTGTCAGAAGGACGTTTCTGTCAGAGGGACGTTTCTGTCAGAGGGACGTTTGTGTCAGAGGGACGTTTCTGTCAGAGGGACGTTTGTGTCAGAAGGACGTTTCTGTCAGAGGGACGTTTGTGTCAGAAGGACGTTTCTGTCAGAGGGACGTTTCTGTCAGAGGGACGTTTGTGTCAGAGGGACGTTTCTGTCAGAGGGACGTTTGTGTCAGAAGGACGTTTCTGTCAGAGGGACGTTTGTGTCAGAAGGACGTTTCTGTCAGAGGGACCTTTGTGTCAGAAGGACGTTTCTGTCAGAGGGACGTTTGTGTCAGAAGGACGTTTCTGTCAGAGGGACGTTTCTGTCAGAGGGACGTTTGTGTCAGAGGGACGTTTCTGTCAGAGGGACGTTTGTGTCAGAAGGACGTTTCTGTCAGAGGGACGTTTCTGTCAGAAGGACGTTTGTGTCAGAGGGACGTTTCTGTCAGAGGGACGTTTGTGTCAGAAGGACGTTTCTGTCAGAGGGACGTTTGTGTCAGAAGGACGTTTCTGTCAGAGGGACGTTTCTGTCAGAGGGACGTTTCTGTCAGAGGGACGTTTGTGTCAGAAGGACGTTTCTGTCAGAGGGACGTTTGTGTCAGAAGGACGTTTGTGTCAGAGGGACGTTTGTGTCAGAGGGACGTTTGTGTCAGAGGGACGTTTGTGTCAGAGGGACGTTTCTGTCAGAGGGACGTTTGTGTCAGAAGGACGTTTCTGTCAGAGGGACGTTTCTGTCAGAGGGACGTTTCTGTCAGAGGGACGTTTGTGTCAGAGGGACGTTTCTGTCAGAGGGACGTTTGTGTCAGAAGGACGTTTCTGTCAGAGGGACGTTTCTGTCAGAGGGACGTTTGTGTCAGAGGGACGTTTCTGTCAGAGGGACGTTTGTGTCAGAAGGACGTTTCTGTCAGAGGGACGTTTGTGTCAGAAGGACGTTTCTGTCAGAGGGACGTTTGTGTCAGAAGGACGTTTCTGTCAGAGGGACGTTTGTGTCAGAAGGACGTTTCTGTCAGAGGGACGTTTCTGTCAGAGGGACGTTTGTGTCAGAGGGAAGTTTCTGTCAGAGGGACGTTTGTGTCAGAAGGACGTTTCTGTCAGAGGGACGTTTCTGTCAGAGGGACGTTTGTGTCAGAGGGACGTTTCTGTCAGAGGGACATTTGTGTCAGAAGGACGTTTCTGTCAGAGGGACGTTTGTGTCAGAAGGACGTTTCTGTCAGAGGGACGTTTCTGTCAGAGGGACGTTTCTGTCAGAGGGACGTTTGTGTCAGAAGGACGTTTGTGTCAGAGGGACGTTTGTGTCAGAAGGACGTTTCTGTCAGAGGGACGTTTGTGTCAGAAGGACGTTTCTGTCAGAGGGACGTTTCTGTCAGAGGGACGTTTGTGTCAGAGGGACGTTTGTGTCAGAGGGACGTTTCTGTCAGAGGGACGTTTGTGTCAGAGGGATGTTTCTGTCAGAGGGACGTTTGTGTCAGAGGGACGTTTGTGTCAGAGGGACGTTTCTGTCAGAGGGACGTTTGTGTCAGAGGGACGTTTGTGTCAGAGGGACGTTTCTGTCAGAGGGACGTTTGTGTCAGAAGGACGTTTCTGTCAGAGGGACGTTTCTGTCAGAGGGACGTTTCTGTCAGAGGGACGTTTGTGTCAGAGGGACGTTTCTGTCAGAGGGACGTTTCTGTCAGAGGGACGTTTGTGTCAGAGGGACGTTTCTGTCAGAGGGACGTTTGTGTCAGAAGGACGTTTCTGTCAGAGGGACGTTTGTGTCAGAAGGACGTTTCTGTCAGAGGGACGTTTGTGTCAGAAGGACGTTTCTGTCAGAGGGACGTTTGTGTCAGAAGGACGTTTCTGTCAGAGGGACGTTTGTGTCAGAGGGACGTTTGTGTCAGAGGGACGTTTCTGTCAGAGGGACGTTTGTGTCAGAAGGACGTTTCTGTCAGAGGGACGTTTCTGTCAGAGGGACGTTTGTGTCAGAGGGACGTTTCTGTCAGAGGGACGTTTCTGTCAGAGGGACGTTTGTGTCAGAGGGACGTTTGTGTCAGAGGGACGTTTCTGTCAGAGGGACGTTTGTGTCAGAAGGACGTTTCTGTCAGAGGGACGTTTCTGTCAGAGGGACGTTTGTGTCAGAGGGACGTTTCTGTCAGAGGGACGTTTGTGTCAGAAGGACGTTTCTGTCAGAGGGACGTTTGTGTCAGAAGGACGTTTCTGTCAGAGGGACGTTTGTGTCAGAAGGACGTTTCTGTCAGAGGGACGTTTGTGTCAGAGGGACGTTTCTGTCAGAGGGACGTTTCTGTCAGAGGGACGTTTGTGTCAGAGGGACGTTTCTGTCAGAGGGACGTTTGTGTCAGAAGGACGTTTCTGTCAGAGGGACGTTTCTGTCAGAGGGACGTTTGTGTCAGAGGGACGTTTCTGTCAGAGGGACATTTGTGTCAGAAGGACGTTTCTGTCAGAGGGACGTTTGTGTCAGAAGGACGTTTCTGTCAGAGGGACGTTTCTGTCAGAGGGACGTTTGTGTCAGAAGGACGTTTCTGTCAGAGGGACGTTTGTGTCAGAAGGACGTTTCTGTCAGAGGGACGTTTCTGTCAGAGGGACGTTTGTGTCAGAGGGATGTTTCTGTCAGAGGGACGTTTGTGTCAGAGGGACGTTTGTGTCAGAGGGACGTTTCTGTCAGAGGGACGTTTGTGTCAGAGGAACGTTTGTGTCAGAGGGACGTTTCTGTCAGAGGGACGTTTGTGTCAGAAGGACGTTTCTGTCAGAGGGACGTTTCTGTCAGAGGGACGTTTCTGTCAGAGGGACGTTTGTGTCAGAGGGACGTTTCTGTCAGAAGGACGTTTGTGTCAGAAGGACGTTTCTGTCAGAGGGACGTTTCTGTCAGAGGGACGTTTGTGTCAGAGGGACGTTTGTGTCAGAAGGACGTTTCTGTCAGAGGGACGTTTGTGTCAGAAGGACGTTTCTGTCAGAGGGACGTTTGTGTCAGAAGGACGTTTCTGTCAGAGGGACGTTTGTGTCAGAAGGACGTTTCTGTCAGAGGGACGTTTCTGTCAGAGGGACGTTTGTTTCAGAGGGACGTTTCTGTCAGAGGGACGTTTCTGTCAGAAGGACGTTTCTGTCGGAGGGACGTTTCTGTCAGAGGGACGTTTGTGTCAGAGGGACGTTTCTGTCAGAGGGACGTTTGTGTCAGAAGGACGTTTGTGTCAGAAGGACGTTTCTTTCAGAGGGACGTTTGTGTCAGAAGGACGTTTCTGTCAGAGGGACGTTTGTGTCAGAAGGACGTTTGTGTCAGAAGGACGTTTCTGTCAGAGGGACGTTTCTGTCAGGAGGACGTTCCTGTCAGAGGGACTTTTGTGTCAGAAGGACGTTTCTATCAGAGGGACGTTTCTGTCAGGAGGACGTTTCTGTCAGAAGGACGTTTGTGTCAGGAGGACGTTTGTGTCAGAAGGACGTTTCTGTCAGAGGGACGTTTGTGTCAGAAGGACGTTTCTGTCAGAGGGACGTTTCTGTCAGAGGGACATTTGTGTCAGAAGGACGTTTCTGTCAGAGGGACGTTTCTGTCAGAGGGACGTTTGTGTCGGAAGGACGTTTCTGTCAGAGGGACGTTTCTGTCAGAGGGACGTTTGTGTCAGAAGGACGTTTCTGTCAGAGGGACGTTTGTGTCAGAAGGACGTTTCTGTCAGAGGGACGTTTCTGTCAGAGGGACGTTTGTGTCAGAAGGACGTTTGTGTCAGAGGGACGTTTCTGTCAGGAGGACGTTCCTGTCAGAAGGACGTTTCTGTCAGGAGGACGTTTCTGTCAGAAGGACGTTTTTGTCAGTAGGACGTTTCTGTCAGGAGGACGTTTCTGTCAGAGGGACGTTTCTGTCAGGAGGACGTTTCTGTCAGGAGGACGTTTGTGTCAGAAGGACGTTGAAGGACGTTTCTGTCAGAAGGACGTTTCTGTCAGGAGGACGTTTCTGTCAGAGGGACGTTTGTGTCAGAGGGACGTTTCTGTCAGAGGGACGTTTGTGTCAGAAGGACGTTTCTGTCAGAGGGACGTTTCTGTCAGAGGGACGTTTGTGTCAGAGGGACGTTTCTGTCAGAGGGATGTTTGTGTCAGAAGGACGTTTCTGTCAGAGGGACGTTTGTGTCAGAAGGACGTTTCTGTCAGAGGGACGTTTCTGTCAGAGGGACGTTTGTGTCAGAGGGATGTTTCTGTCAGAGGGACGTTTGTGTCAGAAGGACGTTTCTGTCAGAGGGACGTTTGTGTCAGAAGGACGTTTCTGTCAGAGGGACGTTTGTGTCAGAAGGACGTTTGTGTCAGAAGGACGTTTCTGTCAGAGGGACGTTTGTGTCAGAAGGACGTTTCTGTCAGAGGGACGTTTGTGTCAGAAGGACGTTTGTGTCAGAAGGACGTTTCTTTCAGAGGGACGTTTGTGTCAGAAGGACGTTTCTGTCAGAGGGACGTTTGTGTCAGAAGGACGTTTGTGTCAGAAGGACGTTTCTGTCAGAGGGACGTTTCTGTCAGGAGGACGTTCCTGTCAGAGGGACTTTTGTGTCAGAAGGACGTTTCTATCAGAGGGACGTTTCTGTCAGGAGGACGTTTCTGTCAGAAGGACGTTTGTGTCAGGAGGACGTTTGTGTCAGAAGGACGTTTCTGTCAGAGGGACGTTTGTGTCAGAAGGACGTTTCTGTCAGAGGGACGTTTCTGTCAGAGGGACATTTGTGTCAGAAGGACGTTTCTGTCAGAGGGACGTTTCTGTCAGAGGGACGTTTGTGTCGGAAGGACGTTTCTGTCAGAGGGACGTTTCTGTCAGAGGGACGTTTGTGTCAGAAGGACGTTTCTGTCAGAGGGACGTTTGTGTCAGAAGGACGTTTCTGTCAGAGGGACGTTTCTGTCAGAGGGACGTTTGTGTCAGAAGGACGTTTGTGTCAGAGGGACGTTTCTGTCAGGAGGACGTTCCTGTCAGAAGGACGTTTCTGTCAGGAGGACGTTTCTGTCAGAAGGACGTTTTTGTCAGTAGGACGTTTCTGTCAGGAGGACGTTTCTGTCAGAGGGACGTTTCTGTCAGGAGGACGTTTCTGTCAGGAGGACGTTTGTGTCAGAAGGACGTTGAAGGACGTTTCTGTCAGAAGGACGTTTCTGTCAGGAGAACGTTTCTGTCAGAGGGACGTTTCTGTCAGGAGGACGTTTCTGTCAGGAGGACGTTTGTGTCAGAAGGACGTTTGTGTCAGAAGGACGTTTCTGTCAGGAGGACGTTTCTGTCAGAGGGACGTTTGTGTCAGAAGGACGTTTCTGTCAGAGGGACGTTTGTGTCAGAAGGACGTTTCTGTCAGAGGGACGTTTCTGTCAGAGGGACGTTTGTGTCAGAAGGACGTTTGTGTCAGAGGGACGTTTCTGTCAGGAGGACGTTCCTGTCAGAAGGACGTTTCTGTCAGGAGGACGTTTCTGTCAGAAGGACGTTTCTGTCAGAGGGACGTTTGTGTCAGAAGGACGTTTCTGTCAGAGGGACGTTTCTGTCAGAGGGACATTTGTGTCAGAAGGACGTTTCTGTCAGAGGGACGTTTCTGTCAGAGGGACGTTTGTGTCGGAAGGACGTTTCTGTCAGAGGGACGTTTCTGTCAGAGGGACGTTTGTGTCAGAAGGACGTTTCTGTCAGAGGGACGTTTGTGTCAGAAGGACGTTTCTGTCAGAGGGACGTTTCTGTCAGAGGGACGTTTGTGTCAGAAGGACGTTTGTGTCAGAGGGACGTTTCTGTCAGGAGGACGTTCCTGTCAGAAGGACGTTTCTGTCAGGAGGACGTTTCTGTCAGAAGGACGTTTTTGTCAGTAGGACGTTTCTGTCAGGAGGACGTTTCTGTCAGAGGGACGTTTCTGTCAGGAGGACGTTTCTGTCAGGAGGACGTTTGTGTCAGAAGGACGTTGAAGGACGTTTCTGTCAGAAGGACGTTTCTGTCAGGAGGACGTTTCTGTCAGAGGGACGTTTCTGTCAGGAGGACGTTTCTGTCAGGAGGACGTTTGTGTCAGAAGGACGTTTGTGTCAGAAGGACGTTTCTGTCAGGAGGACGTTTGTGTCAGAAGGACGTTTGTGTCAGAAGAACGTTTCTGTCAGAGGGACGTTTCTGTCAGGAGGACGTTTTTGTCAGGAGGACGTTTCTGTCAGAGGGACGTTTCTGTCAGGAGGACGTTTCTGTCAGGAGGACGTTTCTGTCAGGAGGACGTTTCTGTCAGAAGGACGTTTCTGTCAGAGGGACGTTTGTGTCAGAAGGACGTTTCTGTCAGAGGGACGTTTGTGTCAGAAGGACGTTTCTGTCAGAGGGACGTTTCTGTCAGAGGGACGTTTGTGTCAGAAGGACGTTTCTGTCAGAGGGACGTTTGTGTCAGAAGGACGTTTGTGTCAGGAGGACGTTTCTGTCAGGAGGACGTTTCTGTCAGGAGGACGTTTGTGTCAGAAGGACGTTTGTGTCAGAAGGACGTTGAAGGACGTTTCTGTCAGAGGGACGTTTCTGTCAGGAGGACGTTTCTGTCAGAAGGACGTTTCTGTCAGGAGGACGTTTATGTCAGGAGGACGTCAATGTCAGAAGGACGTTTCTGTCAGGAGGACGTTTGTGTCAGAAGGACGTTTCTGTCAGGAGGACGTTTGTGTCAGAAGGACGTTTGTGTCAGAAGGACGTTGAAGGACGTTTGTGTCAGGAGGACATTTCTGTCAGGAGGACGTTTCTGTCAGGAGGACGTTTCTGTCAGGAGGACGTTTCTGTCAGAAGGACGTTTGTGTCAGAAGGACGTTTCTGTCAGAAGGACGTTTCTGTCAGGAGGACGTTTTTGTCAGAAGGACGTTTGTGTCAGAAGGACGTTTGTGTCAGAAGGACGTTTCTGTCAGGAGGACGTTTGTGTCAGGAGGACGTTTCTGTCAGAAGGACGTTTGTGTCAGAAGGACGTTTGTATCAGAAGGACGTTTCTGTCAGGAGGACGTTTCTGTCAGGAGGACGTTTCTGTCAGGAGGACGTTTCTGTCAGAAGGACGTTTGTGTCAGAAGGACGTTTCTGTCAGAAGGACGTTTCTGTCAGGAGGACGTTTCTGTCAGGAGGACGTTTGTGTCAGAAGGACGTTTGTGTCAGAAGGACGTTGAAGGACGTTTGTGTCAGAAGGACGTTTCTGTCAGAAGGACGTTTCTGTCAGGAGGACGTTTCTGTCAGGAGGACGTTTGTGACAGAAGGACGTTTCTGTCAGGAGGACGTTTGTGTCAGAAGGACGTTTCTGTCAGGAGGACGTTTGTGTCGGAAGGACATTTGTGTCAGGAGGACGCTTCTGTCAGAAGGACGTTTCTGTCAGGAGGACGTTTGTGTCAGAAGGACGTTTGTGTCAGAAGGACGTTTGTGTCAGAAGGACGTTTCTGTCAGGAGGACGTTTGTGTCAGAAGGTCGTTTGTTTCAGAAGGACGTTGAAGGACGTTTGTGTCAGAAGGACGTTTCTGTCAGGAGGACGTTTGTGTCAGGAGGACGTTTGTGTCAGAAGGACGTTTCTGTCAGGAGGACGTTTCTGTCAGAAGGACGTTTGTTTCAGAAGGACGTTTCTGTCAGGAGGACGTTTGTGTCAGGAGGACGTTTGTGTCAGAAGGACGTTTCTGTCAGGAGGACGTTTCTGTCAGAAGGACGTTTGTTTCAGAAGGACGTTTCTGTCAGGAGGACGTTTCTGTCAGAAGGACGTTGAAGGACGTTTGTGTCAGAAGGACGTTGAAGGACGTTTGTGTCAGGAGGACGTTTCTGTCAGGAGGACGTTTGTTTCAGAAGGACGTTTCTGTCAGGAGGACGTTTGTGTCAGGAGGACGTTTCTGTCAGGAGGACGTTTGTGTCAGGAGGACGTTTCTGTCAGGAGGACGTTTGTGTCAGAAGGACGTTTCTGTCAGGAGGACGTTTGTGTCAGGAGGACGTTTCTGTCAGGAGGACGTTTGTGTCAGAAGGACGTTTCTGTCAGGAGGACGTTTGTGTCAGGAGGACGTTGAAGGACGTTTGTGTCAGAAGGACGTTGAAGGGCGTTTGTGTCAGAAGGACGTTTGTGTCAGGAGGACGTTTGTGTCAGGAGGACGTTTCTGTCAGGAGGACGTTTGTGTCAGAAGGACGTTTCTGTCAGGAGGACGTTTGTGTCAGGAGGACGTTTCTGTCAGGAGGACGTTTCTGTCAGAAGGACGTTTGTGTCAGAAGGACGTTGAAGGACGTTTGTGTCAGAAGGACGTTGAAGGACGTTTGTGTCAGGAGGACGTTTGTGTCAGGAGGACGTTTCTGTCAGGAGGACGTTTTTGTCAGAAGGACGTTGAAGGACGTTTGTGTCAGAAGGACGTTGAAGGACGTTTGTGTCAGGAGGACGTTTGTGTCAGAAGGACGTTTCTGTCAGGAGGACGTTTCTGTCAGGAGGACGTTTCTGTCAGGAGGACGTTTCTGTCAGAAGGACGTTGAAGGACGTTTGTGTCAGGAGGACGTTTGTGTCAGAAGGACGTTTGTGTCAGGAGGACGTTTGTGTCAGGAGGACGTTTCTGTCAGGAGGACGTTTGTGTCAGAAGGACGTTTCTGTCAGGAGGACGTTTGTGTCAGGAGGACGTTTCTGTCAGGAGGACGTTTCTGTCAGAAGGACGTTTGTGTCAGAAGGACGTTGAAGGACGTTTGTGTCAGAAGGACGTTGAAGGACGTTTGTGTCAGGAGGACGTTTGTGTCAGAAGGACGTTTCTGTCAGGAGGACGTTTCTGTCAGGAGGACGTTTCTGTCAGAAGGACGTTGAAGGACGTTTGTGTCAGGAGGACGTTTCTGTCAGGAGGACGTTTGTGTCAGAAGGACGTTTCTGTCAGGAGGACGTTTGTGTCAGGAGGACGTTGAAGGACGTTTGTGTCAGAAGGAGGTTGAAGGGCGTTTGTGTCAGAAGGACGTTTGTGTCAGGAGGACGTTTGTGTCAGGAGGACGTTTCTGTCAGGAGGACGTTTGTGTCAGAAGGACGTTTCTGTCAGGAGGACGTTTGTGTCAGGAGGACGTTTCTGTCAGGAGGACGTTTCTGTCAGAAGGACGTTTGTGTCAGAAGGACGTTGAAGGACGTTTGTTTCAGAAGGACGTTTCTGTCAGGAGGACGTTTTTGTCAGAAGGACGTTGAAGGACGTTTGTGTCAGAAGGACGTTGAAGGACGTTTGTGTCAGGAGGACGTTTGTGTCAGGAGGACGTTTCTGTCAGGAGGACGTTTTTGTCAGAAGGACGTTGAAGGACGTTTGTGTCAGAAGGACGTTGAAGGACGTTTGTGTCAGAAGGACGTTGAAGGACGTTTGTGTCAGAAGGACGTTGAAGGACGTTTGTGTCAGGAGGACGTTTGTGTCAGGAGGACGTTTCTGTCAGGAGGACGTTTTTGTCAGAAGGACGTTGAAGGACGTTTGTGTCAGAAGGACGTTGAAGGACGTTTGTGTCAGAAGGACGTTGAAGGACGTTTGTGTCAGGAGGACGTTTTTGTCAGGAGGACATTTCTGTCAGGAGGACGTTTCTGTCAGAAGGACGTTGAAGGACGTTTCTGTCAGGAAGACGTTTCTGTCAGAAGGACGTTTGTGTCAGAAGGACGTTTGTGTCAGAAGGACGTTGAAGGACGTTTGTGTCAGAAGGACGTTGAAGGACGTTTGTGTCAGGAGGACGTTTGTGTCAGAAGGACGTTGAAGGACGTTTGTGTCAGGAGGACGTTGAAGGACGTTTGTGTCAGAAGGACGTTGAAGGACGTTTGTGTCAGAAGGACGTTGAAGGACGTTTGTGTCAGGAGGACGTTTGTGTCAGAAGGACTTTGAAGGACGTTTGTGTCAGAAGGACGTTGAAGGACGTTTGTGTCAGGAAGACGTTGAAGGACGTTTGTGTCAGAAGGACGTTGAAGGACGTTTGTGTCAGGAGGACGTTTGTGTCAGGAGGACGTTTGTGTCAGGAGGACGTTTCTGTCAGGAGGACGTTTTTGTCAGAAGGACGTTGAAGGACGTTTGTGTCAGAAGGACGTTGAAGGACGTTTGTGTCAGAAGGACGTTTGTGTCAGGAGGACGTTTCTGTCAGGAGGACGTTTTTGTCAGAAGGACGTTGAAGGACGTTTGTGTCAGAAGGACGTTGAAGGACGTTTGTGTCAGAAGGACGTTTGTGTCAGAAGGACGTTTGTGTCAGGAGGACGTTTCTGTCAGGAGGACGTTTTTGTCAGAAGGACGTTGAAGGACGTTTGTGTCAGAAGGACGTTTGTGTCAGAAGGACGTTGAAGGACGTTTGTGTCAGAAGGACGTTGAAGGACGTTTGTGTCAGGAGGACGTTTCACAAAGACATGTTTTCAGTCTTTGTATTCAAAAGGAAAATGAGTTTTTAAAATCACATGTTTGTTCGAATGTGTTAATCACACATTAGTTTGTTTTAATTGACCATAAGTGTAAAGTCGTTAAATATCGATATATCCTGATACTAAATTTGGTGATACGGCATCAATATTATTCTGTATCGATATATGAGTCATTTTTGGTATAATTTCCCAAATTATTTTGTGACGCACTAAAAAAAAATTTCATTATTAAAAATGGTGTATTTTATTTTGAGTTTGTGCAGATCGTGGTTTAACAAAGAAGAACAAATAAAATAGTGATATATTGTAGAATATCATGAGCGATATATCGATGCATGTATCGCAAAATCGATACCATTATGGTGTCGTGAGCCGTGTGTGGAATGGTGGGGCCCCTGTGGTTCCCTGAGCTCGTTCGCCGGCAGCATTAGCTCACTTGGATTGTTCGTGCTCTGATCCAAAGGTTGGCAGTTCGAATCGTGCTCCTAACGTTAGCACAGTTGGCGGAGCGGTGAGTAGTTCTGTAAAGTACTTGACACTTTAAGGCGTGTCACATGCTGCATACCAGGGCTCAGACTCCGCCCCCTCAGCCTCATGCTCTGGAGTCACACAAACAGATGATGGAGCCACACGTGCTCATGCTTCACACACAAGCACTCAGAGCTAATCTCAAACCCGTGGTCAGGACCAGATCGGGATTAAAGCGGGATTTCTTTAGCTCTGTATTAGCACATGATGAAGAGTCAGCTCTGCTGCCTTCTTGTTTCTTTAGTTCATTTTGGTGCTTTTTAGTTCAACACATTTTGAAATGAGAGAAGAGGCTGATGATGTCGTCAGATGAAGCGGTTTCTTACATTAAAGGAGTAAAGTTACAATAATCAGACACATTCACTAATACTCTATAGTACTCTAATACTGTCTAGTACTCTAATACTCTATAGTACTCTAATACTGTCTAGTACTCTAATACTCTATAGTACTCTAATACTGTCTAGTACTCTAATACTCTATAGTACTCTAATACTGTCTAGTACTCTAATACTCTATAGTACTCTAATACACTCTAGTACTCTAATACTGTCTAGTACTCTAATACTCTATAGTACTCTAATACTGTCTAGTACTCTAATACTCTATAGTACTCTAATACTGTCTAGTACTCTAATACTCTATAGTACTCTAATACACTCTAGTACTCTAATACTCTATAGTACTCTAATACTGTCTAGTACTCTAATACTCTATAGTACTCTAATACACTCTAGTACTCTAATACACTCTAGTACTCTAATACTCTATAGTACTCTAATACACTCTAGTACTCTAATACTCTATAGTACTCTAATACTGTCTAGTACTCTAATACACTCTAGTACTCTAATACTGTCTAGTACTCTAATACTCTATAGTACTCTAATACACTCTAGTACTCTAATACACTCTAGTACTCTAATACTCTATAGTACTCTAATACACTCTAGTACTCTAATACTCTATAGTACTCTAATACTGTCTAGTACTCTAATACACTCTAGTACTCTAATACTGTCTAGTACTCTAATACTCTATAGTACTCTAATACACTCTAGTACTCTAATACACTCTAGTACTCTAATACTCTATAGTACTCTAATACACTCTAGTACTCTAATACTCTATAGTACTCTAATACTGTCTAGTACTCTAATACACTCTAGTACTCTAATACTGTCTAGTACTCTAATACTCTATAGTACTCTAATACACTCTAGTACTCTAATACACTCTAGTACTCTAATACTCTATAGTACTCTAATACACTCTAGTACTCTAATACTCTATAGTACTCTAATACTGTCTAGTACTCTAATACTCTATAGTACTCTAATACACTCTAGTACTCTAATACACTCTAGTACTCTAATACTCTATAGTACTCTAATACTGTCTAGTACTCTAATACTCTATAGTACTCTAATACACTCTAGTACTCTAATACTGTCTAGTACTCTAATACTCTATAGTACTCTAATACACTCTAGTACTCTAATACACTCTAGTACTCTAATACTCTATAGTACTCTAATACTGTCTAGTACTCTAATACTCTATAGTACTCTAATACTGTCTAGTACTCTAATACTCTATAGTACTCTAATACTGTCTAGTACTCTAATACTCTATAGTACTCTAATACTGTCTAGTACTCTAATACTCTATAGTACTCTAATACTGTCTAGTACTCTAATACTCTATAGTACTCTAATACACTCTAGTACTCTAATACTCTATAGTACTCTAATACACTCTAGTACTCTAATACTCTATAGTACTCTAATACACTCTAGTACTCTAATACACTCTAGTACTCTAATACTCTATAGTACTCTAATACTGTCTAGTACTCTAATACACTCTAGTACTCTAATACACTATAGTACTCTAATACACTCTAGTACTCTAATACTGTCTAGTACTCTAATACTCTATAGTACTCTAATACTGTCTAGTACTCTAATACTCTATAGTACTCTAATACACTCTAGTACTCTAATACACTATAGTACTCTAATACTCTATAGTACTCTAATACACTCTAGTACTTTAATACACTATAGTACTCTAATACTCTATAGTACTCTAATACACTCTAGTACTCTAATACTCTATAGTACTCTAATACTACTCTAATAATCTATAGTACTCTAATACACTCTAGTACTATAATACTCTATAGTACTCTAATACACTCTAGTACTCTAATACACTAGTACTCTAATACACTCTAGTACTCTAATACACTCTAGTACTCTAACCCAACTTCAGTACACTCTAGTACTCTAACCCAAAGCCCATGATGTAATCCTGGTTTTAGATCTGGAGTTGGGCCGCTTCTCACTGCTACGGTTTTATTATCCACAATTTTTGATACTGTGAACAAACAGTAAAATCAAAACTTTCATTCATACAGTAACATTCCTCTACAGTGAGGCTCTCATGAACTATTATAAAACTCTTACATTTAGACTCACTTCTTTGGTGTAGGCCTGTAGATTGAATTGACATTTTTTGCATAAAAAATGATTTGCTTTCTAATTTCAAATAGCTCCCAGTCTGGATTAAGACCATTAGAAGAAAGTTGTAACTGATGCTACTGTTTCATTAGAATGTGCTGCTGTTTAAAGCCTTAGAGCCGAACCTTAGAGCCGAACCTTAGAGCTGAGCTTGAGAGATGAATCTTAGAGCTGAGCCTGAGAGATGAACCTTAGAGCTGAGCCTGAGAGATGAACCTTAGAGCTGAACCGGAGAGATGAACCTTAGAGCTGAACCTGAGAGATGAACCTTAGAGCTGAACCGGAGAGATGAACCTTAGAGCTGAACCTGAGAGATGAACCTTAGAGCTGAACCTGAGAGCTGAACCTTAGAGCTGAGCCTGAGAGATGAACCTTAGAGCTGAACCTGAGAGATGAACCTTAGAGCTGAGCCTGAGAGATGAACCTTAGAGCTGAGCCTGAGAGATGAACCTTAGAGCTGAGCCTGAGAGATGAACCTTAGAGCTGAGCCTGAGAGATGAACCTTAGAGCTGAACCTGAGAGATGAACCTTAGAGCTGAGCCTGAGAGATGAACCTTAGAGCTGAGCCTGAGAGATGAACCTTAGAGCTGAACCTGAGAGATGAACCTTAGAGCTGAACCTGAGAGATGAACCTTAGAGCTGAGCCTGAGAGATGAACCTTAGAGCTGAACCTAAGAGATGAACCTTAGAGCTGAACCTGAGAGCTGAACCTTAGAGCTGAGCCTGAGAGATGAACCTTAGAGCTGAACCTGAGAGATGAACCTTAGAGCTGAACCTGAGAGATGAACCTTAGAGCTGAGCCTGAGAGATGAACCTTAGAGCTGAACCTGAGAGATGAACCTTAGAGCTGAACCTGAGAGATGAACCTTAGAGCTGAGCCTGAGAGATGAACCTTAGAGCTGAGCCTGAGAGATGAACCTTAGAGCTGAACCTGAGAGATGAACCTTAGAGCTGAACCTGAGAGATGAACCTTAGAGCTGAGCCTGAGAGATGAACCTTAGAGCTGAGCCTGAGAGATGAACCTTAGAGCTGAACCTAAGAGATGAACCTTAGAGCTGAACCTGAGAGCTGAACCTTAGAGCTGAGCCTGAGAGATGAACCTTAGAGCTGAACCTGAGAGATGAACCTTAGAGCTGAGCCTGAGAGATGAACCTTAGAGCTGAGCCTGAGAGATGAACCTTAGAGCTGAGCCTGAGAGATGAACCTTAGAGCTGAACCTAAGAGATGAACCTTAGAGCTGAACCTGAGAGATGAACCTTAGAGCTGAGCCTGAGAGATGAACCTTAGAGCTGAGCCTGAGAGATGAACCTTAGAGCTGAACCTAAGAGATGAACCTTAGAGCTGAACCTGAGAGCTGAACCTTAGAGCTGAGCCTGAGAGATGAACCTTAGAGCTGAACCTGAGAGATGAACCTTAGAGCTGAGCCTGAGAGATGAACCTTAGAGCTGAGCCTGAGAGATGAACCTTAGAGCTGAACCTAAGAGATGAACCTTAGAGCTGAACCTGAGAGATGAACCTTAGAGCTGAGCCTGAGAGATGAACCTTAGAGCTGAACCTGAGAGATGAACCTTAGAGCTGAACCTGAGAGATGAACCTTAGAGCTGAACCTGAGAGCTGAACCTTAGAGCTGAGCCTGAGAGATGAACCTTAGAGCTGAACCTGAGAGATGAACCTTAGAGCTGAACCTGAGAGATGAACCTTAGAGCTGAGCCTGAGAGATGAACCTTTGATTCTGTGGATCACTCTTTTCTCTTGGATCTTCACAATTAGAGCTCAAGCTGTTTCTGCTGATTGTTTTCAATCTGAATTTTCTAACCTTAATAAAAGTGTTCCTCAAGGCTCTGTCCTTGGACCACTGTTATTTACAATTTACATAAACTCAATTGGGCATAATCTAAAATACAGAAGCACAAATGATCCCAAATATTCAAGAAGATTTTCACTCCATCCAAACAAAACTGTGTTCATTCAAAATTATTAATGAATTAAAATAAAACGACATGCTGTTAATTTTCCAAAAGACACTCTATATGACCCAAAAATATATATTCTTATACTTGATGGTAATAAGATTGAACAAGTACTCCATTACATTCAAAAGCTGACAAATGATCCTAAAGACAGATTGTCATTCTTTATTAATAAAACATGTTTTCCTCTTAATTGTAGAAAACACTTCATCCAGGCCTTATTTTCTCAGTTCTAGATTATTGTGATATTATATATGTATTCTACAACTCAGCTCTAAGGTTCAGCTATCTCTCTCTCTCTCTCTCTCTCTCTCTCTCTCTCTCTCTCTCTCTCTCTCTCTCTCTCTCTCTCTCTCTATATATATATATATATATATATATATATCTTACACTCACATTGTGTCGACAGAGACGGAAAAAAGGCTTCAACAACTTTGCTCCTGTGGAACAAAACACAGAGACGTTATAAATTAAATCATTCTATTCTTTTAATGATAAAAAAACTGGTCAAGGACAATCTGCAGAGCCCAAGCACTTGTTTTATACAATTGTATCTCATATTGTATGTGTAAATGTGTTTTCATGCATTGGTTCATTTTATTGAATGTTTTATTTGTGTTTTAGTATCATAGAAAAGAGAACTGTTTTCATCTGGTTTTCCCTGTGTGAATACATCAAATGAAAAAATGAAAATTCCAATTGACAAAATATGAATTCACTAAAGTTACATACTACTAAAGGTAAATAATTTACAGAAGAGCAGATCTAAAATGACCACTGCAAACATGCTAAGCAAGCTAGCATGCTAACATGCCCCTCCTGCGGTGCTAATGCTACAGTGAACAAATGGACAGAGTGACGAGCTCAGCACTTTTGAGGCTCAGTGTGAAGAAGAGTTACAGAAGGTTAAAATCACCTCTATAAAGGCTGCTCCAGCTGCCACTGCGCCCCCTGCAGGTGATGACAGGCACAGCATGGACTTGATGGCCTCGCCCTCCCACACCTCTTATAAAACTGCCTATTTAAAAGTTTAGAGAGTGAGCATAATGTGAAGAGGACTTGCTCTAACTTTGGATGTTTTTGTGTTGTTTTCAGGCACAATTTCAGCATCGTTAACATCCACAGGGGAAAGAACAATTCAGCCAACATCACAGAGAGATCTCCTCTTTTGAGGTTCCCACAAGACGACAGGTGAGCTACTTATTCACATATACTTATTATATATTATTCACATTTACAATCATTACGATCATTACGATCATGGAAACGCACCACACGACCAAGTGAAGTTAGAACCTTTTCTTCTTCTTCCCCAGAGCAGTTTTCAGCTCAGAATGTTTGTTTGTCCATCACAGGGTCAAGAATTAGTCGCAATAGTAGTACAGTAGTAAAGTTTAAGCAGTACTGATAAACCTGGTGAAAACATTGTTCTGTTTTAGCAGTTAAAGCTGGAGATTAATTGAAAAATCTATCAATTGTTGTTTTAGAGTTTTGAAAAAAGACATGTTCATCCACTTTAATGAATAAAACTATTGTAAATAAAATGAGCAGAAATGTCTTTTGTAATCTTTCAAACAAGGCATAAAGTCACCACTAAAAACATGTCCAGCAGGCTCCTCCCTTCAGTGGCTCTTAACGAGCTTCATCAGCTGCTCAGGGGCCCCAGGGGGAAGGTTCATGTATATTATGCACTACGTCCGTACATTTAACTGTAGATTTTGTGTATATACTCAGACTAAGTCTCTTTTTATTGTATTAGTAAATTGAATTTGCTTTTAATCCATGCTTTATTTGATAAATCTTGTTTTTATCATTGATATATGTTGCCGAATCACCAAAGCAAGTTCCTATGTTTATGAAAATACCACTTTTCTGATTTCTGAAATAAACTAACAACTTTTGTGGTTCATTTTACAGTCACTTTGTGCAAATGAAAAGCGTAATTACAGGCACATTTGAGCACATTCCTAAATATTGAGATATTCATAGTAAATATCACCTGACTTTTAGAATCTAGTGCAGAGTACTATTACTACCAAGTCAACTTACAACTAAAGTATTCAGGGTCTGAAATAGCTTTCCTCCTGTTTCTCTGAATCACATTTTCTAAAAAGGATTATGTTTTTGATTTTACACGGGTCACAAATCCAAAGAGCATGACAATGATGTGATTAAATGAAATAGCTTGAACTCCTCCTAACATCATTGTCCCATTTGATGGACAGGTAAATCCCTTCAAATACCCGTGTTACAGTATATACAGCATCAGGCGTGCATATTTATGCATATTCATGCATAATTATGCTGAGATGCTGTGTGTGGACTGTGTTTGCAGCATCACGTACATGACGGTGCACGACCCCAGGTTTGACCCAGTGGATGAGCAGTGGGACCACAGTTCTCTGGATTTTGAGAGGAGGTTCAGACTGGGCAGTGAGGTCACCAGTCTGTCCCTGTCCAGAGCCAGCTCTTCAGACAAGAATGATTCTCTCGACCTGAATCTCAACTTCAAGCTCACACACAACATCAGGTGCAAGTTTAATGCAGATGTCATTTCTCACAGCGTTATATAGACCAGGGATTTGTTTATTTTGCATTCATTTTTGTTACAGCATTTTTAAAATTATACTTCAATACTAGATACCTGAACTAAAGCATAATATGTCTCCTTTTAATGATATGTTAATCAAGTTGAAGTTATCATTTTACTTTCACCTGTTTCTCTCCAGATGCTGCATGAAAGCCGCCAAAACAGCCTGTATTTTCACAATTGTAGTTTTCTGCAGTGTAAGTACATCTGTGCACATCGTGTTCCAGTACAAAAGAGTTTGATTGACAGGCTTGTTTGTTTGTGCCTTCATATTGATTGTGTTCACAGCTTTTCTTCAGCATGTATCCAGACCTCGACAATCCCTGGAGGATGTTGGCCGTGTCACCCACAGACAGCTTCTGTATCCTTGTCTACTGCAGGATTTACATTTATGTTGAAGGTTAAGCAGAGTATAGAGGATCCAACAATTAAACAAATCAGTATTGGCAAAACAATATTTCAAATGTTTCCCTCTCGATCTAAAATGCATTGTTTTGTTTCGGTAGCCTAAAAATCAACTTGAACTACTACTGTCTTTAACTACACATCACAACAGTGTTATCCAGGGCTGAAACGATTAATCGACCAATTGTTACAAAAATGATCATGGTATTCTGATATTTGTAATTGTTATCTCCACTATACAAACTCATAAAACTGTATTCATAGTTATTATCTGACTCGAAATCTGCATTTACCACATTTCAACCTTTATTTGGTTGATAAAGTATTTACGATGTTTCAATGTAAAATAGAAATAATCATTTGATAGTTGACTAATGGAAAAATGAATGGCTGATTCTCCTTCTCACATTCTGTTCCCTTGACAACGCTGCACAGCCATGAACTTGACAGATTTCCATGACAACGCTCTGCTGAAGCTGCAGGTGGCCGGGCCCTTCTCTCGGGGGATGGTGGATCTGATCAATCAGGACTACATCCTGGTCCAGGTGGAGCAGACGGACGAGCCGGGCCAGAGGAGGAGGAGAGCGCAGCAGGTGACGCCCTCTGACCTCTGACCTCTGACCTCTCTGCGGCTGCTGCTGTTGTGTGGAGTGTTCACCTGTTTGTTTGTCATTGAGCAGGTCATTCACAACTGGACCATTCCTCTGCACAGAGAGCGCAGTGACCAGACCGTGGTAACAAGGACATTCGGGATGCTCAGCAGGTGAAGACAATACAATACACTGCAATTCAGTGTTTATGTATGTCTTATTTTAAAACTAGAGAATAGATACAATGCCGGGATGTGCAGTAGATTGTCCAGTGTAAGTCACAGGACTCAAAGATCTCACAGAGACACTCAACTATGAATGAAGTCTATTCAACCTGAGAACTAAGTACAAAGCGCTCTGAGGAAGGAACGAGTGAGGAAGAGAATCCTTTTTCATAGAAACATTGTTAAAGCTTTCCAGTTTGTAGATTAAAGCTCTCCCTAGAGGCAGTAGAGGTCAGAGATCACACATAGAGGTCAGAGATCACATGTAGAGGTCAGAGATCACACATAGAGGTCAGAGATCACATGTAGAGGTCAGAGATCACGTGTACATGAAACTGTTTGCGTCAGATGCCAGCAGTACAATGAACTCTCCAATCAATTAGTAACATACAATAAATATTTGGGTTATTTTGAAATAAACTTCACAGTTCTGCAGTGGTGTTTTGGGTCCTGCATCTGACGCGCTCTTCATTTCATCTGATCCCTGTTTTAGTCCTTTATACATTTATATTTGAATGATCACAGTTTACTCTATACCATCACACTGTTTACCTGCACTGCATGATTGTGGAACAATTACTCATGTTCTGCCCAATAACTGTCACACATAAATAAAATAAAACCATACTAGCTACTTATTTACTTGTTATTAGATGATTCCTTCGTCTCAACTGTATATTGAGCTGTTTCCTCCATCAGTGCCCCCGTCAGCATCACGGTGCAGGCCTTCATGCAGGAGGAGGAGGTGGTGCCCCTGTCCATGACCCACCAGTCACTCTACGTCACCGTGGAGACGCAGGTGGCCATCGCCAGCATCATCCTCACCGGAGTCTACATCCTCATCATCTTTGAGGTGATATATACCAGGAGGATTTAAACATATTAAATATTGTTCTTAAGTCAAAAAGTCCACTAACATCATCTTTGAAATATAACAAATGACAATGACAAAGATTACCATGAAGTCTAAGTGTCTTAACAGTTCTCTCTCTGCTTCACTAGTTTTATATGTGAGACATTTACACCAACAATGTAAGTTGCCCACATAAAGATCTAGTCATGAATTATGTGTTAGATTATAACCAATTTATTTGCTCAAACCCAATAAAAATGTAACTTATTGCAAATTGGGGGTAAACTGAGCTTGAAATGTTGCACTTATTATTGTGTACATTTTGGCAAAAGTACCAAAAGTCAAGTTTAATTTGCTAAGTCATTGTTGTTAAGGTCATAAACACTATTAACTATCCAATAGTATTTTTTCTACTCTTCAAATTATTGACATATTCCTAACAGCGTCTTAAATATCTTTCCTTGTACTATAATTATTAAAATGATTGATAGTGGTGTTATTGGCCATTATCACTATCAATGTATAGAAAGATATGGAATGATTAATTTAGGTCTGTCGTGGTCATTTATATTCCACGTGCCGTAACCATGATTACACTCATTAATATGGTGAACCGCAGGCGACATCAGTGCGTCCACACTCACTTCTTCATCTGCAATATTCCAATTTTCATTAGTTTGAGTCAGGTTTAATTAGCCAGACTTATCTTTTGAATTTTTATGATGTGAACAAACTGACCCAGACAATACTATACAAAACACTGACAGTTTTAATGAAGAACACTGTCTATGATGTCGTCTGGATCACTGCTTTTAGGTTTGAACCGGCAACCCTCTGGTTGGTGGGATTTGCTCAATAGTGCTACTCCGTAAATCTGACAAAGCTGTTTCATTGTGTTTCTATCTCATTCTATCTATATCTATATTTCATATACTGACTGCTGTAATTGTGTAAAGGACTTTTCTGCAAGATTAATTCCATCAAACTTACATCACAATTAGAAAATTGCAAAGGTTGCAATTTTTGGAGCACCATCATTTCCTCCAGAATTATTCTGCATAAAACTGAAAACCATGTACCGTATTTTCCGGGGTATAAGTTGCACCAGCCAAAAAATGCATAATAGAGAAGAAAAAATCATATATAAGTTGCACCGGAGAATTGCAAGTGTGAAAATAACAAATAATATCACATAATATAAGTCGCTCTAGAGTATAAGATATAAGTATAAATATAAGTATTTATACTTATATCCGACACCTTAAGGTGGTGGAGGGGTTTGAGCGCCCGAATGATCCCAGGAGCCATGTTGTCGGGGGCTTCATGCCCCTGGTCGGGTCTCCCAAGGCAAACAGGTCCTAGGTGACGGGTCAGACAAAGAGCGGTTCAGAAGCCCATTATGATGACGACAAGAACAAGGCAGTTTACGTCGCCCGGATCCGCGTCACCGGGGCCCCATCCTGGAGCCAGGCCTGGGGTGGGTGCTCGATGGCGAGCGCCTGGTGGCCGGGTCTTACCCCACGGGGCCCGGCCGGGCACAGCCCGAAAGAGCGACGTGGGGCCGCCCTCCCGTGGGCCCACCACCCGCAGGAGGATCCATAAGGGGCCGGTGCAGAGAGATCTGGGCGGCAGTCGACGGCAGGGGCCTCGGCGACCAGATCTCCAGACACAGAGACTAACTCTGGGGACATGGAACGTCACCTCGCTGGGGGGAAAGAGCCTGAGCTTGTGCGGGAGGTTGAGCGATATCGACTAGATATAGTCGGCCTCACCTCCACGCACAGTTTGGGCTCTGGAACCATCTCCTCGAGAGGGGCTGGACGCTCCACTTCTCTGGTGTTGCCCGCGGGGAGAGGCGGCGGGCTGGTGTGGGCGGGGCTGGTGTGGGCTTGCTTATAGCCCCTCAGCTCAGCCGCCACGTGTTGGAGTTTACCCCAGTGAACGAGAGGGTCGCGTCCCTCCGCCTTCGGGTGGGGGACAGGTCTCTCACTGTTGTGGCGGCCTACGGGCCGAACAGCAGTACCCGGCCTTCTTGGAGTCCTTGGGAGGGGTACGGGACAGTGCACCGACCGGGGACTCCGTTGTTCTACTGGGGGACCTCAACGCCCACGTGGGCAATGACAGTGACACCTGGAGAGGGGTGATCGGGAAGAACGGCTTCCCCGATCTGAACCCGAGCGGTGTTCAGTTATTGGACTTCTGTGCTAGCGACGGATTGTCCATAACGAACATCATGTTCAAGCACAAGGGTGTCCATCAGTGCACATGGCACCAGGACACAGGCCGGAGGTCAAAGATCAACTTTGTTGTCGTGTCATCTGACCTCCGGCCGCGTGTCTTGGACACTCGGGTGAAGAGAGGGGCAGAGTTGTCAACCGATCACCACCTGGTGGTGAGTTGGATCCGCTGGCGGAGGAGGAAGCCGGACAGACTTGGCAGACCAAAGCGCATTGTGAGGGTCTGTTGGGAACGTCTAGTGGAGCCTTCTGTCAGTAGGGTATTCAACTCGCACCTCCGGGAGAGCTTCTCCCATGTCCCGGGGGAGGTTGGGGACATTGAGTCCGAGTGGACCATGTTCTCCGCCTCCATTGTTGATGCGGCTGCTCGGAGTTGTGGTCGCAAGGTCTCCGGTGCCTGTCGTGGCGGCAACCCCCGAACCCGGTGGTGGACACCGGAAGTAAGGGATGCCGTCAGACTGAAGAAGGAGGCCTATCAGGCCACTCTGGCTTGTAGGTCTCCGGAGGTCATCGACGGGTATCGGCAGGCCAAGCGAGCCGCGGCTCGTGCTGTCGCAGAGGCAAAAACCCGGGCCTGGGAGGAGTTCGGGGAGGCCATGGAGGAGGACTATCGGTCGGCACCAAAGAAATTCTGGCAAAACTCAGGAGGGGGATGCAGTGCCTCACCAACACCGTTTACGCTGCTGACCTCGACTGGGGATGTCGTCGGACGGTGGAAGGAATACTTTGAGGATCTCCTTAATCTCTCAGTCACGTCTTCCGAAGAGGAAGTAGAGACCGGGGACTCGGAGGCTGGCTCATCCATCACCCAAGCTGAAGTCACTGAGGTTGTTGGCAAACTCCTCGGTGGCTCCAGGGGTGGATGAGATCCGCCCTGAGTACCTAAAGTATCTGGATGTTGTAGGACTGTCTTGGTTGACACGTCTCTGCAACATCGCGTGGCGTTCAGGGACCGTGCCTCTGGACTGGCAGACCAGGGTGGTGGTCCCTCTGTTCAAGAAGGGGGACCGGAGGGTGTGTTCCAACTACAGAGGGATCACACTCCTCAGCCTCCCGGGTAAGGTCTATTCCAAGGTATTGGAGAGGAGAATCCGACCGATAGTCGAACCTCGGATTCAGGAGGAGCAGAGTGGTTTTCATCCCGGTCGTGGAACACTGGACCAGCTCTATACCCTCCATCGGGTGCTCGAGGGTTCATGGGAGTTTGCCCAACCAGTCCACATGTGCTTTGTGGATCTGGAGAAGGCTTTCGACCGTGTCCCTCGGGGTGTCCTTTGGGGGGTGCTCCAGGAGTACGGGGTCCGGGGCCCTTTGCTCAGGGCTGTCTGGTCCCTGTATGACCGGAGCAGGAGCTGTGTGCGCATTGCCGGCAGTAAGTCAGACCTGTTCCCAGTGCATGTTGGACTCCGCCAGGGCTGCCCTTTGTCACCGGTTCTGTTCATAGTTTTTATGGACAGAATTTCTAGGCGCAGTCAGGGGTCAGAGGGTGTGGTCAGGGGTCGGAGGGTGTCCGGTTTGGGGACCACAGGATCTCATCTCTGCTGTTTGCAGACGATGTTGTCCTGATGGCTCCATCAAACCCGGACCTGCAACATGCACTGGGACGGTTTGCAGCCGAGTGTGAAGCGGCTGGGATGAGAATCAGCTCCAAATCCGAGGCCATGGTTCTCGACCGGAAAAAGGTGGCTTGCCCTCTCCAGGTGGGTGGGGTGTCCTTGCCCCAAGTGGAGGAGTTCAAGTATCTCGGGGTCTTGTTCACGAGTGAGGGAAAGATGGAGCGTGAGATCGACAGGCGGATCGGTGTAGCGGCTGCAGTGATGCAGTCGCTGCATCGACTGTTGTGGTGAAGAAGGAGCTGAGTCCAAAGGCAAAGCTCTCGATTTACCGGTCGGTCTACGTTCTGACCTCACCTATGGTCATGAGCTTTGGGTAGTGACCGAAAGAACAAGATCGCGGATACAAGCGGTCGAAATGAGTTTCCTCCGCCGGGTGGCTGGACGCTCCCTTAGAGATAAGGTGAGGAGCTCGGCCACACGGGGGGAGCTCGGAGTAGAGCCGCTGCTCCTCCACGTGGAGAGGAGCCAGCTGAGGTGGCTCGGGCATCTGTTCCGGATGCCTCCTGGGCGCCTCCCTCGGGAGGTGTTTCAGGCATGTCCCACCGGGAAGAGGCCCCGGGGAAGACCCAGGACACGCTGGAGAGACTGTCTCTCGGCTGGCCTGGGAACGCCTCGGGATCCCCCCGGAGGAGTTAGAGGAAGTGTCTGGGGAGAAGGAAGTCTGGGAGTCCCTGCTCAGACTGATGCCCCCGCGACCCGGCCCCGGATAAAGCGGCAGAAGATGGATGGATGGATAAGTTAAAGGCGCAATGGAGGATTTTTCGGCGATTTGAGAACTCAGGCGGAAGTGCACATGCCACTCCCCCGTGCACATGCCACTCCCCCGTGCTCATGCCACTCCCCCGTGTGGACTGATACATCACACACGTGCGTTTGTTTATTAGTGCGACGGATCACATCACATCTCTCGTCTCCCGTAGATTCCCGTCTCTTCTGAGTCAACTCCAACTGTCTTTCTCCGTCTTCATTTTGTCCCGTACACTGAGGGAACTATATTATGATAGATCAATGCGCTTAGACACGCGGAAACATGGGGACGAGCCACACGCGGCAGCAGGTGAGCGATAGGTGCGTTTTATGATTGACACGTGGCAGGACTAATCGGCCACGAGGAAATAAGACTCAGATTTGGGCCAAAAAAATCGTCCATTCAACCTTTAACTAACGGCCAAAACTATGAAAAAACGATGCAATTTATAGTCCGGAAAATAAGGTAGTTTGGATCTGTATGTTGTGAAATCCATGTCAGTCTCTTCATAGGCCCATTTCTTTTTCTTAATTCTCCTGGCGTTATTACAACCTAACATAATTTGTCGTAAAAATCACAATTGGATATTTTTCCCAATCCAGGCAGACCTACTCTACTAAACTACTAAAAGTTTTAAAAAATAGCTAATAACTTTTACATAGGCAGTTAAAGTTATATATACTGTGTATATATATTTTTTTACAAATGAACAATGTTAGTCCTACATGTTTATCCCTTTAAAATGTTTATTCACAAACAACTGATAAATTAAAAAGACTGTAAACTGTTTTAAGAAAACAATTTACTTACTTCTTTATTACGTATGGCTTGTTTGCTGAAATCAGCCGTAAAGCCCTTTACAGTAAAGTCCTGAGCTAAGCACTTGTGTCAGGTCAATATATTCTGTTCTCTTGACTGACTTCACCTGCCCCACCGTCTCTGCTCCTAATACACGCCATTAATAATATAAGATATTTATCGTCAGCATTTCAGTTTGAAGCGCATGATCACATTGTGACATTTTGTTTCCAGATTGTCCACCGGACCCTGGCGGCCCTGTTGGGGTCCCTGGCGGCGTTAGCGGCTCTGGCTGTAATCGGTGATGTAAGTATGAGCTTTAGATTAGATCATGTCCAGTCTTTATTGTCCCTCAGGCTTCCGAGTGAATTTGTTAAAGACCATTTCAACTTGGATACCATTAACACCTCCATCACAAACAGTTTGATGTGAGACAGAACTGATATTAAGATTCTGAGAACTTTCAATTCTCAGAGAAGTGCAGCTTTTAAAATGACTCTTTATTGACCAGCGGTTTGTAGCTTTCCGCTTCATCTATGTTTTAATGTCCAGCAGCAGTGAGGTTCTGGTTAGGTTCTGGTGAGGTTCTGGTGAGGTTTGAGGTTCTGGTTAGGTTCTGGTGAGGTTCTGGTGAGGTTTGAGGTTCTGGTGAGGTTCTGGTTAGGTTTGAGGTTCTGGTGAGGTTCTGGTGAGGTTCTGGTGAGGTTTGAGGTTCTGGTGAGGTTCTGGTGAGGTTCTGGTGAGGTTCTGGTGCGTTCAATGGAAGATGTTTGTAGGAACACTAAGAGCTCAAAGTTAGAACTATTTTGTCTGTTTTGGGGTTAAATTTGATATTTTTCTTTGTTTGTCTTTCCACAGCGACCGAGTCTGGTGACGGTGGTGGAGTGGATCGACTATGAGACACTTTCTCTTTTGTTTGGCATGGTACATCTGTTTATTCATCACTTTATGACTTATATTAGTATGTTTTAGGGCTGTACTCAAAACATCCATCAACCTCACAGTATATTCTGATGGACTTCATGGCAATATGAATATATACATACACATATACATACATATACACATACACATACATATACATATACATATACCAACACAGAGATGAACTGTACTCCTGATAACCGACTGCATGACATTTGTTGGGCTGAAAGTTGCCACCAGTTTGTTTACAGCTCCAAAAATGCAAATCCCTCAGATTTTGGCCACAACATTAATTTAACCCATTGATTAAATATGGTGCCACCTCTAAATGCAAAACGCTCAAAACCCTGTGGTCTAATAAAATTACAAACTTTATATGACCTTCAGGAAAATCCCCCTCATATGGGCTTCATTATTAATAAAATATTACGTTTATTTGATCTTTAACCCTGCCCTTATTTGTATATTTATTTCTAAGAATAGAAGCGTGTAAAGCCACAGCTTATCTTTCATATTTTATGCAGTTTCTTGGTTCATTTTGCTGACCCTGTGTTTGCTCTAAATGATATATATATATAATACATATATATATAATAAACTGTCAAATCTGTTTCTTTCCGTTCAGATGGTTCTTGTTGCCATTTTCTCTGAGACTGGATTCTTTGACTACTGCGCCGTGAAGGTGAGGCTGTCATTCTGATCACGCTTTAAAAATACCAAATGATTGAACATTTGGGTAATATCTATTGAGGATGTTTTTTATAAAGCCTTTTCACCTTTTCACCTTGACAGCCTTTGAGTTATTTGTACTCTTTGCTTTCCAGACTGCTCTGAAAGACATGACATGATAAAAGTGCTCTAAAGTCTTTGATGCTTTTGTTTGCGTTGTGCTCAAAATAATATACTGTACGAGTCTGAGAACATGTCATTATTATTATTAGGCCCGAGCGCCACAAGCTGGCGAGAGGCCTATTAATCTCGTAAGGCCGTGCGAAGCACGGCTGCGAAAGTGCGCACGCAGCGCGCACGAAATCGAGCGCGAAGCGCTCGCCCACTTCCAAACACTCACTAACGCACTCCTTCACTCATGCACGCCCAGTGCAGACTAATTAGTAGTAGGAAAATGGAACATTACCGTTGTAAACGGGCGAAGCCCGCGCAAAAGTTTGCACTCATTTGCGTGTCTCACGAATACGTTCCCCATCTCTTGCATGTTCCGTGCATATAAACATGTGATGCAAAAATTGAACATTATTACTGTTTAGAGGGCCAAAAACACAAAGTGGGCGGAGCCCACTCAAAATTAACGAAAGTACCCGTCAGTGACCAGGGACCCACACCATGAGGTAGGAAAGCGCGAGCGCTTTCCGAAAATGTATAGTTTATGATATTTGAAAAATAGGAAACATTGTTTTCGCATCGGAATATTATTCTTTCTTTCTTCTTCTTCTTCTCGGGACCAACCCCCCTATTTTTCACCCAGTGAACATTGACGAAAAGTCACAAAAATTTGCACGCCTCTAAAAATCGTGCCTCTCTACAAAAATTGGCGCGTCAGCGCCCCCAAATGTACCAAAAATGCATTGAGAGATAGGAAATGACCCAAAAAAAATCTGATCGTAGAATCATGAAATTTGGCGCAGAGGTAGATGGTGACAAGAGAAGTAAAAAATATTGTTACGGCAACGCCGTCCGCCCAACCAAATGTCGGCCATATTGGTTCAAAAATGGCTAAGCAGGACTCGGGAGTTTTTCCAAACGTCGTACTTTTACGAACTCCTCCCAGGGCGTTGGCCCTAAAAAGCTGAAATTTGGTGAAAATGCTACTGAGGAGTGGGACATCAAAAGTTATTCAAATGACATTGACCCTGTCACGGTCTCTGTGCGGCGAAGCCGCAAACTGTAGCAAGAATTTCAGAAATCTCCCAAATTTAACATTTCTGCCGTTTGCGCGGATAAAGTCTGAATTGCGTCAAATTAGAATCAGTTGTTAAACTCTTTGCGCTAAACGTACTTGAAGTGAAATAAATTCATTTGGCACCACAGCGCCCCCTACAGATTTTATATGGAGGTTAAATGTTTAGTTTTGCGAAATTTTATGAAATTTGACACACAACTCAATTTTCAGTTGTAGTCATCTGGACTCAGTTTGAAAAAATAGACGTTTCGACTCTCATCCAAGAGTCATTGTCAATAACAGAATTTAGGTCGAGAACTCCGGGAAACTCCAAATAGAAGTATATAGGAAACCTACACACACGGACCAGTATTTGCTCTTTGGTTCCAACCACCCACTACAGCACAAGCTGGGTGTGATCAGAACCTTACAACACAGAGCTCAAGGTGTGTCCACCAGCTCAGAGGGCAAGAAGAAAGAGGAAAAACATGTGTGAAATGCCCTCTCAGCCTGTGGTTACCCCGCTTGGGCTCTCAACAGAGTGAAGAGAACCAAGAAGCAGGACAAAAGGGAAACTGAACAGAGAAGGAAGGGTGTTTCTATCCCTTATGTGTCTGGCCTCTCGGAAAAACTGCAGAGAATTTTTAGACAACACGAAGTCCCTGTTTATTTTAAACCAGGAAACACTTTAAGACAAAAACTGGTTCACCCTAAGGACAAGTTGCCGACTCAAAAACAGAGCAATGTAGTTTATTCGATCCAATGCAGTGAAGAAAGCTGTAAAGAACGTTACATAGGTGAGACAAAACAGCCTCTACACAAGAGGCTTTATCAGCACAGAAGAAATACAAGTTCAGGACCTCAGAGCGCCGTGCATCTCCATCTTGAAGCCTCTAATCACTGGTTTGAAGACGGTGAGGTGAAGGTTTTAAGCAGGAGAAAAGATGGTTTGAAAGAGGAGTCAAGGAAGCTATTTTTGTTAAAAAAGAAAGACCTTCTTTAAACAGAAATGGAGGGCTAAGGTTTAATCTTCCTGTTATTTATAATGGGTTACTGAACCCCTGGAAAGGTAGAGGACCAGGACAAGGACATTCAGATGCTAATCAGGTCCTCAGGGTGGTTGAGCCAGGGTCTCACAAAGACAAAGAGGATTCTAATAGGCCATTAAGATTCTGAATAGGCTCGGTAGATACAAGGGGGAGTTTCTGTTGAAACAAACAACTCTTTCTACTTCAGGAAGGCTCCGCCCAATGGGCGGGTCTTACCACAGAACAGTATTAATATCGGAGTTCTCGACCTAAATTCTGTTATTGACAATGACTCTTGGATGAGAGTCGAAACGTCTACTTTTTCAAACTGAGTCCAGATGAAACAACTGAAGCTTTTTCTACTATGGAACACGCCTGGACCAATGAGGGATTACACCGACACAACTCAATTTTGGCATCCCCATCAAAAAAGTCAATGAGACCCTCGTCATAATTGTTATGGCGTTGCCGTAACGATGACCGAAACCTCCCATGTTATTCCAATGGGGAAATCGCCAGAACATGTTTACACTTTAGACTTTCACAAACTCCTCCCCCTCAGGCCGTCAGCCCTATTAGCCTGAAATTTGGTGAGACTCATCTTCAGGACCATCAAAAGTTATCCACATTTTTATTCAAAGAGTCACGGTGTCTGAGCGGCAAAGCTGCACATTTTGCCAAGAATTCAAAATAAAATAGCTTTTTGATGTAAAACAAAGGGGAGAAGATGTGACAGTGTCACAGATTCAGCAGTAGGCGTAATAAAAGGACAATTGGGGCGCGTTAACGCCCCCTCCTCTTGCGGCGTGGCGGCGGCGTGGCGAGGGCCGATCATTGCCGCTTGCGGCTATATTTATTATTATTATTATTGTACAAGGGCAGGAGCCTCTTTATTGTATTGTATAATTTAGTTTGAACTCAAGTGAATGGCAAACCTTTCATTAAATTTAAATGTGCACAATGTAACTTTCTTCAGTCCCTGTCATCAGTCCCTGTCATCAGCTTGTCTCCATGGAGATGTTATTACTTTTCCACAGTATGACATTATGTATGTATTATGTATCTAACATTTATTCAATTACATATGTTCAAAACGCAATTAAAAAAATGAAAATAAAAAGCAGGTGGAGGAGATAATGGTGCACCTTTAATTTAAAGATGAAAGATTTGGCATGAAAGTATTTGTTGTGCAGTAATATTTAAGAAGCACTAACTATGTCACAATAACATAATAACTGAAATGCTACCCAAAATATTAGGATAAATTATAATATTGTAACAGAATAATCTCTTCTAAATGTAGACGATAGTTCTAAAATATAAGCTTGAGAAGTGAGTCAGTGAGTTCTAAAAGTGACGATACATGAATTTACTTATTGACATAAATAAATGTGTCTAGTCCGGATAAATAAAGCCAGTATTCTTTATCTTACCCTATTGATTGATATTAGCTGGTAATTACAACCAAATGTTAACAGCATGTTCTATTTTTGTACTGAAACTCCAACATTATTTGAAAGCAGAGGTAATTCCTCGTCCTCGTCCTCGTCCTCCCTCAGCAGCTGTCCCATTACACCCGTCTCACATTTGTCCTTGAGTTTTCTTATTAACTTTGCCTTTTCATTTACACCCTCTCTTGTCCACTCAGGCCTATCAGTTGTCCAGAGGAAGAGTCTGGCCCATGATCATGATTCTGTGTCTCATCGCTGCAATTCTCTCAGCCTTTCTGGACAACGTGACCACCATGATGCTCTTCACTCCGGTCACCATCAGGTACAGTCTGACCACCATGATGCTCTTCACTCCGGTCACCATCAGGTACAGTCTGACCACCATGATGCTCTTCACTCCGGTCACCATCAGGTACAGTCTGACCACCATGATGCTCTTCACTCCGGTCACCATCAGGTACAGTCTGACCACCATGATGCTCTTCACTCCGGTCACCATCAGGTACAGTCTGACCACCATGATGCTCTTCACTCCGGTCACCATCAGGTACAGTCTGACCACCATGATGCTCTTCACTCCGGTCACCATCAGGTACAGTCTGACCACCATGATGCTCTTCACTCCGGTCACCATCAGGTACAGTCTGACCACCATGATGCTCTTCACTCCGGTCACCATCAGGTACAGTCTGACCACCATGATGCTCTTCACTCCGGTCACCATCAGGTACAGTCTGACCACCATGATGCTCTTCACTCCGGTCACCATCAGGTACAGTCTGACCACCATGATGCTCTTCACTCCGGTCACCATCAGGTACAGTCTGACCACCATGATGCTCTTCACTCCGGTCACCATCAGGTACAGTCTGACCACCATGATGCTCTTCACTCCGGTCACCATCAGGTACAGTCTGACCACCATGATGCTCTTCACTCCGGTCACCATCAGGTACAGTCTGACCACCATGATGCTCTTCACTCCGGTCACCATCAGGTACAGTCTGACCACCATGATGCTCTTCACTCCGGTCACCATCAGGTACAGTCTGACCACCATGATGCTCTTCACTCCGGTCACCATCAGGTACAGTCTGACCACCATGATGCTCTTCACTCCGGTCACCATCAGGTACAGTCTGACCACCATGATGCTCTTCACTCCGGTCACCATCAGGTACAGTCTGACCACCATGATGCTCTTCACTCCGGTCACCATCAGGTACAGTCTGACCACCATGATGCTCTTCACTCCGGTCACCATCAGGTACAGTCTGACCACCATGATGCTCTTCACTCCGGTCACCATCAGGTACAGTCTGACCACCATCACCATTGAGCATGTGCTCACGTGCCAGTGCTGCGTGTCTCCGGGGGCAACACATATTGTTGCAGCGTGAACAGTGTCTTTAGAGAAGCTGCAATTAACTTACTATTGTGTTTTTCAAATGAACTGCTCTGTCGCCTCTTTATTTCTGCCCTTTTGAATTAATTGCACGCCTTAAGCCGTTATTAGTGTTACGAAACACTTTCTCTCTGTCAATGGTCACAACATGAGTGACATTTGGCCTTCTAAAAATAAGACCAGGGCCTGTTAATGGAGTCATAGAAATATAGTGTAAAACTGTTACTTCAAGATGATTTTACTCCAGCGTTGGTTTTACAACTGGATCATTTCTGCTGAGTTGAAAATCCATAGCAAGGCTCAAAAATCTAACTTATCATTCATTACAATCAGAATTACTCTCGTTATTACCCAAAATACTACACATACTTCAAATACTACTTTATATACTTTAGATATTTCTGACCTCTACCAAAATGTGTTCAAATTATAATTCATAATGTAAAAGCAGCAAATATATAGGTAATAGATCAACAGCATTTTTTTTTTTTATATAATAAAAAACCCCATGAAAAATAAAAATAATTTGCAGAAAAAGATAGCGGTTGGAGACATAAACAGTAGTAGTCTGTATGAATAAAACACCTATACAAACATGTTCTGAAGCATTTTGGAAATGTCTCTCAAAACGAATGCTCTTGAATGTTAAAAAGAGCATTTTAACCCGGATCTAATACATCTGCAATATTGTTAAAAACATGCAATCACAATTTAGTTTTTTTTTTTAGTAAAACCATTTCTCCAAACATACCTAAACAATACTATGACAATTACTTTAATACAATCTTTTTTGTCAGCTACTGTCCCAATATCCAATATATGTATTTATCCACTAATCCTCCCAAAAAGAGCTGAAGGGCTTTGCTCTGCGCGTTGTGATGTCACAGGTTGTGATGTCACAGGTTGTGATGTCACAGGTTGTGATGTGATGTCACAGGTTGTGATGTCACAGGTTGTGATGTCACAGGTTGTGATGTCACAGGTTGTGATGTGATGTCACAGGTTGTGATGTCACAGGTTGTGATGTCACAGGTTGTGATGTGATGTCACAGGTTGTGATGTCACAGGTTGTGATGTCACAGGTTGTGATGTCACAGGTTGTGATGTGATGTCGCAGGTTGTGATGTCACAGGTTGTGATGTGATGTCACAGGTTGTGATGTCACAGGTTGTGATGTGATGTCACAGGTTGTGATGTCACAGGTTGTGATGTCACAGGTTGTGATGTGATGTCACAGGTTGTGATGTCACAGGTTGTGATGTGATGTCACAGGTTGTGATGTCACAGGTTGTGATCTGATGTCACAGGTTGTGATGTCACAGGTTGTGATGTAATGTCACAGGTTGTGATGTCACAGGTTGTGATGTGACGTCACAGGTTGTGATGTCACAGGTTGTGATGTGATGTCACAGGTTGTGATCTGATGTCACAGGTTGTGCGAGGTGCTTAATCTGGACCCCAGGCATGTCCTGATTGCAGAGGTAATCTTCACCAACATCGGAGGAGCGGCCACAGCTGTCGGAGATCCACCCAACGTCATCATCGTATCCAACCAGGACCTACGCAGACAAGTACGCTCGCACCACGCTCAAGCGCTTCATTGAAGATTCATGGGACACGTTTTATGGGACACATTTTGGGTTTAAAGGGCAGGAAAAATGCAGTGTAGTGGTAAATCTTAGCAGGATGTAAGCTATTTTTGTATGTGTAAACTTTAAGCTAGCGTAATAAATAATACACATATTTGTTCATTCATCAAAGGTACACAACACCATTTGTTATGGTGAGAAAGCCACAGATTTGACGAGTACGAACACTTTTTCCACTGATAATTGAACATTACTGAGAGTATTGTAGTTTAACAGTGAACTCAATGATGCTCTAGTAGAAGGTAAAGTAGTGGGACTATTGAAAGTACCTCAAATAAATGCTTTGTGCATCATTTCAGCCACTGATTGGCTGAGTCCGTTGGCACAGATTGAGAGCCACATATCTCACAGAGAAGATGAACTCAACTAACGGGTTTGACTCTGCATCATATATATTCATCATATATATTCATGTATGCCATACCTGCTTCTGATCTCAGAACCTGAGCAGAACTGGGCCCGGTTAGAACAAGACACTTCTCACATGGTTTAGTCAAGTACTTTGGGAGTCTTAAAGGAGGAAAAGTGCTGTATAAATACAATTTAATAAAAGCTGGACACATTTTGGAAGATTAGATTAAGGGCGGGGATCATAATTCTTTTTGAAAATGTGACTTGTATCATTATTAAATATAATCTCAGGTCAGTAAGGACAAAGCTTTTGTTTTTTTTAATCCTTGTTGCCCTTCAAGGAAACATTTAATGAATCAAAATGATTTTATATGTCATATCTCAAATGTCCAAATGTTCTTGTGAGGACATTGTAGCTCTTTGTGAGTTAGGTCTGTAATACATAATATATTCATATGTATGAACAAACTGGATATCTCTCCTGTAATAAGTCATTTGCATTGCATAATATCTGTAATTGCTCAGTATATTTAGGAGCATATCCTTACAGCACAAGTAGCGATCTTATTGATGTTTGTGCAAAAGTGATAAATGGCTTTGGACGTAGTGGCAAATAATTAGATTTATGTACCTGCTTTAAATAATCATAAATCATAGCACTGACAACACTGTGCAGTGTGCACTCTATTTCAAACTATCTCACTATATCGGTGTTACACCTTCATCTTTAATGTATGAATACTATTTGTATCATGACATATTTTGTATAGTGTTCTTTGCAGTAATTAGAGTCCATTTTACTTTCAGTTGTTATAATAATGATGTACTTCACAATCCCTTTTCCTGACACATATTCAGTGTCAGCTTCATGTGTCATGTGTTTGGGCAAGAACTAGGAACTGATTAAGTCAATGAGATCAGCTATTCATTGAGTCACTTTCAAGGTAATAAACTTGATTAATATAACATTTTAGAAATATTGCTGGAGGATTTAAGATGTATAACTTTCATGTAATAATTGGGGAGAGTAATATTTACTGAAATGAATAATCTAATTTTAAACTTTGACTTCAGGAACCTGCCTTCTTGATCATCACAAGAGAAGAGGGTCATTAATAAGATTTGACATTTACAGATATGTCTTTCCCAAGGACAAAAAGGGCAAATGCTCGAGCTGCAGCATCAATGTTGTCACAAAGTCACACACTTGGTCATTTGGTTAGTATTATATATTCATTCATTTATAGTTCATCACCATGGTGCATAAACACAGAAGGCAAAGCAATACACAATACTGTACTTTACATCAGAACTTGCTTTGTCAGTCCTCTGTGCGAATTGTTGAACTCAGAGGGCCATGATAACGCTGCGTCATCATCTCACACTTGACATTTCCCCTTGCTTCAGAGTGGTGTCTTCACAGTGACATTTGGCCCCCAGCAGCAGTTGTCTCCTCTGGTCTGCAGTAGCTCAGTGTCCCGCTGTCCCGTTTGTCTTGGCTCTGTTCCCCAGTGACAGAGCCTCGGGGGACCCAGAGCTCGTCCGCTCATGTCTGGCCTCTGATAAGGACAGACTGGGAGAGCATGCATGGCTGGCTTGGCCCATTTGTAAATTTGCATACTCAGTTGTTTGTGTCAGGGGGATTTGAGGTGAAATCCGCATAGAGGGGTAAATAATCCATCATTTTAGAACTAATTTAAAACTTTTAGTGTACAGGTTATTCCTAATTTAAGTGGTGATAAATGATAAAACTTACATTTGACTATCTGCATTATCTGTCCCAAATGGATTTCTAGTGGTCCTTATATAGTATGCTTTTATTCTATACTTTTGAATGGTTATTTTATTGAGTATTTGTAGCTCTACTTGAGTTCTTTAAGTGTGTGTATTTAACGGCTCTGGCCCTCATGTGTGTCCTGTAATACAGTTTTATTTGTAGAGGACGTTGTGGTGCTGTTTGGTGCACTTCCTGTTCTGGTCACTGTCTCTGTCAGATGAACGCACCACAAAGAGCCTTTGGCATTGACATCAAATGAAGGACAAACCAGTTCATAAACAAGTGAACAATGTACAAATCAATGTAATCTCATTGTATCAGTATCTGTTTTCTTTGTCCAGGGGATAGATTTTGCCAGTTTCACCGGGTACATGTTCCTGGGAATCTGCCTGGTGCTGCTGACCTCGTTCCCATTTCTAAGGATGCTCTACTGGAACAAAAAGCTCTACAACAAGGAGTCCATAGAAATAGTTGGTGAGTCTGGCATATTTATATCATATCTGGCAGATTTTTAGTGTGTTATAATAAGATCATTGACCAAATCCCTGATTGATTGAAAGTAGATAGATAATAAACAGAAAATACTAAAAACCTAACTACAAATTAAACTATAGATTCTTGTGACTTTACTGTGCTGCACTGTGATAGTCACACACATGTCATACCTTTTTAAAAAATACCTTTTTATGATAGACCTTTTTTCAAATGAGTAGTTAGTACTTGACTTTATTATGAACTAAACGTAGGTGATGACTTTTTGACTAATAATAAATATAGTTTTCTGGTGAAGAGCATCTTGTTCTCATTACGAACATTCCCTGTTTGTTTTGGTCCTGATTCTGGTTATGGATCTGTCACGTCTGCGTGTCGTCTGTGTGTCGTGTGCATGTCGTCTGCGTGTTGTGTGCATGTCGTCTGCGTGCCGTGTGCATGTCGTCTGCGTGTCGTCTGCGTGTCGTCTGCGTGTCGTCTGCGTGTCGTGTGCATGTCGTCTGCGTGTCGTCTGCGTGTCGTGTGCATGTCGTCTGCGTGTCGTGTGCAT
The DNA here is from genome assembly GCF_026437365.1 of Eucyclogobius newberryi. Lineage (NCBI taxonomy): Eukaryota > Metazoa > Chordata > Actinopteri > Gobiiformes > Gobiidae > Eucyclogobius > Eucyclogobius newberryi. Next base: position 40,155,783 of record NW_027316532.1, read on the forward strand.
GTCGTCTGCGTGTCGTCTGCGTGTCGTCTGCGTGTCGTGTGCATGTCGTCTGCATGTCGTCTGCGTGTCGTCTGCGTGTCGTCTGCGTGTCGTCTGTGTGTCGTGTGCATGTCGTCTGCGTGTCGTCTGCGTGTCGTGTGCATGTCGTCTGCGTGTCGTCTGCGTGTCGTGTGCATGTCGTCTGCGTGCCGTCTGCGTGCCGTCTGCGTGTCGTCTGCGTGCCGTCTGCGTGTCGTCTGCGTGTCGTGTGCATGTCGTCTGCGTGTTGTGTGCATGTCGTCTGCGTGTCGTCTGCGTGTTGTGTGCATGTCGTCTGCGTGCCGTCTGCGTGCCGTCTGCGTGTCGTCTGCGTGCCGTCTGCGTGTCGTCTGCGTGTCGTCTGTATCTTGTCTGTATGTTGTCTGTATGTTTTCTGTATCTTGTCTACATGTTGTCTGTATGTTGTCTGTATGTTGTCTGTATGTTGTCTGTATGTCGTCTGCATGTCGTCTGCGTGTTGTCTGCGTGTCGTGTGCATGTCGTCTGCGTGTTGTGTGCATGTCGTCTGCGTGCCGTCTGCGTGTCGTCTGCGTGCCGTCTGCGTGTCGTCTGCGTCCCGTCTGCGTGTCGTCTGCGTGTCGTCTGTATGTTGTCTGTATGTTGTCTGTATGTTGTCTGTATGTCGTCTGTATGCCGTCGGTATGTCGTCTGTATGTCGTCTGTATGTTGTCTGCATGTCGTCTGTATGTTGTCTGTATGTCGTCTGTATGCCGTCGGTATGTCGTCTGTATGTCGTCTGTATGTTGTCTGCATGTCGTCTGTATCTTGTCTGCATGTTGTCTGTATCTCGTCTGTATGTTGTCTGTATGTCGTCTGCATGTTGTCTGCATGTCGTCTGCATATTGTCTGTATGTTGTCTGTATGTCGTCTGTATGTTGTCTGCATGTTGTCTGTATGTTGTCTGTATGTCGTCTGTATGTTGTCTGCATTTCGTCTGTATGTTGTCTGTATGTTGTCTGCATGTTGTCTGCATGTTGTCTGTATGTCGTCTGCATGTTGTCTGCATGTCGTCTGTATGTTGTCTGTATGTTGTCTGCATGTTGTCTGTATGTTGTCTGTATCTTGTCTACATGTTGTCTGTATGTTGTCTGTATGTTTTCTGTATCTTGTCTACATGTTGTCTGTATGTTGTCTGTATGTTGTCTGTATGTTGTCTGCATGTTGTCTGTATGTTGTCTGTATGTTGTCTGTATGTTGTCTACATGTTGTCTGTATGTTGTCTGTATGTTGTCTGTATCTTGTCTACATGTTGTCTGTATGTTGTCTGTATGTTGTCTGTATGTTGTCTGTATGTTGTCTGTATGTAGTCTGTATCTTGTCTACATGTTGTCTGTATGTCGTCTGCATGTTGTCTACATGTTGTCTGTATGTTGTCTGTATGTTGTCTGCATGTTGTCTGTATGTTGTCTGCATGTCGTCTGCATGTCGTCTGTATGTTGTCTGTATGTTGTCTGTATGTTGTCTGTATGTTGTCTGTATGTCGTCTGCATGTCGTCTGTATGTTGTCTGTATGTTGTCTGTATGTTGTCTGTATGTTGTCTGTATGTAGTCTGTATCTTGTCTACATGTTGTCTGTATGTTGTCTGCATGTCGTCTGCATACAGATGACGTCTGTATGTTGTCTGTATGTTGTCTGTATGTCGTCTGCATGTCGTCTGTATGTTGTCTGCATGTTGTCTGCATGTTGTCTGTATGTTGTCTGTATGTTGTCTGCATGTTGTCTGCATGTTGTCTGTATCTTGTCTGCATGATGTCTGCATGTTGTCTGTATGTTGTCTGTATGTTGTCTGCATGTTGTCTGTATGTTGTCTGCATGTCGTCTGCATGTCGTCTGTATGTTGTCTGTATGTTGTCTGCATGTCGTCTGAATGTCGTCTGCATGTTGTCTGTATGTCGTCTGCATGTCGTCTACATGTTGTCTGTATGTTGTCTGTATGTTGTCTGTATGTTGTCTGCATGTTGTCTGTATGTTGTCTGCATGTCGTCTGCATGTCGTCTGTATGTTGTCTGTATGTTGTCTGCATGTCGTCTGCATGTCGTCTACATGTTGTCTGTATGTTGTCTGCATGTCGTCTGCATACAGATGACGTCTGTATGTTGTCTGTATGTTGTCTGTATGTCGTCTGCATGTCGTCTGTATGTTGTCTGCATGTTGTCTGCATGTTGTCTGTATGTTGTCTGTATGTTGTCTGCATGTTGTCTGCATGTTGTCTGTATCTTGTCTGCATGATGTCTGCATGTTGTCTGTATGTTGTCTGTATGTTGTCTGCATGTTGTCTGTATGTTGTCTGCATGTTGTCTGTATGTTGTCTGCATGTTGTCTGCATGTTGTCTGCATGTTGTCTGCATGTTGTCTGTATGTTGTCTGCATGTCGTCTGCATGTCGTCTGCATGTTGTCTGTATGTTGTCTGCATGTTGTCTGCATGTTGTCTGCATGTTGTCTGCATGTTGTCTGCATGTTGTCTGTATGTTGTCTGTATGTTGTCTGTATGTAGTCTGTATCTTGTCTACATGTTGTCTGTATGTTGTCTGTATGTTGTCTGTATGTTGTCTGTATGTTGTCTGTATGTTGTCTGTATGTTGTCTGCATGTTGTCTGTATGTTGTCTGCATGTTGTCTGCATGTTGTCTGCATGTTGTCTGTATGTTGTCTGTATGTTGTCTGTATGTTGTCTGTATCTTGTCTGTATGTTGTAGGGGAAATGTGTAGAATAAGAGTCATTGACAGTCATTTCCTAAAGACTGAACTTCACCTCAGTCACTACTTAAATATATCTAATTTTGGTTTCAGTTTCTATGACTCATGCCTTGTCCCAGTTCATGATTTAATATCCTTATGGACATGGACACTAATAAAGTTGTGTCTATCATAACTGAAGACAATATAAATGTTACCAGACTGTCACTACAAACCATTCTGAAGCCATAACTAAAACAGGTTGATCTAGTAATATGACTTCTCCAATCACTGAACATGTTTTTGCACTGACTTAACCAAACATGTGTTTTATTCCTGTTCTGGCCCCATGAGCCAATCATTACATCCGAGACACTTCTCGTGTGAGAAAATCCATGATGTTTGTCCCCAGCAGGCTCCTGTGGACTCCCCTCCAGCTCCTCCCACTGAGGCCCCCTCGGCTCAGATCATTATGGACGTTCACAAGATGTTTTTATCTATATTTGTTATTCACCTCCAGTATTTCCTTGTGGTGTTTCTGAGCCGCTGCACAAAGATGAACCTTGTTGTTTAAGTCCATTTGACACGTTTTCACACATTTGACATGATCTTATGGTCTTGCATTATATAAAAGCATTTAACAAGTACAGGTTTCTGAGTCTCTGGTCTGATCTGCGTTTGGTGTATGTCTCTCCTCTATCTTTACCTCTCTACTATTAATAATTATTTGCACACAATATAATTATAAAAACTATGAGGAATACGGAGGTGTTTTTATTGATGGCTTTACAAGTTTAGCATCTGGGGCTGAATCAAGTTAATCGATTAATCGCAGCTAATCGATTATTTAAATAATAATAATCCTTATTTGGACAATTCAGGCCACGAAACATGCCACGTGCAAAGACAAGAGGTTTTACGACACAGAAAAGATCTAAAATTCATGTGTTTTTTAATGAACCTTTTTTGTCTGTAAATAAACGTCATCATCGACGTGACTTAAACTTCATCCTGGTGAAATGTGGTGAAAATCGAATCTCCAAACAGAGGTCAAAAGAATAGATTTGCAAAATAACAGTTATTTCCAGCCCGACTCGGATCATAAACAGTGTCAAATGTCCATAAGATGATGTTCTAAAACAATATAAACTCTGTCCATGTTGTGTGGCCTTTGCCTCCAGAACTGAAGCATGAGATCCTGGTTTGGAGACAGACGGCCCAGCGGATTAACCCTGCGAGCCGCGAGGAGACGGCCGTCAAATGCCTCCTGATGCAGAAAGTCCTCAATCTGGAAAGTCTCCTTCGCAAACTGATGAAAACCTTTCAAAGGTGAGAGGAAGTGACAAGGAGAGAGTTACCACCTTTTCACAATCTCCGCTTTTCCACAACGAGCTCTTCATTTGAAGGACACGGTCTACTCTTCTCCCCCGTTACATCCCCATCATGTTCTTTCTACTTCTTCTGGCTTATTTTATCTGTACATTATTGTGTACATTATTGTGTACATTATTGTGTACATTATTGTGTACATTATTGTGTACATTATTGTGTACATTATTGTGTACATTATTGTGTACTGTACGTGCTCTCCCCCCCTGTCTGTAAATACCCCCCCTTTTTGTATTGTCAAAGCGTCTTTGGGTCCCTGAAAAGCGCTAAATAAATAAAAGATGTATTATTATTATTATTATTATTATTATTATTATTATTATTATTATTATTATTATTATTATTATTATATGGACTTTTATAAAGCAAAGCAGGAGCCATTTTTGGAATACGTAGATCCTCCCCGGTCCCTGTCCCCCCTCCCTGTTCCCTGTCCCCCCCCGGTCCCTGTCCCCCCCCGGTCCCTGTCCCCCCTCCACGGTCCCTGTCCCCCCTCCCTGGTCCCTGTCCCCCCTCCATGGTCCCTGTCCCCCCCCCGGTCCCTGTCCCCCCTCCACGGTCCCTGTCCCCCCTCCACGGTTCCTGTCCCCCCTCCACGGTCCCTGTCCCCCCCCCGGTCCCTGTCCCCCCCCCAGTCCCTGTCCCCCCTCCACGGTCCCTGTTAAGGACTTAACCAGGGAGAAACCTGCACTGAGTTTAAAACAGGACTAAATCAAAACTAAATCAAGACAAACTCAAGACTAAACCAGGGACAAAAACAGGACTAATATCACAACAAAAATGTAAATATCAGGATATTCCAAAAAATATTGAGATGTTCATTTTTGTTAATATCGTCCACGACTTTTCCATTTGGTTTTAAAATCCAAATATTGACTGAAAATATCTTTCCAACAGTCAAATCTCTCAGGAAGACAAGAACTGGGAGCAGACCATCCAGGAGCTGCAGAAGAAGGTACGTGTCCCTCAGCCCAGACGGGCCCCTCTGCCACAGCCCAGACGGGCCCCTCCCTCACCCCAGACAGGCCCCTCTGCAACACCCCAGAGAGGCCCCTCTGCCACACCCCAGACGGGCCCCTCCCTCACCCCAGACAGGGCCCTCTGCAACACCCCAGAGAGGCCCCTCTGCCACACCCCAGACGGGCCCCTCCCTCACCCCAGACGGGCCCCTCTGCCACACCCCAGAGGGGCCCCTCTGCCACACCCCAGACGGGCCCCTCCCTCACCCCAGAGGGGCCCCTCCCTCACCCCAGACGGGCCCCTCTGCCACAGCCCAGAGGGGCACCTCTGCCACAGCCCAGAGGGGCACCTCTGCCACAGCCCAGAGGGGCCCCTCTGCCACAGCCCAGAGGGGCCCCTCTGCCACACCCCAGACGGGCCCCTCCCTCACCCCAGACGGGCCCCTCTGCCACAGCCCAGAGGGGCCCCTCTGCCACACCCCAGAGGGGCCCCTCTGCCACACCCCAGACGGGCCCCTCCCTCACCCCAGACGGGCCCCTCTGCCACAGCCCAGAGGGGCACCTCTGCCACAGCCCAGAGGGGCCCCTCTGCCACACCCCAGACGGGCCCCTCCCTCACCCCAGAGGGGCCCCTCGGCCACAGCGCCACGGCTCCAGATCTGATCACAATAATGACGTTCTTCTAAAGTTCACTTAAGACAAAAGTCGCTCTTGAACAAAATGCTCATTTGTTTCAGCACAAAATCACAGACAAGGTGCTGCTGGTGAAGTGCATCTCCGTCCTGACCGTGGTCATCTTCATGTTCTTTCTCAACTCCTTCGTTCCCAGCATTCACCTGGATCTGGGTAAGCCAAACCGTTGCCATAGTGATTATGATTGTGGAGGACAGGGCAGTTGTGATGTAAAATGGGGAGGGAGCGGGAACAGACTTTTGGCAAACGCCCTTAACCACTGCACAGCTATTAACAGTTCAAAATGAACTATTATTATGCCTTTTGAATGGGAAAAAGTACTCAGTGCTTTGCATATTCACGTGTTTCCGCTTCCTGTTCATTTAGAGAACCTTTTCCCTTTTTAGAATACCTAATATTGTGTTTTGAATTCTTCATTGGTTTGGTAACAGATCATCACTCTTAAAACTCTTCCATTTACTGTCATTAGAGCTGGACAAAAGACAAATCTCATCAGGCAACACAAATAGAAAAAATACTAAAATACAAATTAGACATTACTGTATTTTCCGGACTATAAGTCGCACCTTTTTTCCTAGTTTTGTTCGGGGTGCGACTTTTACTTATATTCATACTTATACTTATAGTTATACTCTGGAGCGGCTTATATGTGATATTATTTGTTATTTTCACACTTGCAACTGCATTTCATACTCCAGTGCGACTTATATAAGTGCGACTTATACTCCGGTGCGACTTATACTCCGGTGCGACTTATACTCCAGTGCGAATTATGTAAGTGCGACTTATACTCCGGTGCGACTTATACTCCAGTGCGAATTATGTAAGTGCGACTTATACTCCGGTGCGACTTATACTCCAGTGCGACATATACTCCAGTGCGACTTATATAAGTGCGACTTATACTCCGGTGCGACTTATACTCCAGTGCGACTTATACTCCAGTGCGACTTATACTCCAGTGCGACTTATAAAATACGGTATACGGTAGTCAAAATATTTAATTATTGCTATTTTAATTCCTAGACAACTTAAATTGAGTGAAAAGGCAATGCAAGTAAGTCATAGTATTACTTTTATCATTTGAATCACATGCAGTCACTGAATAAGGCCAAATTGTGAGGTAAAGATGCGATTGACGTATTTATTGTGTAAACTAGCTCTAAATTATTACACTTTTTCCAATCAAGAATGAAATAATCTAAAAAAAATACTCACGGGTGGTTTCTTTTCTTCATCTATCTATGTATTATGTAAAATAACACTAGCTACAATAGTAATGTCCTCTGTGGTCTCTCATTACTGCTGTTGTTTGGACACAGCTTCTTTCATGCCATTATTAGAATTACTTCCTCTGTCCTTGTGTCTGAACGGGACAAATAATGGGCTCAGTAGCAAAGGCCATCTGCAAATGACATGGATACGACATTTAGACACGTGTCATCCATTCATGTGCTTTCAATGGATAATAGTGCTTTCTTTATTTCTTTTTGAAGGTTGAATTGTTACACATTCTGATCCACATCCACCACATGTTTTAACGCTCACTCTTGTCCTCTAGAATATTGTTGGACAGCAATTTTTGAAAGATTTTTTTCTGCACTAAAACATTGTTGATTTGAAATTCCTAAAAAACAAAACACAAAAACTATAAATATTGTCAATACAATGACTATAGATTGAATACAGTAGAATTAAAGATGTTGCCATCACTCCTAGAGTGAGAGAGGCTCCTGTTGTGCATCAGGAGAATGACCTGAACACCATCTCATGAACAGGAGCTTGAGAGCCCGATGTCACGCTGCACTTCTGCCGCCGCCGCCGCCGCCGCCGCCGCCGCCGCACAGTCCACTCAGTGCCAAACATCTAGACTTAATTACACTGGGGTTAACGCACTTAGAATCTCATTAAATACAAATAACCCTTCAACAGTCTTTCTTTCGTCCCAGTGGACAGAGCGCTGTCCAGACCATGTACAGTGGTCTTCATTATGTGTTTACAATGTTATATTCAATATTAAAATGGAATTAACTGCACAGGTTTAAATTGAACTGGATAGATGGTTGGAAAGAGTTGGGAAAAGGTAGAACAGTCGTAGTCTATGAGTAGAAGAGGAAATCGTTCTTATGATTGTTCTGGCCACAATTGACTTATTCAAAGCTGAAATACCAAACTTCATTTGAGTAACAGAGTACACTTGGTGGTATTGTGTATACCGTGGTAATTTTTCTGAGTTAAAACACAAAATCATGCTAATGTTTGAGAGATCTTTTTCTTGCTCATGACATATTTCACTCAAATCAACTTTAATGCACTTTTAACCTTATTACAACAATGTTTCCTCATCATTAGTTTACTCACATGTTTGAGTTATCCAGTTATCCAGAGGCTTGAGTGCTCAGGAAAGTCCTGTTTTCACTTACCCCCAAGCCCCGCCCACATCCCTGTACACATGGAGTGACACATGGAGGGTTGTAGCCACTTTTCAAAATAGGAACATGTAAAACTTGTTATGTTGAAATGTCACTATGAAGAGGCGGGGCTTCACAATATTGCAGTTTTGAACAGGAAGTCAATGCATCAATGTCAATGTTTCTATTACTAAACCAATCAATATTGTCATTTACAATGAACAAAAATGGAAAATGATAATGTACTTGTTATAGTTAAATACTTACTCCCGGTATGTCTCCTTTAACATTCTGATTCTCCTTATGTGGACACTAGATGTCCTTTTTACAAACGATTCTGCGACTGAGACGTGTGGCTATTTTATATACTTGTTTCAGTTCAGATCTAAGTTCATAATAATAGCTTCATAATAATGTTTCCTCACCACATCAATGCCAAAGAGATTACACCATATCGTTTCTCTGTTTTCTCATTTCTTCCTTGAATTGAAAACCAGACGATCCTAAATTAATTTTCATTAGGACATGAGTGGATGGAAGATTGTTTGCATTAATAATATTAATAATGTTGTGGTGTTCTTCAGGGTGGATCGCCGTCATCGGGGCCCTGTGGCTCTTAGTCCTGGCTGATATTCAGGATTTTGAGATCATCCTTCACCGAGTGGAGTGGGCTACACTGCTGTTCTTTGCAGGCTTGTTTGTTTTAATGGAGGTAAATCATTCCATGCATTAGCTCTCTTCTGGTTGTCATGGTTATACATATTTGACATCATACACAAACATCTGATGAAGAAAATATTCAGCCCCTTTAAGTTGCTGGTATTGTGTCTGTAGCAGTTAAATGTGTGAATACAGTTCTTATAAAAGCTATGGATACCACGAGGAGAGTCACACATTCATGTAACAAAATATAAATGTTATCATATATTTTTCTTCATCAAATAATAATACTGGAATTTAGAGCAGGTTTGGTACTTATGGCACTTAAATGAATTGTTGTCTTATTGTTAATGTTAATGTCTTTAATGTTATGTTAATGTCATTGTCCAGGCCTTAGCGCATCTGCAGCTCATCGACTACATCGGAGAACAGACCGCGCTGCTCATAAAAGTAAGTCTTGTGCTCTCTTTGCACTTTGACCTTTATTTGTAGAAGCTACTTGGGCACAGGTTTTTAAAGGTATATAAACAGAAGCAGAAAGAGGAAGGGTTAGAGGAAGCAAAAGGAGATAGGAAAAACAAAAGATATCCAAAAAACGCTACAGCTCAAATTGGTCAACATAAAAGTCAAATTGGACCATGGCAAGATGAAGTCATTTTTCCTTTTGTCTAATGTCTGTTTTTATATCAGACCAATGTTTGGTCGCTGCTGAGGTTTGTGTCATCCATTCCTTTGTGATCCAGAGGTTCCATTGACTGTGTCCAGGGCAGAAGCTTTGAAGCCTTAAAAGTCCTGTTTCAATCCAAAGAATCATTTCAACATTTCAAAGCTTTTCCTTTGATTTTCTTTTGGTAAAAAGCTTTTTACCTTTTATTATCCAGACATTACATTTCAAGTTAGTGTTATTTTGCATAAAACTTGGTCAACCAGCTTAAGATTGTAACATCTTTGTATTGTCTATATGTTTCTATTAGCGCTAATCTTACATTTCAATCATATCACACCTTCACAGAGTTCTATTATTTAGTTTGAATCATATTCTGGTGAAAAAGCCTGTCCTCACTTTCTCCCACAGACTTGGGTTTCATGCATGAAGCGTTTCTTAGTGATAACGGGACGTCAGCTTTGGTCCAGACCGTGGGACCTAAAGCTGGTGGTGATGGGATCTGGCAGCTGCATTTTATTTGTGATTCTGACCCCAAAACACTGGACTTCATGCTGGGTCCAACCTTCTCCTTCTGTCCAAATGTAAAGAAGCAGTGGCTTTGCTTTACTTCATCACAAATACTCAGCAGATCGTGTCAGCTCAGCAAAAACAATATATCAGCTTTAGTTCAATTACTTAATTAGAAATATGAAATAGTCACGTTCTGCTGTAACTTTTCTTTGATAATTGTACTTTTTTGAGGAGATTTGACTTTCTCTCTCTCTTTCTTCTCAGAGCAGAGCTCAGTGGCTCAGTTTTGCCATGTGTAACTTTACTTTTACTTGAATACAGAATTTAGTATCTCGCTGAGGGATTATTATTATTTTAGGTTGATTTGTAAAACATCAGCATATAGTTACCATACAGTCTTCACAGAAATGCCTCACGCTCTGCAATCAAACCTAAGACCTTTTGGTTTTCGGTTGAGTTTGTCCGGTTACTGTGGGCCACTGTCCTGGAGTGTGATTGACATTAGATACATTACTTTGTGCTCTCAGACTCCTGTACGTCTTTATTCACACTGCGTCAGGAATCTGAAGAGCAGCACAGGACATCATCGTTGTCATCGAAGCACTTATCTGATGTTACACGTTATCTCTGTTCTCAGGCCGTGCCAGAGGACCAAAGACTGGCCATCGCCATCATTCTGATCATGTGGGTCTCCGCTCTGGCCTCTTCTCTCATCGACAACATCCCCTTCACTGCCACCATGGTCCGAGCCACATGCCTCTGTGATGTCTCCATTTCACACTGACTTTATCTCTTTCATTTCATACAAAAAGCATCAAGCTTTAATGAACCAGGACTTGGCTGGTTAGAAATAGTTTGCTGTTTGCCAATTTCCCTGATAAGAACCAGAAGGTCTCGCAGCCAGGGATTCTTAATGAAATCGAGTATAATCAGATTTGACTGCTTCTAAAACTGCAATATACTTTATACATATTAAGTTGCAGATGTAAGAGATTTTTGCATGTGTACTATTGTTAACCCTAAAAAATATGACATTAAAAAATAAAAACACATGCATACTTACAGTATATTTGAAATGTGAATAGAAATATCATATTTTTGCACAGATTCCGGTCCTAATAAACCTCAGTCAGGATGCGGACGTGAACCTGCCAGTGAAGCCGCTCATATTCGCTTTGGCCATGGGAGCGTGTCTTGGAGGTAGGTTTCTTCTTTTCACCACATCAGAGTGTTTAATCACGTCTGAAACATGTCACTCACACATATTCATATTCATATTCGTCTATGAACGTGTGCTTGAAGACCTCTGGTTGGTTTCTGTACGCTTATCCCACTGCCCCACCTCGCCCAATCATATCTATACTCTTGTCACATTTTTGCTGACATTAAGCAAATATTACTTTTGCAAACAGGAAAATTATTAAAAAAATGAATAAATCATAATCATAATTAAAGGTAAAAGTAATAATTGTCATTGTCAATTACCAGAATTCACAAAGGAATTTAGGAACTTGTCTTGATTCGATGCAACATAAAACAATGATAAAACAACCTGTATAAGTCAAAAAGAAAAACAATACAAATCTGCTATAGGATAAAAAATAAAAATAGGCTATAAGTAAAAAAAAAATATTATGTGCACAAATGTACAGTTGAATTTACATTTGTAGTGCAGAAAGTGAACAGTGAGTGATTAAATGATGGTTAAAGTGACAGTGTTTAAGAAGTGTTCATGAGTCTAACAGCAGAGGAAAGAAACTGTTCTTATGGAGGAGGTTCCAGTTCAGATGAACCGCAGCCTCCTGCCTGAGGGGAGTGGCCTCCTGCCTGAGGGGAGTGGCCTCCTGCCTGAGGGGAGTGGCCTCCTGCCTGAGGGGAGTGGCCTCCTGCCTGAGGGGAGTGGCCTCCTGCCTGAGGGGAGTAGCCTCCTGTCTGAGGGGAGTGGTCTCCTGCCTGAGGGGAGTGGCCTCCTGCCTGAGGGGAGTGGCCTCCTGCCTGAGGGGAGTGGCCTCCTGCCTGAGGGGAGTGGCCTCCTGTCTGAGGGGAGTGGCCTCCTGCCTTAGGGGAGTGGCCTCCTGTCTGAGGGGAGTGGCCCCCTGCCTGAGGGGAGTGGCCTCCTGCCTGAGGGGAGTGGCCTCCTGTCTGAGGGGAGTGGCCTCCTGTCTGAGGGGAGTGGCCCCCTGCCTGAGGGGAGTGGCCTCCTGCCTGAGGGGAGTGGCCTCCTGTCTGAGGGGAGTGGCCTCCTGCCTGAGGGGAGTAGCCTCCTGTCTGAGGGGAGTGGTCTCCTGCCTGAGGGGAGTGGCCTCCTGTCTGAGGGGAGTGGCCTCCTGCCTGAGGGGAGTGGCCTCCTGCCTGAGGGGAGTGGCTCAGATAGTCCATGTCCAGGGTGAGAAGCTTGTCCCAGAGCCCTGGAGACGTACAGGTCCTGCAGAGACGTTCAGGTTACCGCTGCCACCAGGACACCAGCCGGTCCACCTCCTGTAACAGACTCATCCCCGTCTGAGAAGAGCCCGATGAGGGTGGTGTCGTCATGGTGATGAGGGTGGTGTCGTCATGGTGATGAGGGTGGTGTCGTCATGGTGATGAGGGTGGTGTCGTCATGGTGATGAGGGTGGTGTCGTCATGGTGATGAGGGTGGTGTCGTCATGGTGATGAGGGTGGTGTCGTCATGGTGATGAGGGTGGCGTCATCCACAAACTTGGCTGGAGGTGCAGCAGTTTGTGTACAAGGAGAAGAGTAGAGGACAAAGTACACAGCCCTGTGGAGCTACTGTGCAGATAGTCCGAGTGTTTGAGACATTCTTCCCCAGCCGCATGCACTGCCTCCGATCGCTCAGGTGGTCAGTGCTCCCCCTGCAGGTGGAGTCAGTGCTCCCCCTGCAGGTGGAGTCAGTGCTCCTCCTGCAGGTGGAGTCGATGCTCCCCCTGCAGGTGGAGTCGGTGCTCCCCCTGCAGGTGGAGTCGGTGCTCCCCCTGCAGGTGGAGTCGGTGCTCCCCCTGCAGGTGGAGTCGGTGCTCCCCCTGCAGGTGGAGTCGGTGCTCCCCCTGCAGGGGGAGTCGGTGCTCCCCCTGCAGGTGGAGTCGATGCTCCCCCTGCAGGTGGAGTCCTGCAGGTGGAGTCGGTGCTCCCCCTGCAGGTGGAGTCGATGCTCCCCCTGCAGGTGGAGTCCTGCAGGTGGAGTCGGTGCTCCCCCTGCAGGTGGAGTCGGTGCTCCCCCTGCAGGGGGAGTCGGTGCTCCCCCTGCAGGTGGAGTCGATGCTCCCCCTGCAGGTGGAGTCCTGCAGGTGGAGTCGGTGCTCCCCCTGCAGGTGGAGTCGATGCTCCCCCTGCAGGTGGAGTCCTGCAGGTGGAGTCGGTGCTCCCCCTGCAGGTGGGAGCTGGAGTCTGGGGCGTGGCTTTGGCTCGCCCGGTGGTCTGCCTTTCAGGGCCTTTCAGGGCCTCAGTTTTGGCTGTGTGGTTGGGACACAGGAAGTGAGGCGAGTGTGTTTCAGCTTCATCGATCGTCTGTATGAAGTGACACTGAACTGACCCCTTTAGAAATGAGAGTGCTATTGACTCTCAGGATGGACACGCGCCAGAACTGTCGCCCGCCCGACCGCTGTAGATTCAAAATACTGCAAGTTTATATTGAAAGAGTTTGCAAGCATGAAAAATGTTGAAAGTATTATGGTTTGTGGCACCATTTTCACACTGTGTTTCCGTTCACTAGTTTCACATGTTTTGTCTATATTAAACGTCAAATGTGATTATCACCACAATGTGTGGCCTGTTTTATGGTCTTATATTTAACATTTCCTGTGGTGGGAAAGTGGCCAAATACAAAACAGTGGATGATTTTTCCTTTACAACTATGATATCTCTACTTTCTACTTCACTATCATTTTGAAGAATGACATTTTGCTGAAAGGTTTTGACTTCAAATCACATTTTGGAGCAAGCCAAAAATAAATGAAAAAATGCTGTACGACATTGATTTGAATTTGATCAGAGATAAAATCTAATGCTTTAACAGCTACTTTTTACTCTTAAATTACATTTTAAAAACAGCTGCACAAAAACTTTACTTAATTAGATGTGCTACTTTTACTGTACTTTTATGAATAAAGTTGAGTACCGGTACTTCTTTTATCATGACCATTTCTATATTCTCACTAAAATACTGTATACTTTTGTTCCAAATAGATTATTATGATGCAGTTTTTCTTTTCCCGCCGTGCACGATATGTGAACATCTGTCAATCACAGCTACAAGCTCCGCCCCCTGCTCTGACACACACAATAGTTCTTTACTGTACATCACCTCACACAGCATCACAGGACAACAAACTTAAACTAAGAATGCATTTATACATTTATTTTTTGCAGTAAAACAAACTGTAATTGCATAAAAGAAAAACTATATTTAATGCCATATTGTGGAATATTTAAGGTGAGTTATAATATGGCCACAGTAATGCTCTGTTTTGTCTTGAAGGAAATGGAACATTGATTGGAGCTTCGGCCAACGTTGTGTGCGCTGGCATCGCTGAGCAGCACGGATATGGATTCTCCTTTATGGAGTTCTTCAAGTAAGTCCACTGTTCTCTCCTCAACAACACGAGGCCCTGTCCCATGCACTAGGCCCTGTCCTGTCCCATGCACTAGGCCCTGTCCTGTCCCATGCACTAGGCCCTGTCCTGTCCCATGCACTAGGCCCTGTCCTGTCCCATGCACTAGGCCCTGTCCTGTCCCATGCACTAGGCCCTGTCCTGTCCCATGCACAAGGCCCTGTCCTGTCCCATGCACGAGGCCCTGTCCTGTCCCATGCACAAGGCCCTGTCCTGTCCCATGCACTAGGCCCTGTCCTGTCCCAGGCACTCACAGCCTGAAGTGAACTCCACGAGGCCCTGTCCTGTCCCATGCACGAGGCCCTGTCCTGTCCCATGCACAAGGCCCTGTCCTGTCCCATGCACTAGGCCCTGTCCTGTCCCAGGCACTCACAGCCTGAAGTGAACTCCACGAGGCCCTGTCCTGTCCCATGCACTAGGCCCTGTCCTGTCCCATGCACAAGGCCCTGTCCTGTCCCATGCACTAGGCCCTGTCCTGTCCCATGCAATAGGCCCTGCCCTGTCCCATGCACAAGGCCCTGTCCTGTCCCATGCACTAAGCCCTGTCCTGTCCCATGCAATAGGCCCTGTCCTGTCCCATGCACAAGGCCCTGTCCTGTCCCATGCACTAGGCCCTGTCCTGTCCCATGCACTAGGCCCTGTCCTGTCCCATGCACTAGGCCCTGTCCTGTCCCATGCACGAGGCCCTGTCCTGTCCCATGCACTAGGCCCTGTCCTGTCCCATGCACGAGGCCCTGTCCTGTCCCATGCACTAGGCCCTGTCCTGTCCCATGCACTAGGCCCTGTCCTGTCCCATGCACAAGGCCCTGTCCTGTCCCATGCACTAGGCCCTGTCCTGTCCCATGCAATAGGCCCTGTCCTGTCCCATGCACAAGGCCCTGTCCTGTCCCATGCACTAGGCCCTGTCCTGTCCCATGCACTAGGCCCTGTCCTGTCCCATGCACTAGGCCCTGTCCTGTCCCATGCACGAGGCCCTGTCCTGTCCCATGCACTAGGCCCTGTCCTGTCCCATGCACGAGGCCCTGTCCTGTCCCATGCACTAGGCCCTGTCCTGTCCCATGCACTAGGCCCTGTCCTGTCCCATGCACTAGGCCCTGTCCTGTCCCATGCACTAGGCCCTGTCCTGTCCCATGCACTCACAGCCTGAAGGTGAACTCACATGTTAATGTCACTTGTGTTTTCATTGGGAGACAACACTGAGCTTGGATCAGGATTTGTGAACACTATTGCTATTCTAGTTTCTCTTTGTTACTAAGTATTGTTTTAGACAGTGTTTTTGAGCTACTGTCCTAGTGATCTCAGGGATCAGGGCAGTTTGTCTAAAGGGTTTTGTCCCGGTTTTAGCCTTGTTTAGTCCTGAATATAGATCGTTTGGTCCTGTTCTTCCTGATCCTGTCCATTGATAGTTTGCTTTCAATCCCAGTTTAGATCCAATGTTGATGTGTGCAGGAGCAGAGCGTAGGAGCATGTAGAACATCCCTATATCAAACTTTAAGTTAGCATCTTATTCAGCTGACAGGGCAGTGTCACTTCACTGCCTCTTTGTCTTTCATCTGCTTGTGAGACATTTGAAATGATGTTCTTGGCTGACTTTGATGTGCTCATTCGTTTTTACTGTAAAGTGCTTTAGTTTGTACGTGCCACATCTTCTCTTAAACAAAACTAAATTCTACTATAAGACGCCAAGATCATCCGAACACATTGACTTTTTATTTCCCAGAAAACTCCAAACATGTGGAGCTGATGGACAGGGAACACTCTCATAAAGACCATTTATTCAATATATGCCGTTTGAAATTGACTGAAAATGGCAGAAGATAATGATTGAAATGAGCCTGTGAGGATCTGGTTGATTCATATTGGACTCCATGTGCACTTACTCTGAAGTGTTTCCTGTCAATTGTATAATATGTATATGATGAATATGATGAAAGGCTCGAATGTTAAAAGCACTTAAATACACTCAAATAACACAAGAAGACAGCATCTAGTCTTACTATAATTAAGTAAATAAGTATGTGCCAAACATTTATTTACATTGAACTTGCAATAAAGACATTGAATGAACCAGGCCAAATATACTGTAGTCCAGAAGTATTTTTGACCCAGTGCAGCTGTCACGATGATGCATTGAGATCAATGTCATACTGGACTTTCCTGTATATTTTACATCAACAGATGACGAAGAGAGTTTTTCTTAAGAAGACATAAAATGAATGACATAACATTCACTTGAGGCAGTAAAAGCACACTTCCCTTTCACGCCGTGGTGAGGATCCTTCAAAGTGCTTCTACTGCTCTGAAAACATTGCTTAGATTGGATGGTACGAGCTCTTTAAACTCTGGTGCCCGGTGTGCTCGCTCTCCAGCGGGTGTTTACAGCTGCTCAGCCGTGCTCGGAGTCGCTCGGCTGAGGCTAATTGGTTGTGCTTGTCATAGGTCAGAGGTCATGGGTCATGCAGAGAGAACAGGAAGGAAGCAGCTCACATCACGGCTGCACGAAGACCATGTGTCACAGTCTTAATCCTTTTTCACTCTGATTTGGACAAAAAGGATTCTCGCTGTACAAGCAGTAATTCAATTACTCAATTGTATTATCCATCTTAAATAAGAATATTGAAAGGTGAAAAGCAATGATAATTCATTCACAGTACAGTATATTTTAAAGGTACACTATGTAACATTTCTGGTCCAGGGTCTGTTTCCTGTTTGTCTGTTTGTAGATGTTCCACAGTATGGCATTTAACTTACCAGTATCTATATCTGAAGAGACAATCAAGCCAAGTTACAGGTCAGGTTTGTGGAGTGGTGAGTGATGCTGCTCACACTAACAATGCATTTCAGGCAAACCAATAACATCTCCATGGAAACAAGCCATGGAAACAAAGATATGTTACTAAACGGACCTTTAATCTTACTAAATATACCTTTAAATTTCAAATGTATTCATGAAGAAATGAAGTAATGCTAAAGACTCACTATGTCACTTTTTGCTTGTCTGGAGATGTCCTCACGTCCTCAACATGTCCATGGAGGGTCCCCTCACCACCTTTAAGACCATTCTAACCTATAGTTAGTATACATGACACTTACATGTTTCTGAAGTCACAGTTGCACTCTCGTTCTGAGCAGCGACAGTTTTAAAAAGCTCAACATTATTCTCGCCACATCCGGCGAGAATAATTCAATTCCTTCCTTTCAATTATAAAATTAACCTGACTTTCTAAGGAGTAATTTCCAGTTTGTTTTCTGTCAGCAGTCAATAAGCAGTAAATCGTCGACCACAAGCTGAAATATTTATCCAGAATTTGAAGTGGCAAATCAGTGGCGCTGTAATCACTCACTAACCATTGCTAACAATGTTCTCCTGTGTTTAGTGACTGCAGAGACAGAAAATTAAATGCAATTAAAAGTGCCTGAAAAGTGGGTTATTTTGAGAATTCTGTTAATACTAAATTACTTTAATTGTATCCACTTTGCGCATTTCCACCAAAAAAATAAACTGAATTATTTTGCACAAATTACTTTTGAACAGAGTAGCATTAATATTTAATGTATTATAAGTAGAAACAATGTATTTGGTAAACAGTGTTCAGCACCATAAATGCAGCTGAGAGTACCAAGCATTTAAATAAGGCTAAAACAATAGCCATAATAAGCAAAGACATACTTTTTTATGGTGATTTGTGACATTCCGCGTGTTCAGATGAGCTGAGTGACACAGCGAGCTGTTTTTAGCCTTTACACGGCTAAATGCCAAAAGAATTGAAATGTTGTGGCTGTTTCTGTGAGGCTGCTTAGGGTTAGTTAGGAGAGTCGTCATTGAGCAGGTCATGCTTTGTCGCTCAGCGCAACTTCCCATTCATTTTATCAGAAGAGAGTCATCGAGATTACATCAGGACTTTTCAAAGAGCCTCGGTCATTTGCAATTAGCCATGAGATTGCAAAGCATGATGGGAACTTTTGCTGATCTCTCCACACACTGTCTTCTGGCCTTATCCCTCTGAGCAGCACCTGTTTCTGAAATATTAGCATTACTCAGCATAAATAGGATTTACCTGTGCAGAGGTGACCTAGATAACAGTGTAGACATGGGCCAGAGTCTGTGTATATTCACTTATATTTATTATATATAATATAGCCACCGGGTATAAATATTGGGAGTGTATCAACAGCAACAAGATAAATACTGCATTTCTGTTTATGGATCCGCTGCTATCAAAATGTCCATCCATCCATCTTCTGCCGCTTTATCCGGGGCCGGGTCGCGGGGGCAGCAGTCTGAGCAGGGACTCCCAGACCTCCTTCTCCCCAGACACTTCCTCTAACTCCTCCGGGGGGATCCCGAGGCGTTCCCAGGCCAGCCGAGAGACATAGCTATCAAAATGTATTCATATATTTTTAAAAACTGTGCATTGCAGCCTGGAGTTCCCCACAGTTCCCATCTGAGACCGAGTCTTATATTTGTTCCAGTTGTATTGATTGTGTTTAGAGCGGCGGCAACAGTCTCAGTCAGAGCCGTTTGCACTAATTCAAATCAATAAAGTTGCAGCAGAGTCTTTCTCCAGCTCCATAAGACCTGCTGTAGCCACCACTGAAGTTCTGTTTACGAGAAGTACAGTGGAGTTAAAGACATTCACATATATGATTAGAAACTAGAGTTGAACTGTAGTTGACTGCTGACAGGGCCGGGTGCTGACAGGGCCGGGGGCTGACAGGGCCGGGTGCTGACAGGGCCGGGTGCTGACAGGGCCGGGTGCTGACAGGGCCGGGTGCTGACAGGGCCGGGTAACAAACGAGCCTGTCGTCACACCCTGCAAACATTGACTCAAACTGCACAGCACAATGAGTCTGTTATTAGCTGCATTTTTCTTTTCCTTCTTGTCATTTATTTTCAATTTCCATTTGAAGCATGGCCCAAGAATATTTGGTTTGACTTTAGTTTAATTCTCTGCTCAGTCCTCATCCATCTCACACTGCATTTAGTATGAAGTATGATGTAGATCTAGTGCTGAGATAACACCATATAGTGTATAGAAGGTCACTGGTTCTATTGACGTACATTCATTGAGAAATAGATTACAATGTTGCCCAATGTTTCAAAATGATTTATCATATACTATTGTTGAAGCTTTTACCTCTAAACAAGAGATCCTCCACATTTACCCTTACAAGACAGTGTCAGAGCTTTTAATGTGTATGTTCAATCAAAATAAAAGCCTAAAACCAGACTAAAAGCATTTATTTCATGGTGGATGTTTTTATGGCACTTAAAGTCTCTTGTTCTTGGCAAGAACAGCCCGTGTTTATTTGTAGAGCACAAGTCGTACACGACAGGAGAAAATGCATTAAAATCACATTCAACAAAATTATCCAAAGTTTAACTTTAAACATAGAGTCCTGCAGGTGGCGTGACAACCTGACAAAACATGCACCTGTCTGTCTCTCCACAAGCCTGACAGAAGACCTGCCGGTCTCCATGGAGATGTATCTACTCTGCCTTCAACATGCCAAAGAATGGCATAATTATCTCCATGGAGGCTGTTCCTGGAGCCATGATGGTGGCACGTGTGGAGCGTGTGGAGCGTGTGGAGCGTGTGGAGCGTGTGGAGCGTGTGGAGCGTGTGGAGCGTGTGGAGCGTCCACGTGTGGAGCGTGTGGAGCGTCCACGTGTGGAGCGTGTGGAACGTGTGGAGCGTCCACGTGTGGAGCGTCCACTTGTGGAGCGTCCACGTGTGGAGCGTGTGGAGCATCCGCGTGTGGAGCGTGTGGAACGTGTGGAGCGTCCACGAGTGGAGCGTCCGCGTGTGGAGCGTGTGGAGCGTCCACGAGTGGAGCGTCCACGTATGGAGCGTGTGGAACGTGTGGAGCGTCCACGTGTGGAGCGTCCACTTGTGGAGCGTCCGCGTGTGGAGCGTCCACGTGTGGAGCGTGTGGAGCATCCGCGTGTGGAGCGTGTGGAACGTGTGGAGCGTCCACGAGTGGAGCGTCCGCGTGTGGAGCGTGTGGAGCGTCCACGAGTGGAGCGTCCACGTGTGGAGCGTGTGGAGCGTCCACGTGTGGAGCGTGTGGAGCGTGTGGAGCGTCCACGTGTGGAGCGTCCACGTGTGGAGCGTGTGGAGCGTCCACGTGTGGAGCGTCCACGTGTGGAGCGTGTGGAGCGTCCACGTGTGGAGCGTCCACGTGTGGAGCGTGTGGAGCGTCCACGTGTGGAGCGTCCACGTGTGGAGCGTGTGGAGCGTCCACGTGTGGAGCGTCCACGTGTGGAGCGTCCGCGTGTGGAGCGTGTGGAGCGTGTGGAGCGTCCACGTGTGGAGCGTGTGGAGCGTGTGGAGCATCCGCGTGTGGAGCGTGTGGAGCGTGTGGAGCGTGTGGAGCGTCCACGTGTGGAGCGTGTGGAGCGTCCACGTGTGGAGCGTCCACGTGTGGAGCGTGTGGAGCGTCCACGTGTGGAGCGTGTGGAGCGTGTGGAGCGTCCACGTGTGGAGCGTCCACGTGTGGAGCGTCCACGTGTGGAGCGTCCACGTGTGGAGCGTGTGGAGCGTCCACGTGTGGAGCGTCCACGTGTGGAGCGTCCACGTGTGGAGCGTCCACTTGTGGAGCGTCCGCGTGTGGAGCGTGTGGAGCGTGTGGAGCGTCCACGTGTGGAGCGTGTGGAGCGTGTGGAGCGTGTGGAGCATCCGCGTGTGGAGCGTGTGGAGCGTGTGGAGCGTCCACGTGTGGAGCGTCCACGTGTGGAGCGTGTGGAGCGTCCACGTGTGGAGCGTCCACGTGTGGAGCGTCCGCGTGTGGAGCGTGTGGAGCGTGTGGAGCGTCCACGTGTGGAGCGTGTGGAGCGTGTGGAGCATCCGCGTGTGGAGCGTGTGGAGCGTGTGGAGCGTGTGGAGCGTCCACGTGTGGAGCGTCCACGTGTGGAGCGTCCACGTGTGGAGCGTGTGGAGCGTCCACGTGTGGAGCGTGTGGAGCGTGTGGAGCGTCCACGTGTGGAGCGTCCACGTGTGGAGCGTCCACGTGTGGAGCGTCCACGTGTGGAGCGTCCACGTGTGGAGCGTCCACTTGTGGAGCGTCCGCGTGTGGAGCGTGTGGAGCGTGTGGAGCGTCCACGTGTGGAGCGTGTGGAGCGTGTGGAGCATCCGCGTGTGGAGCGTGTGGAGCGTGTGGAGCGTCCGCGTGTGGAGCGTGTGGAGCGTGTGGAGCGTCCGGAGCGTCCGCGTGTGGAGCGTGTGGAGCATCCGCGTGTGGAGCGTGTGAAGCGTGTGGAGCGTGTGGAGCGTGTGGAGCGTCCGCGTGTGGAGCGTGTGGAGCGTGTGGAGCGTGTGGAGCATCCGCGTGTGGAGCGTGTGGAGCGTGTGGAGCATCCGCGTGTGGAGCGTGTGGAGCGTGTGGAGCGTGTGGAGCATCCGCGTGTGGAGCGTGTGGAGCGTGTGGAGCGTCCGCGTGTGGAGCGTGTGGAGCGTGTGGAGCGTGTGGAGCATCCGCGTGTGGAGCGTGTGGAGCGTGTGGAGCGTGTGGAGCGTCCGCGTGTGGAGCGTGTGGAGCGTGTGGAGCGTCCACGAGTGGAGCGTCCGCGTGTGGAGCGTCCACGTGTGGAGCGTCCACGTGTGGAGCGTCCACGTGTGGAGCGTGTGGAGCGTCCACGTGTGGAGCGTCCACGTGTGGAGCGTCCACGTGTGGAGCGTGTGGAGCGTGTGGAGCGTCCACGTGTGGAGCGTCCGCGTGTGGAGCGTGTGGAGCGTCCACGTGTGGAGCGTCCACGTGTGGAGCGTGTGGAGCGTCCACGTGTGGAGCGTCCACGTGTGGAGCGTGTGGAGCGTCCACGTGTGGAGCGTCCACGTGTGGAGCGTCCACGTGTGGAGCGTGTGGAGCATCCGCGTGTGGAGCGTGTGGAACGTGTGGAGCGTCCACGAGTGGAGCGTCCGCGTGTGGAGCGTGTGGAGCGTGTGGAGCGTCCACGTGTGGAGCGTCCACGTGTGGAGCGTGTGGAGCGTCCACGTGTGGAGCGTCCACGTGTGGAGCGTCCACGTGTGGAGCGTCCACGTGTGGAGCGTCCACGTGTGGAGCGTCCACGTGTGGAGCGTCCACTTGTGGAGCGTCCACGTGTGGAGCGTGTGGAGCGTGTGGAGCGTGTGGAGCATCCGCGTGTGGAGCGTGTGGAGCGTGTGGAGCGTCCGCGTGTG
>NW_027316532.1:40183571-40184667 GCF_026437365.1 Eucyclogobius newberryi
GTATGTGTAACACTGCAAAGTGCAAATATGATTGGACTCTTATAATACTTTCTCATCAGCTGGTCCAAGGGAAAAACATCCTCCTCCGTTATGTGTCTCAAAATGACGAATCATATCATCTCAAAAAGTGTCGGCCTTGAAAAACAACTGACTAAAAATAAATGTACGAATTCCTGTTGTGAAATTGTTTGGCACATAAATGTTTTACCTTGAGAGTCCGTGATGAAACTCAACACCCAGTGAAAGGGATTTTATAATGTTCAATGTTTATTAAGAAAATAGTTCTATCAATTGCCAGTTTTGACTAAAGAAGTCCTGGACCCTGTCCTCAGATTAAAAGTATAGTAAGTATTTAAAGACCCTTATTAGAGTCCACTGGCTTTGAAATAAACTGTTATAATCCAGGTTGAGCCCAGTCCAGTGTAACAGTCCTGTCATCTGTATGTTTAACATCACCTGTAGATGCATCATTCTAAACCACTGAAAATGCTGTTTATCTTGAATTCATATTTATTGTACAGCCCAGAGATGTGTTCAAATGATCCTTTTTCAGAAACAAGATTCCCTGAATAATAAAGTTTCTGTTTAAATATCTTGCTAATGTCTTTGTCTTTTTGTATTAACATGTTTGTGCCGGGAATATACAACCCATCCAAATATGCACTATATATCAAATATCAATACTTAAGTTGAGTCAACCCTGGTGGCAAATGGAGAACTTAATGCTTCTTTAATCACCAGTGTCTTCCTTGTTCAGTGAAAAATCAAAGAACTCGATAGATGTTTGTGTTAAAGATCCTCCAGGACCAAGTCAATGTGACACTTCCACTTCTTCCTCTCTCAGGCCTAAAATCTGAATCCTGATTCCAAAACATGTACTTTAATTAACAGTTTCATTTAAAATGGCTTTCCTCAAATGTACCTTCTTGTTCTTCATGAATGCAGTGCAGGAGCTACAGTTCTAAAGCTCGGAGGCTGGTTTTATCTTGTTCAGCAGTCAAATGTTCTGTATAAATCACAGACCTAAATAGTCAAAGCTGGAGCTAATGACCTTTTTTAGTTCGTTTTAGTAGAGTTTTAGTTATGAGTCATTTAT
>NW_027316533.1:0-280000 GCF_026437365.1 Eucyclogobius newberryi
CCTCAGATGATAAATAAACTGAATGCAAATCAAAATAATATAAAAAATACACTAATTATTGTATTTTTGTTCCTTAACATAAACCATAACTTGACAATTCTTAAATAAAACATATTCTAAATTTAGAGTGATTAATGTATGTTTAAGTGGTTTATTCACCTGCATTCAAGACATCATTTATTTGAAAATTTTCCCCTACCCCCCATACATGCCAACTGCTCTTCACTTATTTCATTCTTAAATTGTGATACACGTATGGGATCAGCAGTGTTGCATCACTATTTTGGCACAAATGAAAAAAATATATATATTTAAACTCCACTATTGTGACTTGCAGCATTCCATAAGCATAAGCAGCAGAGCCCGGCAGAGCAGAACTTTTGTGATGGCGTTTATGGTCCTGTTCCAAAGGTTTAAACTGAACGTCAGCTGACTTCAAAATGTTAAAAATATACAATAAGGGTCCACGAGTGTCATAGACTGTGACAGTAGCTGACAAAATGTAATCTTTAAAAGTGGACTGCGTAACTTTTCTGATGGAGGGCTTACTTCCTGCTTGTCTCCATGGAGATCTTATTGCTTTGCTCAGAATGTTCCACAGTATGGTATTAAATGTATCTATCTCACAAGCTAAGTTAACTGGGTTCCTCCAAAGTTAATTCCTTTCAATTCAAGGCAAAAAAAGACTTCAGATGGAGCAAGTAGCAGTGCCACAGTCACACAAATGGGCGGGTCACATATACTCTAGGGCACAGAAGTACATAATGCGTTGTTGGGGTTTCAGGGGGGTCTTTTTAAAATAACAATAGTATACTTTGTCCAGCAGAGGCTGGAGTTTATCCCAGCATCTATGGGCCTGGAGTGGGGTATGTGAACGTGTGGCAGTACAACGGTTAATCTAGTAGCACTAATTTATAGCAATTAGTTTCCCTCTGCTGCAACTTTGATCTTGTTGATTAGTTTCCAGATGTCCCTGTTCCAAATGCTGCTTGTTAATCCATCATTGCTCTCAAAACAAATGAAGAGAAATGCATAGTTGCACTTCGTCCTCTGATTTTCCCTGGTTCGCAATGAAAAGCAGTTCAATTGTTGGCATAGATTATTGTTTGCTGTGTCTCTGTGTCGACAGAAGGAATAAAACTTGTTCTTCTCTCATTATGGAAACATTTCATCCGGTTTACGTAATCATAGTCATCTCTATCTTCAGTACAACAATAATCTGTGACTGGTGCTTTCTCCGATTTTATATTCTAGCTGTAGAAGCTTTTTGCCTTATGTATTTTTATGGAAAATTGCAGTATATGAGTCAGTGTGGGTGTTTCTGTCATATGTATTTAGAACATTAATACGTATACTGAAAATAATGATTGTGCATTAAAGCGATTTAGAATTAGAATTATTTAGTTTAGGCCATTCACTGCAGGGTTCATTTGTAGTATGAGATAAGTACCATTTAAGTAGTTCTTGGAGGCCTGTTACTTACTCTTTGTGTAAGCCAAAACTATTTAAGAAATATATAGATTATATAAATTATATTTAATTATTCATTCATAGTTATTGGCAGATGGAGATAGAAATTGCACGTAATGTGCTCGCTGCTTGTGTAGTGGTTTAAGGCTTGATAATTAATAATCAAGGAGAGGGATTCAAAAAGTTTGTACTTTGTTCCATTGCTCTACTTGTGGATGTATCGTTAGCATTATTGTTTTCTCTTTGTTGCATGAACAAGCAAATGCATTAATTAATACTTTTCTTTTTTAATATTTTATGAGCAAATCTACTGACAATTAAAACATGTGTTTGAAATCAAAAAAATATACTCATATCTACTCTATTAAAACATTAGTGTTCTGTTACATTTACACTGTGATTCTATGGATAACAGTCAATGATAAGTGTTATGTCCTTGCTTGTAAAGTCCCTCATAAATAAACCACAGACCTTGCACTGTATTAAATTCTAGTATGACCATGAGTGAAGTGCACTTAAGTTGTTCCAATTTGTCTTGAGCACCCAGATGGCTCAGTTATTAAACTTATTAGCCTTCAGTGTGCGACTTCTGAAAGTTAAAACTCCATTACAGATTTTCTTTAGTTAAGAAAAATAAAATTACCAACTGTCGGTGTTAACCCTTTTCAACCTTTGTGATACTGATCATTTGTGAAGAGGAAGTGTTTGCTGTGGACAGATGGGAGGAGAGCGGGTTGCACCCATCCAAAGTGCTGTCCTTCACTCGGTCCCTGTGTGCTTGAATAGTTTGGGTGTATTTGTGAGTTGTGTGGGTGACTGTGGAGACAAAGTGTATGTGTACTCTCTGAACAAACAAATGGAGCAACTGTTCTTGCCAGGGTCAAAGGGCAAAGCGCTGTCAAACTGCAACATCAGAACTACAGCCCAGAAAGGACAGAGCTCATTTTCAGGCCAATGTCAAGCTTGAAAGACTGAGAGAGATTTAAAACCATTGGTTTGAAAGGAATAGTATGTCCATATGCATATAATAAAGTTAAAAGAACAAACACACAAAAACTCAGCTCTTGGTATTTTGTGCATGTTCAATACTGACTGAAACATGTTTGAAGTTAGCCATAACCACATACAAATTACATTTTTAGCTTACTCGTGTCCTTTGTTGGAAACACAACCCATGGTTCAAATCATGAAATGAATGCCAGCTGCACTTTTTAACCAACGTTTATTTCATGACTTGATGAAACAATATGGAAAAGCATAGCATAAAAACAGTTGTTTAGCCTAAATTTACCCTCAAGCCAGATAATATGTACAGTTTCACAAAAGCTGGCCAAACTGCAGTTTGCTCCCACAGGACATAAACTAAGGTGTGTTTTGTACAAAAATGGACCTTGATGATATATGTTATCATAAATGTTTGCGTTTATGCTTCAGTGGGGTTGCTGATCTTGCCCATGAAGAGGATGCTCTTGGTGGAGTGCTCCAGGATGAAGACCAGGAAGGGCCTGTTCAGAATCATTCTCTCCGGCATGCTCATGGGCATCACCTCGATTGTGGTGGCAGCGGCAGCTTCAGTCCCGGTCTCGTCCACGCTCAGAACGGCCTGGTGCGACGCCTGTACAACAACGACTCATGTTTATTATTGCTTCTATATATTTGCACACTATTTTGGACGGTGCAAACGTGTCACTACCTTTGAGACTTTGAGCTTGATCTCCTCAGAAATGCCAGCGAAGTCGGCCTTGTCGCCAAAAGCATCGGTCATGCCAAGTTCTTTGAGGCTCTCATCCAGGGAGGCGTCCCCAGAGACGGAAAATTTGGGCAAGAACAGATCTACAGAACTGAGAAATACATTTATTACTTTTTTCTCTAGAATGTGCCTTTCTACAGACCAGACTCTTTGAATAACAACACCACAACTACTAAGCACACTGAACTTACTTTCTGTAAACGGAGTCATGCCAGTGTTTCAGATGGTCTTTGCAGATCACGTCTTCCACTTCCTTCATCTTGCCCTCGTCGGGGAGAACGATCATCATGGAAGTGTTGCCCTTATACGGGAGCAGGATGACCGAGGTGTGGTTGTCCATGTCCTGGTAGAAGTCATAACGACCGGTCCTCTTCATCATGTCCACTTCCACTTTTGTCTTGTCATTCACAAAGAATTCAGCTTTGCTCGTGTGGTTGGCGTCAAAGGGTTTCTCCCACTGTCCTGCGAGAAGATGTAGTCGTTATTTGATATTAGATTTTGCTAACAATAACTACTACTTATTCAGTGGCCCGGCTTATTCAATATCAAAAACTGGTTCAAGGGAAAAGCTTGCCTCTGAAATAGACGTAGTTGATGAGCACCATGGCCATAGCAGAGTCTAGATCCTTCACCATATCCTTAATCTTTTCTTGAGTTTTATCCGAGATGAATTTGTTGATTTCTGCAGCGGCCTCCAGTGGTTTTTCAAAGTCAACCTTGAAGATCTCTGCGGAGTAGTGCTTCTTGATGTCAGCGATGAAGCTTCCAAGAGGAGAAAAGCTGGTGCGAAGGGCCAGACCGTTGCCTACATTAAGTACCTGGTAATGGTGAACGATAGACAAAAATGAATGTCTTGATATGTTTTTGCGTTCTCCGGACAATGATATTTCAGACAATGTTAAGGCAATCCATCAGAAATGTGCTAAAACATGCATGTACATGAGATTTATTTATTGCACAAAACGTGAATTATCTACAAATGTACAGAAATACCCCTTAATATGAAATGTTACACAGCAAGTTTGTTTTTTATTTGTTTTTGTATTCTGTATTCTTCACGCAGTTCATTTTCAGATTCACACCTAATGTCAAGTACATTTCTAAGTTCTCCATCTCCCACCTCTTGTACCTGGCTTTGCTGGCTGTGTCCGAGCATATGAAACAGGTGGTCATAAGCATCATCCACAGAGGACTGGTTCATGCTGCTGTAACCCAGTGTGGAGAACATCTGGCTATGAGTTTCTCCGCGGGCTCCGGTGGACAGCATGGACAAGGCCGTGGACACACCCAGGGGCGAGAAGAAGATGTTCTTTCCGGCAGCGGTCTTCGAGTTGATGTTCTTGTAGAGGGCGAAGGCGAAGTCAGCGTTGGGTGGCGATAGATGATGGCACATCATCTCGTCTCCCTGATGCTGGTGGCTGCCGTGGTGATCGTGGTGATCGTGGTGTTCGTGGTGTTCGTGGTGGTCCGCCCAGGCCACAGCCAAGAGCAGCGCAAGAGTAAAAGTAGCACGCATCGTCACAGCCTGGAAAGAGACGTGCGTTTAGAGTGTGGGCTTTCAGGGAAACTCTATAGAAGTGTTGTCAATATTATGCGGAAATACCAGCTAATAATACTGACTTTTTTTTCCAACACTTTTTTAAACATTTTTGCTGATAGTAGTTGACAACTAAACGTATTATGGACAACAGTGAAATTCTAAAATCACATAAAACTCTGTAATTCTATTTTATTTGACTGTGCAGTTGCATGGATCAAGAAAAGTTACCGACTCACCTTCAGTGTCCCCTTTGCTGCAGACAATTTCACCCCAAATGTTCACATTATATACAGGTGTGCGAAGAGGCAGCTGATTGGTTGTTTAATCCTGTGCTGGACCAGCCCCTTATTCTTTGGTCAGCTCAGAAATGTCTGCGCAGGAATAGCAGTGATGCAACTCAAATATATCATCAGAGAGAAATGTGTGACCGCTTTGACAATGGATGTCTGTCAAGCTGGACAAAACTGTACTTTAACTGGCACTGGAAGAACGTATTTGTTTCAAAAAGTATCTGAGGTCAGTGACCTTGGGGGGAGGCTCTTAGCTTTTGTTGATAACACTATTGATTCAAAAATAAGATCTTCGATAGCTTGCTGCTTTGTCAGCTTTTCAATCTCTGGTGCAATAAGGTTTGATCCAAACTAAGAGTAGCTGTTCAAACCTCGCCTGAGTGAACGCTTACTTTGTTTTTCGTCTAACACAAGGCACCCGTACTGAAGTATGAAGTCATCTTGTGCTGAACTCCTCTTCAAGTATGTGGGTTTGGAGTCTGAATACTCCTTCTCCCTCCGTCATTGACAAAAAAGAAGCCACCTCACTGTAATGTTATTTTTATTCTGATTGGCATTTGATACGGAGATGGAAATCATTTCATTTTGCAGCTGCTTTACTCGACTTTAGTGAAAGGGTAAAAGTGTCATCTATTTCCGCAGTGAATAACCTTTCTCTGAAAGCGATGTCAGTAATTGCTCCGAACGATAAAGAGATGTTTGAGGAGGAAATAGCTCTCAGAAAAGAGATAAAACATTTTTTTATAATTTATCACATTATATTCTAATGGGATTTGGAAACATTTAAACGTCAATTATTTCAATTATTTAGACAATAGCAACAAATATACATAAATCATAAAGAAATATCTTGAAAAGAGCAGATAAACAACAAACAATCAATTGAAAAAAGAAATAGACATGTATACAAACACACGGAAACATTCCACTTAAGCAAGGAATGCATATCAAGCACTATGGTTAAAGGAGACATATTGTACTTTTTTTCTGGAACTCAGTACATAAAAAATATCATAATTTTGATCTAAAAGGATTTAATAATAGAAACGGGTTCATTGACTCCATGTTCAAACAGAAGATAATACGACATTTCACTCTCACAAGCAGCGGATTGCCATTTCCATGTTATTTTTTTTGAAAAGTGGCTATATAACATTTTAAAACCCAATATGTATCACTTGGATTCTTAGTTTTACAAATACAACACCTAAGTACAGAACAGTGGGCGGGGAGGGGGCACCCGAGCCTCAGTTGCAGGACAATACAGGATCACTGAGACATGCAGGAATCAATCAAGATACAACTGATGAGGAAACAATGTTGAAACACATTTAAAAGTTCATTGAAGTAATACAATAATTGCATAATATGTCCCATTAAAGGTTTGTCCTCTGCATTTGACCCATTCTTCAGCTCCTGGGGATCCATCTCCAACATGTTTTGGGTCAATGGCTCAGTTTGTGGGCAATTACATATTCATTTCAAATTGTCCGTGTTTGGCAATCTGAAGCTGACTTTAGATCTACATTTTAGAAATAAGACATTTTAAGCGACACAAATGTTTGTCTTCATCATGTTTTTAAATATTTTCTCTACCTTTGCAAATGCAGTGACAGTAATACATAAGTTAGATATTGTCAAAACATTTTTTGCAAAGACAGCCAAAAACGTAAAATGAAACATCACATTCAAATTTCCAGCTCTAACAATGCTATCAGTGTGAGCATTACGGAAACAAATTTGCGCTGCCTCAGAAAACAACGGTTCATTTGTGAATGGATCCGCCGTGTCTTGTCATGGTCGGTGAGCAGACTTGGTTCCCTGTTGTGTACAGCGAGGTCGTTATTGCTGACTTAGAACGCACTCAGTATCATTCATCATGTTAGCCACCAACAGAACACAAGCAATTACAGCTCAAAAGAGTGCGCCGCGATATGAATCAATATACAGTGCACCAAGGGACAAACACGGGAGCAGATACAGAACAAGAGCCAACCAAGCGCAGGTTATCAGACTATCTCCTGTACCGCTCTTCTATTGTTTAGTGCAATCAACATCAGAGGCAGAAGATAAACCATAGCTAAAGTTATGAAATGTATTAGTATTTGTGTAACAGGTAGAATAAAGTAGAAATGGTGTGTGGTGTGTTGCTAAAAAATGTACTATTCGCTTAAAATAGTACTACTAGTGACCTAAAAATACTGAACTAAAAAAATGAGTATCATATTTATCTATTTTTTTAAGTATTTGGGGAACATACAACTATATGTGCTGATGAACTGTTTGGCATATATTTTAATAATACTGATGATGATGATTTTAATAGTAATAACATGTCATTTCCAAAGAATTGACAACAAACTGGTTATTTTTGTGAAGATGTTCCAGTTGTTGAGAGTGAGCATTGTCAGAAAACAGGATGAACAGTACAAAATAAAAGACTGGACGATGCAAGTGTATAGCATAAGCAGTAGATGTGGTAGAAAAGATGGAAAAAATAAATTGTAGCTGATGGTGCAAATGAAATGTTAAAGCCAATCAATAAATCAAGATCTTAATAGTGCCGTCACAATAGCCGGAAGGAGCACAGGTGTTTAATTTTAAAAAACATCATTAATTATTTTTCTAAAGGATTTTTTTGTCCCTTAGGCTTTACTAGACAGCTTAGCATGAAATGGGGATGAGCGAGAAGGGAGGACATGCAGTAAATTGTCAGATTCAAATTCATGACCCTGCGGCCGGCGGCATATGTGCTGCCGTGTTAACACTCCACCACCGGGCAGCACCAAAAAACTCAAGAAATTCAAAAAGGTCTAATCAAAAGTGATTTAATACAAATCTTTAGTCACATATAGACTCACATTTGGACTTAGTGACAAAACATTTGCCCAAGTTGGAATATACTGTAAATAGCATTAAAGCATTACAACTCACATCTGACCATTTAAACTGCAGAGTGATATTCCTCTCAGAATTATATTTATGTCTATTTGGTGCGGACTTATTGGGGGAAGAGCCGTCTTTTATGCTGCTCACTGTGAGTAGGGTCATCTCTCCATAGATTTGACCTCTAACTTGGCTTGGTGACGTCTCCATGGAGATGGATAATGCCATTCTGGGGAACATTTCAGGTATTCCAAATAGCTATTGGCACAATTTCCAAGATGAGACATGACATTAGGTCCATGAGAATGAGACAAGAGGAGACTTTGAGATTATTCATAACAAATAAATTGTATGATCCAGTTCATAAATGTTATCTCTTGTTTGAGACAAACGTGAAACACAAGATCATTTTCCTCATGTGTACAATCTTTGTAGCACAAGATCTTGTTAGTTAAGTTAAAGAACACCTTTAAAGCAACATGTAACTTTCTGGAAGTTTCTTGGATAAGTCCATGGAAAAAGCCCAGAATCCCTTATGTGTTTGAACTGAAAAAAAATCAAGGGAAATTTTGAAATGTATGTTTATTTAAAACCAGGCAAGACTTTAAGACAAAAACTGGTTCACTCTAAGGATAAGATGCCGACACAAAAACAGAGCAATGTTGTTTATTCTATCCAATGCAGTGAAGAAAGAGCAGTACATCAGAGAGACTAAACAGCCTCTGCACAAGAGGCTTTATCACAACAGAAGACACTCGAGTTCAGGACCACAGAGCGCCGTGCATCTTCATCTTAGGGTTAAAAAGTTTTAAATGACCCGCTGGTGTACAGCAGTATTTTGAAACCAAGGGGTGGAAACTAGCCCTGGTCATTCTGATGCTATTTAGGGAGTTGAGGCAGCTAACAATATGATGTATATGACCCATTATATAATTGTAGGGTAACAAAGAAGATTTGCCTGAGGGGGAACTTAGACAGAGTAAAAAATCAGGGCAGGCTATTACTCTGGTAGGATAAATATCCAAATTCTCAGATTAGATCCACAGATTGAGAATGACTTCTGGATTAAAGTTAGTTATGTTAGTTAGTCATGTTTTCCAAAAACAGTGTCCAGATAACTAAATCTAAATCTTCTTTTACAATCATACTTCTGTACATTCTACATGGAGAAGTGAGTTTTGTGCCATACTGTAAAATATTGCAGACATAGAAACAAAATTTCCATGGAAACAAGCAGGTGGAGTCTCCTCCAAGTACGAGTAAGGTTTGTGGAGATGCGAGCTCGCTCATTGTAAGGAAGCATGTTTTCAGTGCAACAAAACCAAAACAAAAAAAAAACACCTGGGGCTTTAAAAGTCACAATATTTCTGCAAAAGATGAGAAAATTGTAAACATTTAGGAAATAAAAAGCAATGCAAATGTTTCAGACAAATATAGCCCTCTGCAGTTTGTTCAGGGGCCCTTGGATTTGACGGGCCAGTGCTGTGGTCGATGAAGGGTTCAAATGTTGGGGGTCACACAGCGAACTAATCTGACTGTTTCTCAAGTCTTTTCCACCTCAAAAGTATCATTTCACCATGCTTCTATCTGTCAGCCTGATAATGTGCTCGGTGCATTGTGATTGTAGAAGATTGTTTTCAGATGATGTTGAAAATGTATTGATTGTTGGATTTGAGCTTTTGACCGCTCGTCTAAGTCCCAACAAACAACTGCAGCTAAGTCTTTCTCTTTTCTACGAATTTTTCAGCTGTGGAGCTGGTGTGGGCAGAGAGGACAGAGGGAACAAGTACACAACAAATCCTCATTTAATACTCAACATGGACTTTCAACCTTATGCAACGCCCCCCAAACTGCTCTGCCATTTACTGCAACTAATCTGTCTGCAAAAAGGAAGATGCAAACCACAAGGGAAGTCATTTCATTCATTGATTATCAAAATATCATGACAGTTAGAGACAAATGATATATTCAAGCTGTGATACATACAATTAGGTTACATCCAGAAGCAAAAGAAAAACTCAAATGTCAAATCTCTTTAGATATGATTAGTTAGAGACGCGTATTTTCTGTGTTAGACTGCAGTGCCCTCATGTGGTCAGAGTTTAGCACAACAGTACTACGTCAAAAATATACATAATGCTGAGTATGCAATACCCAACAATAAACAATCTGGAAAAACATTGCTTTCCAAACATTAATCACAATGCAAATGTAAATAATGTATATCACAATAGCAATCAGAGGACCAATGACGATCACATCAGCCATGGGGATTGTATTTACTTCAAAAGCAGTTCATGTGTCAATCATCCGACCAGAAATGATGCTTTTCTCTTCTTGACTGATTGTGTGGCTTCTATTATATTTATTATGTGAAAATAAATAAATAACTGCAACCCACAAATATGCTGAACTCATTTGTGGCCAAATATAATAGAATTTAGATACCAGATTACAACAGCAACAGCAACAGCAACAGCAACAGCAACAGCAACAGCAGCAACAACAACAACAACAACAACAACAACAACAAACACTTTAAAACAAAAGTTAAGAGAATGAAATGTGATGTTATTACTGATTTTACTTTTCTGGTATTCTGATGTGATCCTACTCCTCCTTTTCAGACTCATGTGATCCTACTCCTCCTTTTCAAACTCATGTGATCCTACTCCTCCTTTTCAGACTCATGTGATCCTACTCCTCCTTTTCAGACTCATGTGATCCTACTCCTCCTTTTCAAACTCATGTGATCCTACTCCTCCTTTTCAAACTCATGTGATCCTACTCCTCCTTTTCAGACTCATGTGATCCTACGCCTCCTTTTCAGACTCATGTGATCCTACGCCTCCTTTTCAGACTCATGTGATCTTACTCCTCCTTTTCAGACTCATGTGATCCTACTCCTCCTTTTCAGACTCATGTGATCCTACTCCTCCTTTTCAAACTCATGTGATCCTACTCCTCCTTTTCAGACTCATGTGATCTTACTCCTCCTTTTCAGACTCATGTGATCTTACTCCTCCTTTTCAGACTCATGTGATCCTACGCCTCCTTTTCAAACTCACGTGATCCTACGCCTCCTTTTCAAACTCATGTGATCTTACTCCTCCTTTTCAGACTCATGTGATCCTACGCCTCCTTTTCAAACTCATGTGATCCTACTCCTCCTCTTCAGACTCATGTGATCCTACTCCTCCTTTTCAGACTCATGTGATCCTACTCCTCCTTTTCAGACTCATGTGATCCTACGCCTCCTTTTCAAACTCACGTGATCCTACGCCTCCTTTTCAAACTCATGTGATCCTACTCCTTTTCAAACTCATGTGATCTTACTCCTCCTTTTCAGACTCATGTGATCCTACTCCTCCTTTTCAAACTCATGTGATCCTACTCCTCCTTTTCAAACTCATGTGATCCTACTCCTCCTCTTCAGACTCATGTGATCCTACTCCTCCTTTTCAAACTCATGTGATCCTACTCCTCCTTTTCAGACTCATGTGATCCTACTCCTCCTCTTCAGACTCATGTGATCCTACTCCTCCTTTTCAGACTCATGTGATCCTACTCCTCCTTTTCAAACTCATGTGATCCTACTCCTCCTTTTCAAACTCATGTGATCCTACTCCTCCTCTTCAGACTCATGTGATCCTACTCCTCCTTTTCAAACTCATGTGATCCTACTCCTCCTCTTCAGACTCATGTGATCCTACTCCTCCTCTTCAGACTCATGTGATCCTACGCCTCCTTTTCAAACTCATGTGATCCTACTCCTCCTCTTCAGACTCATGTGATCCTACTCCTCCTTTTCAAACTCATGTGATCCTACTCCTCCTTTTCAGACTCATGTGATCCTACTCCTCCTTTTCAGACTCATGTGATCTTACTCCTCCTTTTCAGACTCATGTGATCCTACGCCTCCTTTTCAAACTCATGTGATCCTACTCCTCCTTTTCAAACTCATGTGATCCTACTCCTCCTCTTCAGACTCATGTGATCCTACTCCTCCTTTTCAAACTCATGTGATCCTACTCCTCCTTTTCAGACTCATGTGATCCTACTCCTCCTTTTCAAACTCATGTGATCTTACTCCTCCTTTTCAAACTCATGTGATCCTACTCCTCCTCTTCAGACTCATGTGATCCTACTCCTCCTTTTCAGACTCATGTGATCCTACTCCTCCTTTTCAAACTCACGTGATCCTACGCCTCCTTTTCAAACTCATGTGATCCTACTCCTCCTTTTCAGACTCATGTGATCCTACGCCTCCTTTTCAGACTCATGTGATCCTACTCGTCCTTTTCAGACTCATGTGATCCTACTCGTCCTTTTCAGACTCATGTGATCCTACGCCTCCTTTTCAAACTCATGTGATCCTACTCCTCCTTTTCAAACTCATGTGATCCTCCTCCTCCTCTTCAGACTCATGTGATCCTACTCCTCCTTTTCAAACTCATGTGATCCTACTCCTCCTTTTCAAACTCATGTGATCCTACTCCTCCTCTTCAGACTCATGTGATCCTACTCCTCCTCTTCAGACTCATGTGATCCTACTCCTCCTTTTCAAACTCATGTGATCCTACTCCTCCTTTTCAAACTCATGTGATCCTACTCCTCCTTTTCAAACTCATGTGATCTTACTCCTCCTTTTCA
Source organism: Eucyclogobius newberryi (assembly GCF_026437365.1). Lineage (NCBI taxonomy): Eukaryota > Metazoa > Chordata > Actinopteri > Gobiiformes > Gobiidae > Eucyclogobius > Eucyclogobius newberryi. The sequence goes on from NW_027316533.1 coordinate 12,590, forward strand.
GACTCATGTGATCTTACTCCTCCTTTTCAAACTCATGTGATCCTACTCCTCCTTTTCAGACTGATCCTGTTAGTGTTTAAGAACTGGTGATTTCACGTCCAATCATGTAGCAGTACAGCAGCACCCACAGGAACAGGACGACGTGGAGTTCGATCCGGTTTAAACCACCAGAAGGCGCCAAAGTCTGACCCAGGACTCGCTTTTCTCTGCAACGATAAGGCACAGATGGACGCTACTACTTTTTGTATTAACTTAAATAAAAATCATTCTTTTACCCACCTTGATGTTGATGTCATAGCGCTGTTTTCAAGGTTGCATTTGGCTCCTTGATATTTTCTTTTGGAATTCGACGTATCACCATGACTCTGGTCTGTTGTCTTAGAAACGTACACGCTCCCTTTGCTGTTCATCTTTTTCGTTCCAATACCTGGTCCCGTGTCATTTACTGCCTCCTTTAGTCTCAATTTTGTTGCAAAATCTTTACCCCCTCTCAAATCTTTAGTCAGGTTTTCAGTAAAGGGATGATTTTTGATTTTTCTGACACTTACATCCTCATCATCTTGGTGTACTATCAAAACATTTGGTGTTTGCATTTTATTTTCTACTTCTTCAACACTACTGTCATGTAAATCTTCAACAAATGCCTTTATTGGCCATTTTACTCCATTTTGCCTCTTTTCAAGCAATTCTGTCGTCAAATAAACACCTTGTTTGTGGTCATTTCCTTCTTCCTTTTCAGTAATTGCAGACATTACTTTGTTCTCTCCTTCTAGTTTCAGATTGCTTTGGGGTTGAAATTCAATCAAATGATTTGAGTCCAATCTTTCTTCCACTTGAGTTTTGAATAGTTCTTTTTCAGCTGTTTCCTTCAACTCAACATTTTCCAATTTGCCAGTTCGCTCTCGGTCAATATCTGCTGACACATCATTGCCATTCAAATCATTGTGAATCTTAACATCGGACTCGCAATCATCCGAGTTTACGAAAAAATCCTCCTCTACTCTCGGCACCTGTTTTTCTGCTTGGGTTTTCGACACATCTCTGTTCAAATCCAAAATGTAGCTGTACGCATCCTCCTCGTCTGAATCCAGCGGCGTCAGGCTGTAGATTCCTTCCTCGGAACTCAAGGAAAAGTGAATCTCGTTGTTGTTTGTTTTGCTGTATCCCCGATCCACAGATGTGTCCAGCCATGAATGGATTTCGGGACTGTCCACGGCGGCGTCCAAAGGGCTGGGAGGTTGCCGGACACTGGAAGATTTGCGTTTGTTTCGCAGGCTGGAGTTGGAGGAGCGTCGGGCCCAGCGTTTCCATAGTAACAGCTCGTGACTTGTCTCAAAACTGCTGAAGACGGGCTCGGCGTCTTCCCTGTCGGCGAGAGTCTCCAGGGATCTGAATTTGGAGATGTGCGGAGAGGTGGCCGCAGCAGAGAGATCCTGTCATGGGAGACGGGTGTTAGACAGACTTGTAACTGTTTAGTTCTTCTTGTTTACTTAGTTGTTTATTTTGTGTTTTACTTTTTTTTGTTTTACTTTTTGAAAATGTAATTATTATCATCCCATTTGTTCTGTGGTAGTAATGTTCCCAGTGGAGCAAAAATGTCAAATTACGTTTGCGTTCAGTTTGAGTAAGTATTTTTGAGCAAACAAACATATACAAGTAATAATAACTGCTACAAATCTTCAGTTGTTTTCAGTTGTCTGTTGGATATTTTCTTTTCCTTTTTAAAAATAAAGCCAGATTACTACATTTGACGTTTAACAGTTCCCAAAATATGTCTGAAACACTTCAGTTCTTTTACTTAAATAGATCTTTTCATGTCATACTTTTACTTGAGTCATTTTTTGCTTCTCTATCTCTACTTTAACAGTAACAAAACTGAGCACTTCTTCCACCACTGATTCATTTAACTAACAAAAATACAAAACACCACAGTATTGCAGTATTGCAGTGTTGCATTGAACCACCAGGACATGTTCCTATGTTTGTGAATTTTGTTCATTGACAAATGGCAATAAACCTTATTCTGATTCTGATTCTCTTAACGTTTACATTTACATTTGACTTATAGCTCTCACGAGGGATAAGACAATAAACAGTACGGGAGTGTCTCTAATTGCAATTAAAATGGTAATTCTCTGTGGTACATTTTGTTTTATTGCCATCACCAACAAAGAGATAATTATCATTTTCCACCAGATTCTGAAGGAAAAAAAAATATATTCTATAATAATTGTTTGAACACAGAACTTAAAGCAAGTTTATTGATCATGAGAAATCACATTTTTAAATCATCAGCAATTTTAAGTATCATGATATTAGTGTTCATCTAATTATTTTGGTAACAATATATATATATATATATATATATATATATATATATATATATATATATATATATATATATATATATATATATATATCGTGCCACTCACCTGGACTATGTCTGGACAGTGCCTCAAAAACATAGAAACATATGTGATTATGGACTTCTCATCTGGATAACTGCAGGTCACATCTAAAGGGAGGGCAATGGTGCAGTGAGTTAATCAAGAACATAATATTGATATAAGGCTGAGCAAAATAATATGTCTGTTTGCCGTAACCCGACCGACCCGCTATGAAACTAGCCGACTGAAAAATAAACATCAGCATTTTGTTGAAAAAAACGTCAAAATCTTTTATTTTTCAATTATTTCGCCGACTCACCGACCGTGTCAAATATTTATATCACACTTATTAATTGACTTTCATCTTAAAGGACGGATAGTGCTCCGCGCAACACATGTGCGTTTTCATTTTCAGTCCTCCGCGTGCATCTGATACATAATAGAACACGCGTAAAAGTCGTCACATTGCCTTTAACAAGTTGGGCTGCACTTGTCGGCAGCACTCAAATTTCCAGAGTAATGCCAGGCTCTGTCAGGGTGTAAAATTTGACTTACGCAAATGCATTCTGGGATTGAAACACGCCCAGTAGCGTCATCACAACAAACATGGCGGCGCCCGTGTCCCCCACATGTTCCTCCCGCTCACCTTCGCTACCAAAATAAAGGATAGCGGCGTACAAAAGGTCGATTGAAAGATCTTAAAATCGTGAGATTTAGTCTCCCGATCGGGTTGATAGAGACGTTTTCCGTCATTGACTGTTGAAGCCTGACCCCTGGTGGTCACTCCGACTCAAAAAAATGACAAAAATTTGATTTTTTTTTTTGCCTTCAAAGTAAAAAAAAAATAAGAATTTGCCTACCGACCGAGCCAGATGAAAAATGTTGACTCGGGTTACAGCAAACAGACAATTTATTTGGGGTAGCCTAATTACAGTATTATTTATGAGTACATGTCGTACCTTGAGGCTCCAGTAGAGGGGGTATGTCCAGGCTCTGGTGGGCCGTCCTGAAAGCCTGGTTCAGGTTCTCCTCTGGGTCTTTTGTGAGGCTTTGTCTCAAATCCACTAAGTCTGGATTTAGGGACTTAATCAGTGCTAAAAAGGCCAGGCCGTTTCTCCAGCTCCACCCAAAGTCTGGAACTTCTACTCCAAACCTAAAACACAACTGTACATAAAGAACTTTCCACTGTAATACTTCAATAAAGCTGTTCCATTGTTGCAGGACAGTTCATTTAAAACCCCTCCAAACTAATTTTCACAGTCCTTTGCCACTGTTATGTTTTGAACTGTTTTGGACATTCCGTTTGAGTTGCCAACTATGTCTTAGTGTGTATTATTAGAGCAAGTTAAAACATGACAGTTAAGTCACAGATAAAAACAAAAAACATTTCAGTTAAAAGAAAGAAAAAAACAGAAAACTCTCAATTCAACAGTGAAAACCCTTAACCAAGTAAAAACTAATACATATGCACTTCCAATAGTAGACTTTTTTGTCCTAAAGCTCATATTGCACAACAGAAATCAGAAAAGCTGCCAAAATCATTCACAAGAAACATGTGAAGCCTACAAACTATCAGTCTGTTCTAGTACTCACTTGGCTGTGCATCTCTGGACCCACAGCAGAAGACTCTTGATGGTTTTTCCGTTGTACTTGGGGCTTTTGGCGGCGTCCGTCAGGTCTGAGAGGTCACTGGATGTCGATAAAGAAGAGAGACTCGAGGACAAGCGCCTGCGTAATCCTCCTGTCATCTCCTTCACCTGCACCGTAGTACAACAAGGCAACGACTTTTAAATGCACACTTTTCATTTAATGACTGGTTAATCGTTGGCCCGACTGCAGCTTGTCCAAAATGCTGCTGCGATGCTTTTAACTGGCACTATAAATCAAGAGCACATCACCCTGATCTTAAAACGTTTTCACTGGCTCCTGGTTTCTTATTGCATTGATTTTAAATGTATTTTATTTGTCTCTATTTGTATCTGACATGCTGCAGCCCGACAATCCTGCACGTTCTCTCAGGTCCAATCTTTTATTCAACCCAAAAACAAAGAGAAATATAGCCGCAAGCGGCAATGATCGGCCCTCGCTACGCCGCCGCCACGCCGCAAGAGGAGGGGGCGCTAACGCGCCCCAATTGTCCTTTTATTACGCCTACTGCTGAATCTGTGACGCTGTCACATCTTCTCCCCTTTGTTTTACCATCAAAAAGCTATTTTATTTTGAATTCTTGGCAAAATGTGCGGCTTTGCCGCACAGACACCGTGACTCTTTGAATAAAAATGTGGATAACTTTTGATGTCCCACTCCTCAGTAGCATTTTCACCAAATTTCAGCTTTTTAGGGCCAACGCCCTGGGAGGAGTTCGTAAAAGTACGACGTTTGGAAAAACTCCGAAGTCATGTTTAGCCATTTTTGAAGCAATATGGCCGACTTTTGGTTGGGCGGACGGCGTTGCCGTAATAATATTTTTTACTTCTCTTGTCACCATCTACCTCTGCGCCAAATTTCATGATTCTACGATCAGATTTTTTTTTGGGTCATTTCCCATCTCTCAATGCATTTTTGGTACATTTGGGGGCGCTGACGCGCCAATTTTTTTTATTTTAGAAAAGGGAAATAGCCATAATGTAGAGAGGCACGATTTTTAGAGGTGTGCAAATTTTTGTGACTTTTCGTCAATGTTCACTGGGTGAAAAATAGGGGGGTTGGTCCCGAGAATAAGAAGAAGAAGAATATTCCGATGCGAAAACAATGTTTCCCATTTTTCAAATATCATAAACTATACATTTTCGGAAAGCGCTCGCACTTTCCTACCTCATGGTGTGGGTCCCTGGTCACTGACGGGTACTTTCGATAATTTTGAGTGGGCTCCGCCCACTTTGTGTTTTTGGCCCTCTATACAGTAATAATGTTCAATTTTTGCATTACATGCTTATATGCACGGAACATGCAAGAGATGGGGAACGTATTCGTGAGCTACTTAGCGCAAATGAGTGCTTTATATGGGGATGACGACCGCGAAGGTCGTCATCCCAATGTAAAGTGCTCGTTTAGTGCGAACTTTTGCACGGGCTTCGCCCGTTTACAACGGTAATGTTCCATTTTCCTACAACTAATTAGTATGCACGGGGCGTGCATGAGTGGAGGAGTGCGTTAGTGAGTGTTTGGAAGTGGGCGAGCGCTTCACGCTCGATTTCGTGCGCACTATGTGCGCACTTTCGCAGCCGTGCTTCGCACGGCCTTACGAGACTAATAGGCCTCTCGCCAGCTTGTGGCGCTTGGGCCTAAAAACACAGGGAGACTGATCTTTTTCTGTTGCTGGGCCAAAACTCTTGAATGTTTATTTTAAAAAGGCCATTTTCTTTCTGGCTTTTTTACTTTTAAGTAGTAATGTTGACTTAGATATTTTAAAATGTTTTTTCTGTTATTTTACATTGTATTATGTGCATTTGTGTGTTAAGCACTTTGGTCGACGTTGTTGTTTTTAAGGTGCTCTACAAACAAAGTTGGATTGGATTAATCTTGATTCTTCAGGTCACAATTTAAATCATACAAATTGAAAAAAATAATAATCAAGACAATTGTATAAGGAACGTCAAGTATTTTAATAGGGCTGAAATAAGTTAATTGACTAATCGCAAAAAAGAATCGTCCACTAGTTTAGTAAATGTATAATTGTTAACTGGTCCAAACATGCCAGGAGCTGTAGTTTTACGACTCAAATTGAGCCTCAAATTCTTGAAAATGACTTGGAAACGGTGTATATTTTGTGTATTTGTTGATAACACTTCACCGGGATCCTCAAACAGCTTCACTTTGACTTCATCTGGGTGAAATCTTTTTAAAATATTTTCATCATGTGAGTTTTGCAATATTTAACAGCTAATCAGTTAATCGAAAATACTCGCTGGACCAGGCAAACTTTGATTTTGTTGTTGGTCAGAAACTTGAGAAATTGTAACGTGTTCGACATTGGCAATCAAAGAATAGTTGCAAATAAATATCAAATTGTGTTTTTTTACTTTCAAGAATCGTGAAACTAAAACTTGACATTGTGACATCCCTAATGACAACAAAGGGGGGCTGAAGTGTCTTGCTCGCTCACACAAAGGCAGTTTGGGAAAAGGAGGCACCTGAAAATGGAGGATGATGTTCCAGACGAGGCGTAACACAACAGAAGGAACTCCGTCTGCCACAGCAGAGGCGTCGATCCCCAGTAACTTCACCTGAGTCAGAAAACCAGGATCAACATCTCTGAATCTGAAACTCAAATAATTGATCAAGTGAAATGTATCAGAACTCACATGGCGGTCGTCCAGGAAAGCTAAGGCCTTGGAAATGTTGTTAAGTCTGAAAATGCGATGAGAAGATGGTCTGAACCTGTAAAGCTAAAAACAAGTATTAGATTATTAGATTTAATATAGCTTACAGTATTATTAAAACACATTTATACTACGCTGTAAATTACTTGTAGTGGTTTGTTTTTATTACTCTGCCCTTTCATAATAATTTTAAGATAATATAACTATTTCACACAATGGGAAATTTCAGTTTTGCAGTGTACAGTTCAAGAACAGCAGGAGAATATAAAAATATATATATAAAAATAAAAATAAATATAAATAACCATGAAAAACTTCAATTCAACACAGATTGAACCGTTAGAGCAAAAATACTACAAAATGATTCTGTACAATATTTTTCCTGATTTGTCACTGTATTGAATTTTTATTATAGTAAATTATAGTTTGTTTCTATGGGGTTGTTTCTGTCATACATCATAGCATCACAAAATATGAAAGAATAGACAGAAATGGCTGATATACAGGTTAGTACAGTACAGTATGTGTATTCTCTGCAGCCGCTTTTTCCATAATCTGTTCTTTATTTTAGATATAGTTTTGTATATTTATGTTTGTGAGTTTGTGACAATCGAGTGCAGATGGAATTAGATGCTTTTCAGATCCTTGTACGCATGATAAACAGCTCTTAACTTTCAAACCTTTTCATACATTTTTCTCAGACATTAGTTTATAGTTCAGAAGTTAAAACCAGCCCAAGTGACAAATGTGCAATCTTTAAATCAGTGTAATTTGAGTGACATGTGCTTTAAACTTATTATTATTATTATTATCATTATTCTTGTGACCTACCAGTTTACACCCAGTCAGCTCCTCCAGTAACGTCATGAGTATTCTCCCATCCTGAAGGTCACGGAAGAGGTCGTGAACTTCTGCTGGAGGGTCGCGCTGAAAAAGTTAAAACATATAGCCACAAAACATGCGCAGTTGCCGAAATCTGATGGTTTTCTGTGTGTATTTGCTATAAAATGTGATCTGACGCAGGGACGGGGAACTTGACATGGATAAAAGCCAATAATATGGGTCAATAGTTACTCATTTTCCCATTTTGAATGTTGCAATACTGTTTTCACTAACTTAGAGGATAGCGAACGTTTATGAAAAACGAATTTCAAATGGTTCACATTAACTATATTTTAAATGCAAACCTCTCACACAAAAGAGAAAACACTTACTCTGGTTAGATACACATTCATCCACTTGGTAAAAGTCCGCTTCTGTACCTCCTTCCTTCCATCTATTTACAAAAACACATGTAAACCACTAAATTAAGAATGTAGACATAATAATACAAGGTAGTAGACTTTACCTAGAGTGTTCTGCAGTGACATTTTGCCTCTAATAATCCATAAGAACGTTCTCTGTTCAAAATTCAAATGTTGAAATGCCACAGTGAGACAAAGTGTGTCTTGCCTGAACAAGCCAAAACTCTGCCCCTTTTCCCTGCACTCTGCAAGTTTAACCCCAATGGCAAACTGCAGGTTGTAAATCGTGTCTTTGGAGGTATCCAGGAAGAGAAAATGACATATTATGACATAAATTGAATTATGAAACAGAGAAATCCACCAAAGAACATGTTAAAACATACTGAGATCAGATTCACTCATGACAGAATCACCATCTCTTTAAACTGTGATTCTCCAAACTTTCACAATATAAACATTGGCTAATATGTTCTTAAAATAACAAAAAACAGCGGAAGTCATTTCTCCTCCCAAACCCGGGCAGGACAAAACAAGAATAAAACAATCCCAGTTTTACACCATCAATCGGAACGTGAAGAGCAGAAGCAAGTTTTGAGAATCAATAGTGCTTTTTTTTATTAGTCAATTACAAAATGTATGTCAACACTGGGCTGGCCTACAGTTTACCCAAAACAGTTTGTTCTTCTGAGGTGTGTATATAGCAGGTCTAAATCAATTTTTATTCATTTTAATCAAGTACAAGAAAATGTGTTTAAAGTAGTGTGCCAAACATGTGTTCAATAATACAAACTGTAAAATAGATTTCCTCTTTGGACTGTTGAATTACCGCATCAGTCCAATAGATGGCAGCAGTGAGAAAGTATTTTTTAGCCCTGAATAAAGTACCAAAATGGTGAGCAATTTAAATATAGGTTTATTTGAAAGCGTGTTGAATTCAAAATTAAACCAAACCGTGGAGTGAGAAAAATAACATCTGACTATTCAAAAACATCGCAAAAATTGTCCATCTACAGCAGTAAATGTACAGGTGATGTTCAAATTTACTGTTGATCTTTTTCTAAAACCTTATCCAAACAAAGACAACATTTGTTATTTATTTATTGTGTGGAATTAGCATATTTTTCTTTCACAAAGTCAGTTTTAAATGACTAGAGACCCACAAACAAGACAACATTTCTGTCTTAAGACTTAAATTCATGTAACAAACACCTTGTAGGAGCTTGTTGCAGTCAGCATCATCTTCCATCCTCTGAAAAGATAAAAGATACAAAAACATTTCAAGAACAAGGCAATGCACTGTTTTGTTCTTTGGTAGAATTTGCTGTATCAGTATTCTATTTTATTTCACATATGTAGGGAACAAAAATTTAAAGTTCTAATTATTGTCCGACATCAAGTGGTGATTTTTGTATGATTTACATTCTCAATTGTGGGATTGTTATTTACTGTTGATTTATACGAGATGGTGACCATAATTATAATGTTTCTGAATCAGTGAATTCAAGTTACCCAAACAAAAACATGGTTGGCTGATGAAACAGAAATGTGAGCTGATCATAACTCATTCATTGAGAAACATCGGGACACTTCAGGTTGAACAAGTCTCCAGATCCCATTATTTACAACATTAAGAAAGAATTTGACATAATTTGGTCAAATTCAAGCTCAAAATAACTACCACACTCAACATGTTTTGAGCCTGTGTTACACAGGCTCAAAAATTAATTTGAGCCTGTGTAATCCCTCATTCATCCCGGAGCGATCCATTGTAGAAAAAGATAGTTGTAGGCATCGTGACACTGTTTTAGAAAAAACAAGCCTCTGTAGGTCTGGTCTGAGAACTCGTAAACACATCCTATTATGAGTAAGCCTTGCCAACCAGCCCTGTAATGGGCCATCCAAATCCTATTGTTAGCTGGCAGCTACTCTTTCATCACTGAGTACCTGATTAGATGATGACTTAGCTGGAAAAATTTAAAACCTAATGTGGATTTCTAAATTTTTATTGTTGCCTCATTTTGAACATAAACTTAATGTCGTAGATTACGTCTCACAGCGTATGAATTGGAGATGTCAGTTCTCTCTCTCTCTCTCTCTCTCTAAATGTACAAATTAGGCAGTATTGCATAGAATGGTGGTCATTTTTTAAATTGATATAGATAACACATTTGCCCCACCTCAAGTTTGGATCATTTCAGTGATTATATATAATTTAACAACAAAAAAATGGATTGGTGGATAAATGTAGGTCTAAATAAAGAATTTATTTAAAGTCAAAAAAATTTACTCAAAAATTGGGGAAAAAATGTGTTCAGGATGTATGTAATCATGTGCAATACGGTTACATTCATGTGCAATACTTTGACATGTAAATCATCTTGGTGCAATATTCTGTCCATATGACAGCTGTAAATAAGTGTTGCTATTGTTATTTTGTATTAGTGTTTTTTATAAGTTATATTTTTAATTATTTATTTCTGTACCTACTTTGTGTTGCAAAACTGGAATTTCCCCATTGTGGGACAAATAAAGACTTATCTTATCTGATGTAAATGAAATAAGCGATTTCACCATAGGACAATATAGGGTGTTGTCCAGTAGGTGGCAGCATAAATCTAGAAATGAACCAGGACCAAAATCCTGTCTAATGTAAGCGTTAGCCTATCTGAAGTAATTGTGATAAAACTGTGCAATTGGGTGAGGGGAAAAATATTATCAGACAAATTAAATAGGCCATCATCTAAAATATGTTGATGAGGAATAAGACTGTAATGGGGGGGCTTCTCTCTGCGCCGTTTCCTCTGTCCCGCAGCTCCCTTTTTGATTCTTTGTGACAATATAAAGGAAATGCGGAAATAATGTGTGTGCGGCGTCAGCTCCAACAGAAAGCACTCTGTGACGTCATGGACCCGAAGTGATAAAAGTGATCCACATTTGAGTTGAAGTAACGTGAGGTGAGTTAATCTCCTTGCAATACCGGGGGCGCACCAGAAAAGTTTGAGCAGCTCTGCACTACCTAGAGTAAAGAGAATAGTGTAACTTCTACTTCATCCCCAATATGTAGAATCTACGAATCTACAAGAGGAAGAGTTTTGTGACAGTTGACAGTGTCCGGCAGGAATAGCTTTCCCTGGTCCAGACAATATCATGCTGCCTTTTACTCTGCCTGCCTCAAGAAAGGTCAAGGCTACAGTCAAAACAGCCCTGGCCACCGTGGGAAGCAGGGGTCGATCTGTCCAAGGAACATCGCACATGGAGCTTCTTAGTCTCCAGAAGTCACGCCTTTTCATTCCTTGGTTTGATTTCTGCAGCATTGATGGAACCCACAAGCAACAGCATGTGCAAGGGGCCAATTAACAATGCTGCAAGAGGACATACATCAAACTGTTTACCCATCCAAACTGTAGCACATAACATGACAGCATATGGTATTAAAGGCGTTTTATTAAAACAGTGAACATTAAAACAAAAATGTTTCCCTATTAAACTGGGCAATGTCTGAATTGTTCCAATGAGTTGCGTCTAAAAATTTCACAAATCAGGGCAAATCAAATTATAATCGAGATCAAGATTCAGTCATTTCTAATCACAAGCTTTAAATCTTTATAATTCAGCTATTTTAGTCCATAGCCAAGTCAGTGAAGCCATGTGGTTTGGCACAAAGTTCAGGCATTGGAGGAAGATATTCTTTGTGTTCAGGACATTCATATTTAACATTTGCATTTTGCTTTTAATAAGACAAAATAAAAAAAATCATATTTTCCACCTATCTCGCAAATATATACTATATCCTTTTACACCAAGTACGTTGAGTAATATTTCAGTATTATATTTTAAACAGCCAAGACAAAAACACAACAATCCCCAGTCATGACTAGGGCCAAGAACCTGGCCTCTCAAGTATAGTTCATTCATGGTTCTCTTGCACCAATGTTTCCACTTTGTCCCTTAAAAAATCATTTATTTCCCATGATGAAGCTAGGGACCTCGGCATCATCCTCTGCCTCTCGGTCCTCTTCACCCTCCTTATCGCTGCTATCAGAACTTTTCTCATTGCTGTCCCCATCTTCATTTTGGCCCTTAGCCTCTTGTTTAGCTTTCTTAGCCGCTAGCTTCTTCTGCTTGAGCTTCTCTCGTTTCTTCCTCTTTTTGGCCGTTTTCTCGTCCGACGCCAGCTTGTTCTTCTCCAGCTTCTCTTGGTACGTATCGTTTTTGCTTTGTACCTCGGACATTTTGTCGAGAAAGTCCTGCCTCTGGTACTCTCTGCGACGGAGATGGCGGTAAACGTGAAACTCGCCGCTGCCCGCCCCGGCGCTGGAGCCCATTACGTCCCGCACGAACTCCGGCGGCGCCCGCGGATTCCACTCTTTTGGACGATCCGGGATTGGAGCAGGCTTGTCGGGGTTCCTCATCAACTTTTCCAACTTTAATCGCTGTTCCTCGGCCGGAGTTTTGGCAATAATGAGCGGTTGAGGCTCTTTTTTAGCCGGTTTTCCAGCTTTGTTGTTGTTCTTCTGCGTGTCTGCCGCCATGTTTCTTCAATAAGTCAATTTCCGGTTTCCAGCACTGAACCGGAAGCACTTATGTTGATCACGAGTCTGCCAAATATTAGTAAAAAATAATAAGTCCATTAACGAATGTCATTGTTTCGTTGATGGTTGTATTTTTAAACTCCTTAATAAAAAAACGTGTTAATGCATATTTTAACGGCTTAAATACACCTTTTTTTCTACTTATACGTCTTTGTTTTAACTTGGCTATAAAAACATTTCTTACGACGTATAGTAGTAATTGTATTTGTATAACTACATTTAAATAAAAAAATATATAAATACAAATATTATTTGTATAACTTACGTGAATGAAGGCTTTATTCGCCAATAAGAATTCGTTACAGTCCTTTGTCCCGCCCCTTAAACACAGCGTGTTGAGTAAGCAACGCTCACTCACCCTTGTAGTGAAATCAGACCTCTGCTTCTCTCCTAGGTCGTCTCTGGATTAAATCACAACAAACAAAATGAATAGTCTTGTGTGGACGACGGGACGGTGTTTGCGGTCCGGATCGGCGGCTTTCTTCCGCTCTAGACCGGCGGTGGACGGAGGAGTGCGCTTGGCCTCGGCTCGTCTCCTGTGCGCGGCCAGTTCTGACGTTCAGAAAGACCTTGGTGAAATGGTGAAGAAGGACAAAGTTGTGGTGTTCATGAAGGGGACACCGGCGCAGCCCATGTGCGGGTTTAGCAATGCCGTGGTGCAGATTTTACGAATGCACGGCGTGGACGAGTACGCAGCCTACAATGTGTTGGATGACCAGGAGCTCAGACAAGGTGGGGAAACCTGGATGACATTTGTGTCATGGCTGCAACAAGTAGTCCAGCACCATTAGCCTCATCTGACCTCCAGCATGTGCAGGATATCACCTTTTATTATGCTCATCATAGCCTTTTATTGTTAGTTTGCTTTTATTATAAAGGTAAAGCTGCTTGTCAGGTCCTGTCACTTTTGGAGTTGTCCACGAAAGATGTTTTTTATCAGTACGCAACAGCGAAGGGCGTGGTGGTTGAAAAAAAGTAACTTAAACAAACTTAAATCCTATTGAAGTCTACAAAACTGTAGGGTACACAGTTTGTACAGACACTCCCAAGTAATCTAACCAATATTGGCTCTAAAATGTGATCAAATAAGTCTAAACATATATGTGTATATATGTGTATATGTGTAATATTGGCTCTGGATGCTGTATTTCCATAGTTAGACATAGAGATGCAACCATTTATCAAAAATAATTCTGACTAGATGACTATTAAAATAGTGAAATATGTTTTTCTCTGGACTATACAGACACACACCAAAAGACTTTTTATAACAAAGATAGTGGCTATAAAAACTATTTCATCAGTACTATACTTAATTCTATATCTAGAAGCCTTCAGTCACCATTTTTCAACCTTTTATTCGGTTCAATTATTATTCGGTACTAAAATAAGTTAGTAAGAATTAAAATTAGTTGCAGCCCTAATATGATAGATGATTAGGAGAATAATGGAATGGATAGGAATATTTATACAGTAAAGTATATGTTATTATGATCTGCCACATAAGACCGCATTTTCCCCCATCTAAGGTAAGTTCTGTTATTTGTGTTATTTACACTTGACACACAAAAAAATGTTATGACGATACAGTTTCTACTTTTGCCAACACACCATCCGTATAAATATTCTTGGCATGTTGGAGGAACAGGGAAATGTTGCGTCACAGCGGCAGATCTTCCCAGTATTGTGTGAGTTAAACTAGGCACAAGAGGAAATCATATCTGGTGACAATGATATCTACACAGCAGCAGTGACTCAGCAAAACAAAGAGACTGGGCTGAAGGTTATTAACATGAACCAAGAGAATGAAGACAATGTTGCAAATTCATTTTCGGGTTAAAAAAAAGAAAGCATAGTTATAGATTTTGTATTGTGTGAATTGTATTGAGTTTTTTTCCCTGCCTTAAGACATTGTAAGGAAACTCCCACATTCAGCCAAGTGCCTTTCCTGCTACACAAGTCGCTCAGTCAGGTGTGCAGGGTCTGTCCAGAAAGCCGGCAAAGACACAAACTAAAAAGATTGTTTTGTCTAAATATCTCTGAACAATCAATGGTTAAATTAGTACGTGAAGAGTGATATCTCAGAACCGCATTTCACCCTGGGGAGACGGAAACAAGAAGCATCAGAAGAGCCTTGACTCCTGGGACTCCTTGTGTAGACTTTGCATGTTTCTCCCCGTCTCTGGGTGGGATTCCTTCTGGCACTCCGGTTTCCCCCATCAACCCAAAACAAGCACAAATGTAAAATCCCCCTAAGGTCCTGACCAAGCTTGCACGAGATCTGGAGGTGGGTCCCTGGGCGCTGCGGTGCTCCACTTTATTGTAGTCTGTAGGACAATAAAGTGTACCTTTCTGAACCTAATCTGAAGAGGACAAATAAAGTCATTGTTTTGTTTTTGTTTCATTTATTAAGACAAGATAGGTTGTTATTTTACCTATTTAAAGTCTTCTAATTATTCCACATCTCAGATCAATAATTGAATCTTACTTTTCTCATTTGTTTCCTTAGGCGTCAAGATGTTTTCCAATTGGCCCACAATCCCTCAGGTTTACTTCAACGGCGAGTTTGTGGGAGGCTGCGACATCCTGCTCCAAATGCACCAGAATGGGGACTTGGTGGAGGAGCTGAAGAAGCTCGGCATGACCTCTGCTTTGTCAGACGCAGAGAAGGAATCGAAGTAAAGACACAGTCGGGGGACATACGAGGACACACAAGGAGACACGAGGACATCGAGAGGCGATACGCCCGTTCACATCGCAAAGCAGACGCACGTAATTACTCATGTACTGCTGGTTCTCAGATGACACAGCAGTTGTTATACCATGGAAGAGGTGAAGGCAGGTGAAAGTCTGGTGTTTATGTGCCCATTTTGTGATCTGGATGGATAAAAATGTACGGAAAAGGGATCTTTTAACATCTATAAATGATCCAACATTTATTATATATGAATTCACCACATAATTAATACCGGCTCGTGCACTTCATTCAAAAGCGTGGCATCATCTACAGAAAACAAGCAATATTTGTTTGGTAATAGTATGTTCAATTCATTAAAGGATTAGTCTTGTATTTTGAAGGGGATTTGATCATAAATGCTGTCTGAGGGAGGGAACTTACGTTTCAGAACATGTTTGTGAAGGTCTGAACTACAGGATCTGCAGGTTTTATACGGAATAAGATGTGATATTTTGTTGTTTGCAGGGGAAATTATGTTGTTGCGCTTTGCTAATTGCCACCATTCAAATTGTGATTTCATTCGGTAGTGGCAGATCTTGCTTTTGTTTTCTAGAAACTTCCAGCATAATCAGAGGTAACTTAATATTATTTATTTTAAATATTAAAAGGTTATGACACTTTTAAATCACTCTTTTACACTGCCAACCAGGAGAGCCTTGTCTTGGCAACAAATCTTAAAGGTGCACCATAACTTTTCTGTTTGCCTAGAATATTCCACAGTATAGTATTTAACTAATTCATCTCCATGGAAACAAGCAGGCATCCCCACTCGTAGCAAATGTTTTTCACTGTATATTGTTTAGCAATAAGAGCAGTATAACACAAAGTACCACAGTGAACCTGTGAGTCTTTATCTTTTACACGTTTTCACTTCCAGACCAAAGGAGAGCAGCTACAACTATGAAACGCCTCAAAAAATAATATTATTTAACCACTGTTTGTACCTGCGTCCAACTGTGTCCTTGTGTTAAAACTCTGAAATCTCCAGCTTCTGGAAAACAAACGGACATTACACTTTTGTTGAAATAGAGCTGAACAGTTGTATTATGTAGTACACTGTAAAGTATTGTACATTTAAAGTATATTATTAAATGTATTTTAGTTGCATGTAAACCACCTGGGCACTATTAAATATTTTGACACAATTGAGCTTCTTTTTTTTTTTCACTCTGTCGGTGGTGTGAACAATAATCGAGTTTCAAATCTAAAACGGTTTTCTGTCTTTCAATGTGATGCACAACAGTGGATTTGAATTAATTTTAGCGATAACTTAAAGTCAAAGTAAAGGCTGTGGGGTTTGGTTTTCTACTGTATTTTAAGTGAAAGTGTTCAAGAAATTAACCATAAATGTAATGCAAAAAATGTCAGCGTTTAGAAAGTTTAAAAACACAATTTGTATCCCGTCTTGCTCGATCTGAAACTTCCCAACAATAAAAGAAGAAATCATTTAAGAATTGAGAACAGTACATGGCTTACACAATATTGACCTAACAATTGATTTATTACAAAACAACTATATACAAAAGTACAAGAGTTTGTATAAAATATGTGCAATCCAGTTCCTGCTCATGTTACAGAAGGGATAAGCGATAGTGACAAGAATAACTTTTTAATAATAGCTCGACGACAACAGTATTCAGCCGAGTTTAAGACAAAACAAAACTGAAAGGACAGTAAATTTAGCACAAAAAAGTTGAAATATCTTCCCTTGCTTGGAAGAGTACATGGCAAGTATTTTTGCAGCCTTTTTCAGATAGAAAATACTCAATATACGACTCCAAAAACATTTGCAATATATTTTTTCAACACCTCTATGTTGAGCTGTCTTTTGCATTAGAACCAATTGTTCCAGAGTGAAAGATGTGGATTAGTCTAAAGTGTTGAGGTTAAATCTGTATCCAGTCCAGGTGAAGGTGAAATGTTCGGGGTCAGAGTTTGAGGAGGAAACGCAGCACCAGGTCTCGCAGTGTTGTCCTTAGAGGCTCGTTGTTGTCGCAGATGATGTGTGTTCCTTCCTCGTCCAGCTGGATCAGAGTGTCCTGTTCCTGGAGGTGCAGAATGTGCCCCTCCGGCGTCTCCTCCACCTTCACCTCCGATATGCCATGCTGCCACAAGAGAACAACTTTTTATTTTGTACTTTTAACAGTGGAGGAAGAAGTACTCAATTTTGCTACGTAAGGAATAGTACAGATACAGATGCAAAAACATGACTCAAGTAAAAGTATTAGGGACGCCAATAGAAAACGCTTGATGATACGTGATGTGCTGGATTGTAATTGTATTATGAATTAAGTCATATTCTCCACAACTTTACTTTACCATTCAGAAAGTTTGGTCGTGATCTAGAAGAATGGTACTGGAATGGAAAATGTGACTTAATTTGGCCATGGCATCAATAACTGAATAATTCTAACTCTGATCTGATATCGTCATACATATATTTTGCATTCTCTTTCCCAACATAAAAATGAGTGAGACCTTTTGTAATGTGGCCAGAAACCCTTCCAGTGGCACAGCTCCGCTCAGCAGAGCTTTGGGGCTCAGAGAGGTCGGGGGCTCCTCCAGAACACGCTTTCTCTTCTTACTGGGCGGAGCCGGAGGAGGCTTTGGCACCGACTGCAACCACAGAAAATAAAGACAACTGTAATGGGCATTCTGATTATATACTTTTGATGTTTTTTTAAGTTAAGTTCATTTTCGTAGGCCTCATACATAATATTATTCTATTCACTTAAACTATCATCGCTATGGTTTGTTTATCCTCTTGAACCCAATGGACCTGTGATTCTATCAGTATAAGCACATTAAACACACAAGTAAAGAACAATTAAAATATTTTATCAGAAAAGTCCAGTTTTAAAAGGCATATTCTTATCTTTAGATTTGAATGTTTCATATTGCCATAATCTGTAGTAATCTGTAATTATTTAGTTTTAGCATTGAGTTTCCTTGTCTATAAAATGCTGCAGCAGAACTGTAGGACAAACTAGCAGTTCCTCACCTGTAGCGTGTGCTTGTTGTCTTTGGAGTGAATCACAGCGGACACCGTTGCCACGGAGACGCCAGGCTTCACTTCGCACGGCACCAGGGAGTTTGCCAGCTGGGGAAAGCAAACACACAACAAGGTTTATAAAGACTTGCCCACAGTGGACAAAGAATGGCCAGGGTCGTGACCGGTGTGCGAGACCTCGGGCATGATGTAGACGCGCTCGTATCGTCTCTTAAAGGGCAGGTTGAGCACGGCGCAGCGGCGGTAGGGCATCGGAGGAGGCTGCAGCTCCAGCATCAGGTCAGAGCGATGGGACTGAGACACGGGAGGCTGCGTGTACGGCTCCGGACACACCACGTGGAGGGGCTGCGGCAGGGAAACGACAACACTCAGATTATAGGGGCACGTACTCATATTGTAACTGAAAAACAAATTCAAGACATTTGACTGATTCATAGGTTCCTATTGGAGTCAAGAATCAAGTGGATGTGTACAGTCTGGACACCACTAGAGTCATGGTCTAGAGAAGATGTAACAATGAATGAATAAATAAATCAGGAAGTAACTTTTAATTGGTCGGTATGAAGAAAGGAAACAACTGAGTAGAGTAGAGAATATTTTCAAATTATAAATCTGGAATAAATGTAAAAATGAAAGGCCTAAATCCCACTCACCTGGATTTCTTTGAGCAGTTTGGAGACCTGGTGGAAGTTTAGGCGCGTGTCGATGGGGCAGTAGATGCACTTCATGGACAGAGGCTGGTACGGAGCCAGGGCATCCAGGTAGTTAAAGTCTGGTTCTATTATATCAAATCAACAAATAAAACAAATAGAAATGTTACTCACGCCTGCTATGAAAAGAAACATTGCAATTATAGTTTTATAATCAGTGACAACAAAATTTAAAAAGCACTGCATTTCATGTCTTCCAAATTAGGCTGCTGTGTGCTGTCTGCATCTAATTTTTAAGTGTTTTTATCATCCGCAAATCAGGAACTGGCACTGTTAGCCTGTCCAAACTCCGCTCTGGCCTCTGAAAGCCGTGACACAAGCTTAAAAACTCGGGTGAATAATTAAGACATGAGTTAGGAAAGCGAGAAATACATTTGGACTACTGCAAACTGTTTTAAATAAACCAGTTCTGTTTTCCGCGCTTTTAAGACAGTAAGAAATAAGGCGGAGTGGACAGTCTTTACCAGTGAAGATGATGGTGTTGAGGCTGGACTTTCCCCACAGCTCCATGAAGTGGACCACGTCCCCGAAGCGCAGGGAGGGATGTCCCGTGAACACCACGCAGGGCTGCCGAAACTCGTTACTGAAGTCTCCGTGGATATTGGGGTAGTGCTTCAGCTTGTTCGTTTGGATTAACTACAACACAGCAACAGACGTTATTGTGATTATATTGTTGTACTATACTGGCTGTGCATCGTATTCTTTTGTTCGATCATGATTCAGAAAGGCTGAATAAACAACAAACAACACAAATATTTGGTGGTAATAAATAATGCAGTACCTCGGCATGAGGGAACGGCGGTTCTGGGAGATACACTTTGCTCTGTTTGTTGTGACAAAGCCTGAAATAAAAACAGAATTTTAACATTTTAAACATGGAAATAGTTTTATATTGAATTATCTCTAGGCCTGTCGTGAGCATTACTATATCAATTTATCGTTCAATTAATGAGAGATGAAAGTATATTGTTGGGGCTCTGTGTTTATGCTGTGGACATTTTCTTTGCAGTAGTGGAGAAATTGACTCATAACCAGTGTTAGGCAAGTTACTTCAAAAAGTGATTAGTTATAGTTATTAGTTATAGTTACCTGTTACTTCTCGCAAAAAGTAAATGAGTTTTTGAGTGATGAAAGAAACTAGTTACCACGTAAAGTAACTATTAAATTACATAAAAATCTCAAAAATTCACCCACCGCTGCTTATTCAAGTAAAACATTTGCTCTGTCCTGCCTTATTTCACCTGCAAATCACCAAATGCACTACAACCTTTACTTAATTAGTTTAGTTTACAGTTACAACAACACAAAAGATACTTATTAACTAGTGTTTACATAATTCAGCCATTTATTTATTCAAGTTTACCTTTAACAATATGGCACTTTCTGTAAAAGATTACTCTGCTTTTAAGTCGCATAAAGCAGTTTAAAAATTATTGTTTATTGTGACATTTTCTGTTGCAATTTATCCTACCTCAAAACTTCTGTCTACTTGTATTCTCTATGTAGTCGTGTACAGTATATGTTGAGGCGGGAACTCTATAAAACTAATGTTTCTATATTCTTTTCCCTGAGTTTTAGTCATATTATTTTATCATTCTTAAACGCATATTTTGTTTATTCACTTGTCTATTTTAGTGTGTTGTTGTGCAATTGAGCCGAGATGATCCAGTCATTTTAACCACTCTAATGTACGTGAGTTTTCTCACCACTCTGCAAAGATCTGAGAGAACTCCAGTGAGCTGTTGGCGACGGGTGAGATGAAGTAAAAAGGCGTGGTTCCCAGATTGGCGCTGTCTATGAACTGGTACAGACACTCGAGCAGGTCGTAGATGACTCCAGAGGAGTAACAGGGCACCAGCACGTTTCCTCCAGCGCGGATCGTCATGGCTGCACAAAAGATGGACAAAGGCAGCTTGGGTAACAGCGATAGAATTTCATATTAAAATTATACAATGTACTAGGGAAAGAAATAAGTAAAATAATTGTGGTATTATTTGTATTTGTCAGCGAAAAATAATTATTAGGAAACTCAATCAAGACTGGTTGAAGCACGCACTAGTTTGGTTAAAATGATTTATACAATGTTTATACAATGTGCCTGATGCACGATTATCTTCTGCGGCAAATCTGGAAGCATGTTTAAGTCACCAGTTTTCATCATTTTATCAGGGGAGTGGGTCGCATGGTCATGTCATGGTCATGTCATGGTCATGTCATGGTCATGGTCATGGTCATGTCATGGTCATGGTCATGGTCATGGTCATGGTCATGGTCATGGTCATGGTCATGTCATGGTCATGTCATGGTCATGTCATGGTCATGTCATGGTCATGTCATGGTCATGTCATGTCATGGTCATGGTCATGTCATGGTCATGTCATGGTCATGTCATGGTCATGTCATGGTCATGTCATGGTCATGTCATGGTCATGGTCATGTCATGGTCATGTCATGGTCATGTCATGGTCATGTCATGGTCATGTCATGGTCATGGGGGGTTTACAAACAGTGTTGAGTTTGGGGATTTAGTATTGGCCATATAGAGGCACTGGGACTGGGACAACTATCATGTGGGAATTAGAATTTTTGGCGTCAATACAATGCAAATATTCTAAAACTGAATCTCTGTGTGTTCGAGTGCTCCTGAATCCTGAGAGCTTCGAGTCTTCCAGGAGAACATTTTCAGTTCAGAACAAACTTTGTGAATGCCCATTATATCTCAAAAGAGTTTAAATTTGACTTTTTCTGACTGTACCAGTACATATTTCAATGTGGCTTTGTATCCGTCTCCATTTACCAAGGTTGCTGCAGAATTCTCCCAGCATGCCGTCTGGGTTGGCCGTGGGCATCTGTGTGAGTCCTGTCAGAATCAAAATATCGCTGTTCTTCAGAGAGCTCTGATCCATTGGCTGAAAGAGTGACAAGAAATAAATCAGACTTTTTTATGCATGTGGAGCCGTGATTAAGGCTAGGGTTAGTAAAATGAATAAATAAAAGAAAAATGAATGAATTAAAACTATTTATTCTGTTTTTTGCAGAATCTTGAGATGTAGCATAGAGTGGTTGTTTTTTCATGAAGCTTGAATTTATTCGACACCTCACAGAAGTACGTCTGTGTGTAGTAGTTGTGTGTAGTAGTTATCTTCACCTGTGGATGTGTGGTGAGCAGAGAGGAGCCGGACACATAGGACACTTTCTCGTGATGAGACTGAATGATCCAGTTAGAGCTGCCCAGAGAGTAGCCGGAGCTGAGAGGAGAGACCTGAACAGCACCAAACAACTCCTGCAAACATAGAGTCAATCACAACTGCAGCCTAAAATAGAAACGGGGGAAGTCATATTTTTCTCACATCAGCTTAAGCATGTTTATTTGCAAGCATTTCATAGCAAGCATTATTTGTTTTTAGGGCGTACTGTGAATGATTAAAAAGTCATGTAAAACCTTTTTTTTTCAAGATCTTTTCCAGTTTGTGTTTCATTCTCAGTTTCATTCTTAAGTATGTTTAATTTCTCGAAATCTTTTTTAATCCAATTTCAAGCATCATCTTACCACTTTTTGAGAGTAACCTACAAGTTGAACTTTGCTCAGAGCAGAATTGACCTCCTGCATTGAGTAGCACTTTTTCCACGTCCACACTTCCACTGCATCCTTCAGCGGGCCAGGGAGCAGTCTAGCAGCACATAAAGATAATTCTTATTTATTTCACCTTTATTTCACCAGAAAAACATAAACAACAAATTCTTGAGCGATTGGAATGATTACATAACTCTAGTTGTACGCAGAATAAATAAAGGTCATTTTTAGGTCATTTTCTTTTTGAAAACTGAATTACCTTTGTATTTCCTTGTTTTTCCAGCAGGTGGCAGATTGTGGTTTAGGGACCCTCTCCATGAAGTTAACCAGCTCTTCCATTAAAAGTCTGTAGAGGAACACTATATTACAAGAAGTTCTCTCTGGAGTGATAAGAATAGCTATGATATGGAATAAAGACATCAGAAATGGACAGTTTGTGTTAAAGATTAAGTCAGAGATGACACATTTGAGACTGTTTGGAGGATGGATAGTGAATAAATATAAACATGTTGAGGTTGGAACTGTCAGTCAGGAGGCCAATAGGAAGACCACAGTCGAGTTATAGTTGCAATGAATAAGGAAATAAATGTACAGGTAGTTGGTGTGAGAAGAGGGCACAGAGAATGGTGTAACGGAGAAAGCACGTAACTTGAATACCTGCCAATCTGCAGAGTTGGCTCCGTGGCGTACACCGTCCCAGTGAAACCAGTGTTCTCTGTGATGTAGGGCAGGGCCATCATACAGTGATAGTTAGAGATCAGGATCACATCAATAGTAGAGAGGTCTAAAAGTTCTCTCTGTGAAAAATAATTATCATAAATATTCAGCTAAACCACTATTTCAGTAAATTGTATGCCAAGTGGAATTATTACCTCGGGGAGACAGAATTCAGGCTGTGAGTCCACGAACACCTTTCCCGCACACTCCTTTAATTCCTGAAAGTAAATATATTTATAAAAAAATAATACTCAAGTTTAAAGTGTGTCAATTCATAAGATCATCTAATACATCTAAAATATGTTTTGTTATTCCACCAAAACATATTTTATTGATACAATTTAATGCTACGTTTTAAATAATTGATTTCATGAACACAATATCTAAAGAAAATATCTGCAAAACTTGAGAAATAAACCCCCCCAAAACAAACTAAAAGAATCATACTTTTTCCAGATTTATTGTGCCATCTTTAGATACCCAGCCTGGTAACTTTGAGAGCCTTGGACTGTAAAAATAGAAATAAATGGTTGGTATATAATTTGTAATCCAGCTGTGAGAAGCAGGCTTCACTGACCTGTGCACCAGAGGAAGGGGCAGAAAGTTGAGAACAGAGGTGGTGTCTAGACCACAGTCCAGCATAATAGTGGTGGATTTAAACTTGAGGACATTGCAGGGTAAAGTAGGATGACCAGATAAACAATACTGAAAAAACAAAGATTCACATTATTTTTAACAGCTTTGTAAGAACCTGCACCTACATACTGGTCTGCACAGAATGAAAATACATATATATTGTTACATTTTACATTGCATTAATACATTAATAAATATAAAACGTTATAAAGTGAATGACTGTGTGTTATGAATGGACAAAACATCACGTTATGGCTACTACTAGCATATTAGCATTGACAGCTATTATATCTAATAATTTGTCTATTTTCAGTTTCAAAATGGCTGGTTTTGGTTTGAAAGGTGTTTTATAGCGACGGTCTAATTACTCACCAGCTTCATTTTTAATAACCAGATAAATTAACTTATATTGCCATAAAAGTCGCTAAAGGAGCATCCTTCCAGTGTGACTTCTAGTTTCTGCTGCTTTGTGTTTTTACTAAGTGCTGCCCTCTAGCGGAGTGGATGTAGTTTTACTTGCATTTACAAAAACTTTACTACTCCTAAAATAGCTTTGTTTTAACTGTACGGTTGTATTTTTGTTAGATTGAATTAGTCTACTAACGGAGTATTTTTAAGACAACCTGTGAACCCATTGGCACTCGGATTAATTGAGAAAATAGCTAAACATTGGATTGTTTTTGTAGAGGTGATGTTATTGTAGCTAACCCATGCTAACCATATTAGCCTGATCTGTCAAACTGAAACCACTCCCAGAGACGTTTCACCTCTGAACAGTTGCATTATTTGCGTAGTCATGTTACGAAACCGATGTAGAGAAACAGGGAGTGATTTTGTATGACAAAAGGCGGATTGTGTTAAATGTATTGTTGTGTTTAGTTAGATGTTTGGTCATGGAGGAAGTGTAGAGTTTTTAGTGAAGAGGATTTACGAGTGGACAAAGACAGGTGAGACTTTTACCATGAACATTTTGTCTTGGAGTTAAAGTACTTCTTTCACTGGCACATGGTGTATTTAAGGTCAGACACTGCAGGGGAACATCGACATTTAGAGACATCCATGTCAAACTTGTTCTGTACTTTATTTTTATGTAAATGTATTAAAGGTTTTCATCATGTAGTGTTTTTGTATTTAAATAAGGTATTTTATGTGCAGAAATAGCCAAAATCACACACATTTGGAACAAACAAATTTATCAGGTGTAAATGTCTTGATTCATTTTGTTGACATATTAGATTTTTACGTTTTTGGATGTATTAGATCTCTAAATTGTTGTAAGAATTGAATGTTGCCACATTTTTGGAGGTAAAACTTGAATAAAAGTAAAAGATTGTAAAGTTTGGTGTCTCTAGGTGCTTAAATTTAAGGCTGATCTTTGTGTCCCTGTGTGAGAATGCATTGTGAGGAAAGCTATTGAAGTAACAATGTTCCATATAAATCTATGGATAAAAGATGATTCAGTGGAATAATAACACATCTTTAGCTGTATATTGGACAATGTTTTAATGTTGTTGATTCCAGATGAAAGCTTAAACTGACAAAAACAGAAAAGAGTTTTCCCGGTAGTGTCTCGCCTTAAATAAATACTTAAATATCTCAAGTCAAGTTCCACAGTTTATGCTGTGTGACTGCCGCTGTTACGTTTGTGTAGAACATTCTGTTGAACATTGTATCTTGATTTAAGAACACATTATTTTAAATGATATTTATAATATTGTTATTAAATCTACACAGTTGTCTCCTGACATGTTTGAATCATATTTACGGCCTATGGGTTGAACCATGCATTAGTCAGGTTTCTGTGTTTTGACAGAGCAGAAGTTCTGGAGGTACAGAAGGTTCTGGAGGGTCAGGACACTTGGACTGGTTGTGATGGGGAACAACTGCAGTAATCTGGGGATTCCTCCAGGCAAAGGCCCTCATCCTGTGGGCTGCACAGACTTCATGTTGGACCACACTGTTCAAGTGAGTCTTATCACACTTTAATAAAGCATCATGTAAAAGTAACGTACAGTAAGGTCTGATTATCAGCGACACTTCACATTCATTTTGTAGTTTTATTACATGTTAAACCAAATAAAGGTTGAAATATTGTGACTGATGGGTTTTAGTTTGAGCACATTTATGAAAAGTGTTTTTTTGATGAAAATCGTACATTGTTTAATAATTTGTTATAAAGGGTATTTTGGTGTGTGTTTTAAAGGCTGTACTTTTCCTCATAACATGATGATCAATATATGATTACTTTATTATTGACTGGTCTCGAGCATTTCCCCTGTAAAAAAATAAAATTAATAAAACTAAATTTGGATCAGTTGTTGCAACCCAACATTTAACAATAGTTTTTTTCTTTAGTATAAGTAAGGACCTTTTTTTTTTTTTTTCAAAGCTGCAGAGATAAGATAAGCTACAGAAAAGGGCCTTGACCAATAATCCTGGTGTGACTGAAAAGTGACTATTGTCGGGTCAATAGTTTGTAAATGATAAATATAAATGGCACATTAGAACAAACAAACATATATAGCCTGATGTCTAGGAGGTTAATCATATTTTATCATAACTTAGTGAACACTCTTCTTCTGTTCTCCTCGACAGGGAACCTTCTTCCGTCTGTATTACCCGTGTCAAGAGTCGGATAAAGTGGAGAAGCCTGACTGGGTTCCCTGTAAAGAATACTTTTTGGGTTTGGGCGATTTCATGAAAATCAACCGAGCGTTCAGCGAGAGGATCTTCAACTACCTCTTTGGTAAATTATCCTCGGGGCCTCTGTTTTTATGAACATGATTCGATGCCGTTGTAGTCCATTTTTATTACTCAACACTACTCAACTGTCCGTATGATTTAAAATTTTGTGAATTATTAGGTGTAGATTTGTCTATAATCTGAGCACAATTTACCTGTCAATGGAATAAGAAAACTTCTGTTAATATGTCAAGTTATTGAAGCAAAAATGAATGAATAAATCTGACTTTTTAGCCTAAAATAACTAAAAAGAAGTAAAGAAAGTCTGGACTCTGAGCCGTGCAGTCCAGGCCGCTATGACTCATGTAGATAATCCTCTTTATTTGCCATGTAAGAGCAGTATGTATGACCTTGGGGTCATGTGTCATGCTGTTTGACCTGACCAAAGTAATAATGACCGTAACCACAATCCTTCACTCTATTGTCACATGTATGTTTTGTTGTTGTTTCTGTGCAGATTTTGCATTAACCACAGACTTCGGTGGCCCAGTTGTTTCAATCATGTCATTTGATATCTGTTATTGACGTCATGTGATTGTGTGTTTCAGGCTCGTATAAGATCCCAGCCTACACAGACGCTACCTTTAAAGCTGATGAGAAGTGTCCTGTTGTGATTTTCTCCCACGGCCTGGGAGCATTTAGGTACAAGTGCAATTAAAAGTGTTGTGATGCTTTTACTATGACATAACACGTACAGTTTTATCACAGATGAGCAATTTAACCACAAAAGTCCCACTGACTTAGACTCTTTCTGGAGACGGAGCATCAGAATTTTCAGATCGTCAAATGTTAAACCAATAGAGATTTTAATCTGTGAACAAGGCGACTGAAGTTTGCAGCAGTTTATCGGGTTATAATACATTTCTGTCACACAAAACAAATATGATGTGATTATTGTATGTGAAATGATGCTTATTGTTGACTTTAAATCCAGCCTTTTTGCACCTGTAGTCTGTGAACTCGCCTGGTGTTCTTTTATATTAAGTTTACTTTTATGTACGTGTATGTCACTTCTAGCATAGTTTTATTATCAATTCATCTGACAGCATTTGGACTGATCTATTATACTGATCTTATTTTATCTGTGTCCTAGGACTTTGTATTCAGCTGTTTGTGCAGAGCTGGCGTCTCAGGGCTTCATTGTGGCGTCAGTTGAACACAGGTCAATTTTACTGCTTCACTTTGTATATTTGTACATTTGGAGTGGCTCTGGAGTGGGTTTGGTCTTCAACTGTAAAGTAAATCTCTGCCTGACAAACAATACGAAACAATACAAAGAGTGCGATCTGAAAACCAAAAAAATCACTAGATTAAAGATTATCCTTGTGGTAGTGACTCAGCATAAGTCATGAGGTGAAATGTGGTCAGCCCAGTTAGTTTCTGTGGGCAGCAATTTGTGTGCTAATACTATTTAATCTGAAACACACTTACAGTTCTGTGAGTCAGAGTAAACATTAGCATATCATGCTGGGCGCACACATGCCTTTGCAGCAGCGCCTGTGTGTTTTTCTGTGAAACTGTCTAAAGGCAGCGCCGACAAAAGCAGCGACCAGCTCATCACATTTCACACACAAGAGGGCCACGTGGAGACGAGCATAATGGACACGGGCCAGAAGCATTTCATTCAGTCTTAGTGACGTGTGTGTGTGACTGTGTGTGTGTGACTGTGTGTGTGTGTGTCTGTGTGTGTGACTGTGTGTGTGATTGTGTGTGTGACTGTGTGGCTGTGTGTCTGTGTGGCTGTGTGTCTGTGTGGCTGTGTGTCTGTGTGGCTGTGTGTCTGTGTGTGTGACTGTGTGTGTGACTGTGTGTGTGTCTGTGTGGCTGTGTGTGTGACTGTGTGTGTGACTGTGTGTGTAGCTGTGTGTCTGTGTGTGTGGCTGTGTGTGTGACTGTGTGTGTGTCTGTGTGGCTGTGTGTCTGTGTGTGTGTGTGTGTGTGTGTGTGTCTGTGTCTGTGTGACTGTGTGTGTGACTGTGTGTGTGACTGTGTGTGTGTCTGTGTGTGTGTGTGTGACTGTGTGTGTGTGTGTGTGACTGTGTGTGTCTGTGTGTCTGTGTGTCTGTGTGTGTGTCTGTGTGTGTGTGACTGTGTGTGTGTGTGTGTGTGTGTTACTGTGTGTGTGTCTGTGTGTCTGTGTGTGTGTGTGTGTGTGTGTGTGACTGTGTGTGTGTGTGACTGTGTGTGTGTGTCTGTGTGTCTGTGTGTGTGTGTGTGTGTGTGTGTGACACTGTGTGTGTGACTGTGTCTGTGTGACTGTGTGTGTGTGTGTGTGTGACTGTGTGTGACTGTGTGTGACTGTGTGTGTGACTGTGTGTGTGTGTCTGTGTGTGTGTGTGTGACTGTGTGTGACTGTGTGTGTCTGTCTGTGTGTGTGTGTGTGTGTGTGTGTGCGTGTGTGTGTGACTGTGTGTGTGTGTGTGTGTGTGTGTGTGTCTGTGTGTGACTGTGTGTGACTGTGTGTGTGACTGTGTGTGTGTGTGTGTCTGTGTGTGTGACTGTGTGTGTGTGTGTGTGACTGTGTGTGTGTGTGTGTCTGTGTGTCTGTGTGTCTGTGTGTCTGTGTGTCTGTGTGTCTGTGTGTCTGTGTGACTGTGTGACTGTGTGACTGTGTGTGTTTTTTTAACCTGTGCAGTGTCTTTGAGGAAACACAAGGGTTAATATGTGGGAAAATGTCATGCTTTTTTATGTGGTAGTTTTTTTTAGGTAATTTATAGTTATCTTCAGTAATCTAATTACTTTTGAGTCATAAATAGATTACTTTCAGAAGTCATTAATCAGATTAGTTTTATAAAGTATTTGTTGTGCCCTTGTGTTTCTCCTCATTAGTAATTAGACACACAATTCAATTACGTCAACCTTGCTGCTTCATGTTTTCTCCTCTAAAAACATTTATCTGTGTGATTGAATAATAGAACCCCTTCGTTACCATAGTAACATATAATTATAATAATCACTAGTTCATCCTAGTAAACATGTGGTTTTAGTGCTGTTGAATAAACAGATTAGACGTGTGTTTGGGCGGAGGAATCCCCTCAGCACCAGTCAATCTCTTCTAAAGTAGTTTGTGACTGTTTCCACAGAGACGAATCGTCCTCAGCCACGTATTATTACAGAGAAATGACGGAGGAAGAGAAGGCAAAGCCGAGCGCACTCAAAAGCTGTGCGTCCGACCCAGAGAACCTGGAGAAGGTGTGGATGTACTACAGAGCTCTGAAGCATGGGGAGAGCGAGTTCCCCCTCAGGAACAAACAGGTACTGCACATTCAGCCTTCACACTGTGGCATTTAAAGACCAGAGAAAACCAGAGAGCTGCATTAGCCTCTGCTGATGTCAGAAGCAGCGAGTGAATTATTTGTATTGATTCGAGCTACATTTTCATATATACTTCTGTCTAATCACCGACTTCAACTTTAATCTTTGTTTTATTGGTGCAATTATCAAACAAAAAAGGTACAGTTATTTAGATAATAAAACATCCTCAGCAAAAAACTAAACACCTTGTCTTTTTATAGAAAACCTTGTTGTACCTGTAGTTTTGACCTCCACAAACATGTCCTGAAATGCTTTAAATAATTAGTTTATCATTTCATATTTCAGTCTTCTTTAAATGAAATTGTTTCTGATGTTGTATACAATTTGCCCTCTGAATCCTACTTTTTAAACGTGTATTGCAAATCTAATTGCACTCGCAGTACTTACCAGAAGAAGTGTAATTAAATACTTTTTGCCCTATTTTCTGTAGTTGCTCCCAGTAAAAAAAAAAAAAAAGCATTATTTTTGCAAACCTTTGTAAATAAAGCTTTTTCTGACCCGTTAATAAAGCGTTGAAAGCCGTCTTGAGGCTGACGTAGCTGTTGTTTTTGCAGGTGAAGCAGAGAGCGGACGAGTGTATCCTGGCTCTGGAGAGACTCGAAGAAATCAACTCCGGACGAGCGCTGCAGAACGTCTTGAAGACTCAGTTCGACTGGACCACTCTGGAGGTAACGGGACCATAGAGTACAAATGTAATCAAGAATATAACTACAGCCTATAAAACAGTAAGGGAAGAGGTACTCGCTTTTAATACTTAAGTAAAAGTACAGATACAGCAGTAGCACACTAAAAAGCTACTCAAGTAAAAGTACCTGATTTTAAAAACGGTTAAATGTTATTTCAATAAAGATTTTTGCATATTTTTGTCAATTCGAATCCATTTCTTATTTTTTCCAGTGAATTTTATGCATATTTTTTTTGTTTGCTCAAAACTGGAGCTTGATCTCAAAACCTTGTCGCAGAACATCACTATGAACGTGCTAAAAATGACTTCTTAAACCACGTGAAAAGTACTTTATGCTGTTCAGTCTAGTCTAAACATTTAATGGAGTAGAAAGTAAAGATTCCTGCTCTTTTATTTAGTTCATTTATAACACATAAAATACATTATCAGTGACATACAGTTGCACAAAGAATGAATGAAAAGGAGCAGAAAGAAGAGCAATCTTATGTTATCTCCCCACATTTCAACTTGTACTTAAAACAAACTCTTAAATGAAGTACAAATACAATACTTTTACGTTTGTACTTGGTCACTTTCCTCCACTGTTTGTATATTAAATCTGTGATGCAAATTTTCTTCATCAAGTTCACCACGTTTGCCACTTTGGCGATACTTTTTTGCCTATTTTAAACTGTGCACTCACGATACATTGTGTGATTTCTCTTTTTTTTAACAGAATTCCATGGACTTGTGCAGATTGGCCGTGATGGGACATTCGTTCGGAGGAGCCACCGCCATCGAGGCTTTGTGTAAAGAGGTCAAATTCAAGTAGGTCTCAACCGAAATCGGAGCTCAAAAAGGTTCCGTTTACTCAAGCAGTTATTGGCACAGTAGTTTAGGTCCGTGCGGATAATGTGAGGTCACGAGTCGTTAGAATGTATCGCAATATTGTGAGGATTAACGTTGTTGAATTAATCGATTGTTCACGATTATTGACACCACGACCAAAACGACAATAAAATCCTAAATTCCTCCTTGTTTTCGGAACACGTTTAACGCTCTTTAATGTGACCGTCTTTATGAAATTAAACTCTCTGAATGATCAATTTGACATAAACGGCAAGATTAAAAAGCACTTTACATTGAGGTTCACTTTTTTGAGGAAAGCGTGAGGAGAAAATACTTATTTTTGCTTCTAAAACCGTCACATTTCTTTTAATTTAACTAAAAAAAGACCTAATTGTGTTTGGAAATGGTCACTTTTTCTTGTCACAATTATGATTTTTAGTCTTTATGGTTATATTGTGACCTAAATAATCCTGATTATCGGCGCACAAATACACTTTTGAAACATGGCAAAATGGATTAAATCACACATGTTGTTCTGGAGATGTGCGACATTATTAAATCTGTTAAAAAAGAGCAGATAAAAACTAAAATGCACAGAACGTCTAATGTAGTCTTATATTTCTGGACTTTTGCGGTTAATTTTATATTCCGTTGACATTTGTGCAATACTTGAGGCACAATTCAGCACATTCCTGAATATTCTTATAAAGATAATTCAAAAAACATATTTATTTTTATGTCAATATCACCGTTAAACTGAGTGAAACATGTAAACGTCTTTCCCTGGAGGTGTGGCATTGCGCTGGACGCCTGGATGTTCCCTTTAGATGAGGAGATCTTTCCTCGAGTGAAGCAGCCCATCTTCTTCATAAACTCCGAGCGGTTCCAGTGGGCGGGAAACATCAGCCGCATGAAGAAGCTGGACTCGGCGCTCATACAGAGGAAGATGATCACCATCAGGTACAGCTCCCGCTTAATTGTAACGCAGTCCGTTCCTCTGAGATGGTTTTAACGCGCTTGTGTGGCAGAGGAACCGTGCACCAGAGCTTCCCAGACTTCACCTTCCTGACGGGAAACTGGATCGGGAAAATACTGAAGCTGAAAGGAGAGATTGACCCTGAGCTCGCCATAGACCTGTGCAACAAAGCCTCTCTGGCCTTTTTACAGCGGCACTTGGGTGAGAAAACATCTATGAAACTGTGGAATTAATCAAAAACTAAATGTAGACGACGAGACATATGGCTTTAGCTTATTGTGCCTTTAAGAACCTGGCTTTTCCCATCGGATCTATCGGTGTGGGAAACGATCAAGTCAAATGTAGTGACTCAGAGAATAGAGTAAAAAAGTATTTAGAGGAATACCTGAATACTACGACGGAGTATAAGGGCCAAACAAAACAAAAAAAAATGCGGGGCGCCACGAGAAAAAAGTAATTAATGAATGACTTTTTTCTCAAAAAATCTCATAATTTAAAGACAATAAAGGCAGATACGCGGTTCACTTTCAGCACCATGTTACGGGCTCCCCCCCAGTGTTGCATAATGGTACAGTCCAGTAACAGCGTTGTGTTTTGTATGTTTAAAGCTCTGAAGCTGATCTGCACTGAGTCAAATGCATCAGTCTGGAGTCTTCATAACACACAAACACGCCACCACCAGGACGCAAATGGCGCTTGGTTAAAAGTGAATACAAAAGCCCACAATAGATGTCGATCTTTATAATGCGGGTCTTTTAGACATTACAAACAATAATGTGCTCGGTGCAGTGTCACATGTCAGGCCCCGGACCTGTAAAATGACGTACTTGTGTATTGGGTGCTCGCGTGTGTTGGAGCTGCGCTCATCCATATTGTATGGATGATGTATGGATGATGTATGGATGATGTATGGATGATGCATGGATGATGCATGGATGATGTATGGATGATGTATGGATGATGTATGGATGATGCATGGATGATGTATGGATGATGCATGGATGATGTATGGATGATGCATGCATGATGTATGGATGATGTATGGATGATGCATGGATGATGTATGGATGATGCATGGATGATGCATGGATGATGTATGGATGATGTATGGATGATGCATGGATGATGTATGGATGATGTATGGATGATGCATGGATGATGCATGCATGATGTATGGATGATGTATGGATGATGCATGGATGATGTATGGATGATGCATGGATGATGCATGGATGATGCATGGATGATGTATGGATGATGCATGGATGATGTATGGATGATGCATGGATGATGCATGGATGCGGCTGTGGCACGGAGCACGGCTGCTGTTCGAGCCCATGATGCACTACTGGTACTGGAGAAAGTAAAGCGTTTATCCAACTGTCAGTGACCGCGGTGAAGTTAGTTTCACGTTGGACGTTGGACATTCGCCTCCGCAACTAGAGCGGGAGCTTCCTCTGAGTGTGCCCCGCCTGCAGTAGCTCGACGCGGGGAGCTGCGCGCTGAAGTGCCGCTTGGTACGCCAGTTAGGGACCGACTCTAAAGTACCGTTTGTTTAAAAATGTTATCTTAAAAAATATCAAACGTATTTATATTAAAAAAAAAAAAAATATTGAGCATGAATCCAAGTTGCTAATATTAGATGCATTAGTCCTTTTGGGCTGAAAATTTTCAGCTGAAGATTATTTTCAATAGCTCCTAAATCAGCTAGCCTAGATAGTAAACACTAAGTGATTATGGTAGTTTGAGTCTCCAGGTATCACACACACCTTTTACTTTTTCAAATTAACCCTTTATAGATTTTTGAAAGATTTTTTTTTTCTTCAAAAATCAAGGATTCTTTTCAATAGCTCCTAAGTCAGCTGACCTAGAAAGTCAAACCCAAGTTATTATAGTAGTTGTGGTCTCCAGGTATCACGCACACCTTTTACTTTTTCAAATTAACCCTTTGAAGATTTTTAAGGAATATTTTTCATCAAAAAACAAGGATTCTTTTCAATAGCTCCTAAGTCAGCAAACCTAGAAAGTCAAACCCAAGTGATTATAGTAGTTGTAGTCTCCAGGTATCAGGCAGACCTTTTACTTTTTCAATTTAACCCTTTTATAGATTTTTAAGGAATATTTTTTGTCAAAAATCAAGGATTCTCTTCAATAGCTCCTAAGTCAGCTGACCTAGAAAGTCAAACCCAAGTGATTATAGTAGTTGTGGTCTCCAGGTATCACGCACACCTTTTACTTTTTCAAATTAATACCCCTTTGTAGATTTGTAAGGAATATTTTTCGTCAAAAATCAAGGATTCTTTTCAATAGCTCCTACGTTAGCAAACCTAGATAGTAAATGCTAAGTGATTATAGTAGTTGTGGTCTCCAGGTATCACACACACATTTTACTTTTTCAAATTAACCCTTTGTAGATTTTTAAGGAATATTTTTCGTCAAAAAACAAGGATTCTTTTCAATAGCTTCTAAGTCAGCTGACCTAGAAAGTCAAACCCAAGTGATTATAGTAGTTGTGGTCTCCAGGTATCACGCACACCTTTTACTTTTTCAATTTAACCCTTTTATAGATTTTCAAGGAATATTTTTTGTCAAAAATCAAGGATTCTTTTCAATAGCTTCTAAGTTAGCAAACCTAGATAGTAAACGCTAAGTGATTATAGTAGTTGTGGTCTCCAGGTATCACGCACACCTTTTACTTTTTCAAATTAACCCTTTATAGATTTTTAAGGAATATTTTTCATCAAAAAACAAGGATTCTTTTCAATAGCTCCTAAGTTGGCAAACCTAGATAGTAAATGCTAAGTGATTATAGTAGTTGTGGTCTCCAGGTATCACGCACACCTTTTACTTTTTCAAATTAACCCTTTCTAGATTTTTAAGGAATATTTTTTGTCAAAAAAAAAAGGATTCTTTTCAATAGTTCCTAAGTCAGCTGACCTAGAAAGTCAAACCCAAGTGATTATAGTAGATTGAGTCTCCAGGTAACACACACCTTTTACTTTTTCAATTTAACCCTTTTTGAATTTGAAGGAATATTTTTCGCCAAAAATCAAGGATTATTTTAGCAGTTAGCAAACACCGTAGAGTTGCTGAACTGACTGATAAACGGTCAAGGAAACGGCCTGTGCTACTGGACCCTGGACCACAGAATGTCAGCAGAGCTTTGAGGCCTTAAAAGCCAAGCTCACCACAGCCCCGGTACTTTGCCTATTCTGACTTCTCCCTCCCATTCATTCTGGAGGTTGGTGCAAGTCATGCTGGATTGGAGGCAGTGCTCTCCCAGGACCAGGAAGAGAAGGTGCGACCTCTTGCGTACGCCAGTCGAGACCTGCGCCCAACTGAGCGCAACATGTCCAACTACAGCTCCATGAAGCTAGAGTTGTTGGCCCTTAAGTGGGCCCTGACTGAGAAATTCAGGGAGTAACTGCTAGGACACAAATGCGTGATCTATATGGACAACAATCCCCTGAGTCATCCCTCCTCAGACACACTGGGAGCTGTTGAGCAGCGCTGGGCCGCCCAGTTGGCCTCTTTTGATTTTGAATCAAAATATCGTTCAGGTGTAAGTGTAACCAAAATGCTGACACTTTGTCTCGCCAGCCTGGCACTTCCTTACAGGAAGTGGCAACGGGAACTTGGGGCACATGTCTGCCTGGGCAGTTAAAACAAGCCCTACAAGGAATGGTTACACAGGCAACACAGTCCCTTGTGACTTTTCAACCGCAAGTTGCCCCTGCTGACCTCCGCGAGCTTCAGCAGTCTGACCCCGCCATACAGGAGATCCTGACCTTTTGGCAACAAAATCGACAGCCCACTCGTGAAGAGCGACGAGCCCTCTTTTCGACTGCCCTCTTAGTGCTGGCCCAGTGGGACCGCCTGGTAGAGTTAGAGGGGCTGCTGTATCGGCAGGTGTTTCGTCCTGACGGTGGTGGGGCTGTGTATCAACTCCTTCTGCCTAAAGCCTTGGTCCAGAATGTCCTCACCCAGGTCCATCAGGAGCATGGACACCAAGGAATAGAGAGGACTCTGGCCTTGCTGTGTTCCCGGTGCTATTGGCCAGGTATGTCACGGGAGGTAGCCCAATGGTGCCAGGCTTGCGAGAGATGTCAGCATGCAAAGGACAACCAATCGGTTCCTCACGCCTTTATGGGCCACTTACTGGCTTCACAGCCAAACGAGATCCTTGCTATCGACTTTACCCTGTTAGAGCAGACCTCCACTGGTCTGGAAAAAGTGCTGGTCATGACTGACGTTTTTAGCAAATACACACTTGTAGTTCCAACCCGCGACAAGCACGCTTCCACTGTGGCGCAAGTCCTGGTCACAGAGTGGTTTGCAAAGTTTGGTGTGCCGGCACGCATACACTCAGACCAGGGACTTCTGTTTTGAGAACATTGTTCCCTCCCGGACGGTGCGGTGTTTTCCAAACAACAAGCCATGGATTACCCGTGAACTGAAGGCTCTGCTAAAGGAGAAGAAGAGAGCCTTCAGGTCAGGGAACAAGGAGGAGCTGAGGACTGTGCAGAAAAAGCTGAGGAGGAAGATCAGGCAGGCTGAAGCCGGCTACAAGAGGAGGATGGAGGAGCAGCTGCAGCAGAAGAACATTCAGGGAGTGTGGAGAAGCCTGAAAACCATCTCTGGCTTCAAAATCCCCCCTGCCCAGACAGAGGGGGGTCTATAGTGGGTGAGTGATTTAAATGCTCACTTCTTGAGATTTGATTGGTCACCCGCCCCTCCCCCTGCACAGCTGCATGTTCCCTCTTCCACAGCTGGACAATGTCCTGCATCCGTTCCTCTTCATTTCTCCGCCCCGGACCATCAGCTCCCCACTTCTCCTGGACTCACCCATCCCCCCAGCACACAGTCCCCTTGCCAACCACTGACTGTCACAGCAGCACAGGTGAGGAGTGAGCTGAAGAGGATTAAACTGAGGAAGGCAGCAGGACCTGACGGCATCAGCCCCAGGCTCCTTAAGTCCTGCGCAGATGAACTGTGTGGAGTTATGGAGCATGTCTTCAACATGAGCCTGAAGCTGAGGGTGGTAACACAGGTCTGGAAGACCTCCTGTCTGGCACCTGTGCCCAAGACACCGCGCGCCAAAGACCTCAACAGCTTCAGGCCGGTGGCTCTCACGTCCCATCTGATGAAGACACTGGAGCGGCTGGTCCTGGACCACCTCCGCTCCACCGTGAGCTCAGTCATGGACCCGCTGCAGTTTGCATACCGGCCTGGCATTGGAGTGGAGGACGCCATCATCTCCCTGCTGCACCGCTCTCTCTCTCACCTGGAAAAGCCTGGCAGCTCTGTGAGGATCCTGTTCTTCGATCTTTCCAGCCCCTTCAACACCATCCAGCCGCTGCTCCTGAGGGACAAGCTGGAGACTGCTGGTGTGGAGTATGACCTGGCAGAGTGGATCCTGGACTACCTCACGGACCAACCCCAGTTTGTGAGAGCACGGGACTGTGTGTCTGACACTCGGACCTGCAGTGTGGGGGCGCCCCAGGGCACTGTCCTCGCGCCCTTTCTCTTCACCCTTTACACTGCAGACTTCAGACACGACACTGCAGAAGTTCTCTGATGACTCTGCCATCATCGGACTCATCACGGACGACGATGATGCAGAGTACAGGGGACTGGCGCAGTACTTTGTGGACTGGTGTCAGCGGAACCAACTCCTCATCAACGCGGGGGTGATGGTGGTGGATTTCCGCAGACGCCACCCCACTGCCCCCTTACCAGTGAACATCCAGGGAAGGGACATTGAGAGAGTGGACTCATACAAGTACCTGGGTGTTCATCTGAACCACAAACTGGACTGGACTCATAACACAGACGCACTGTACAGGAAGAGCCAGAGTCGGCTCTACCTCCTGAGGAGACTCAGGTCTTTTGGAGTGACAGGGCCACTCCTGAAGACCTTCTATGACTCTGTGGTGGCATCAGCCCTCCTGTACGGTGTGGCCTGCTGGAGCAGCAGCATCGCAGAGAGGGAGAGGAGGAGGCTGGACAAAGTCATCAAGAAGTCCAGCTCCGTCCTGGGCTGCGCTCTGGACTCGGACAGAAGGGTCCTGGCTGGATTCACATCTATGCTTGATCATGAGTGTCACCCCCTGCAGTCCGCTCTGGAGAGCAGCTTCAGTGAGAGACTGATCCACCTTCGCTGTGTGAAAGGTTTCGCAGGTCTTTCCTTCCTGCTGCTATCAGACTTTATAACTGTGATAAAATGTGAATATATGATTATATTTCTGTGATATATTTTATCTGCATAATAGTGATATTTTATCTGCATCATTAGTCTAAGAGTAGAACGGGTGTGTGACAAACTGCATTTGTGAAGGGGTTGTAAAGATGGGCCAAAGGATGTTGCCCCAGGAGGGGGTGTGACAGCCCAGAGGAGTTTGGGTAATGTTTACCCAAGGCTTGATCTCTAGGAAAAATACCAGCTGTAAAACAAGTGCCTTGATGTGAGGCTGACCAATGAGAAATGTGACCCGCCTATTCCAGAATATCTAATAAAACCAACCAGCATGGGAAAAAACGGGGTGAGACGCAGGAGGATCACGCAGGCTGCGTACCACAGCCTGCGTGATCAGTCCCGGCGTTTTCTCCCAAGCTTGCCATACAAATGTCTGATATTTCTGTGTCGTTTCATGTTCTAAGTTGAATTGTGTTCTTGATGTGTTACGGAATAGCATCGGTGTTTGTCTAATTCCATGACAATAACTAACACTGTTAGTCCTGAACACTCGCAATACTGACTTAACAATGTGCAATTCTGTCATATGTGCAATATGTTCCGTCGTGACACATATTCATGTGCAATTACTGTCGTGATCACATGCAATGGTATTTATGTATTTATGTATTTATTTATTTATTTTTATCTTTATTATTTTTCCCCTCCATCCCTTGTTGGGTAATGGGAGTTTTTGTTTATAAGAGATCTTCTACTGAAAGTGTTTTTCAAACTTCCTATAAGTGATCTGTTCTTTTCTTCTGTATCTACCTCTGTATCTACCTGCGTTGCATCAATGAAATTTCCCCATGTGGGACAATAAAGGAATATATTATCTTGTCTTATCTTACTCCGTACCACCCAGCAGGAAATGGGCAGTGTGAGCGGTTCAATCGAACACTTCACAATATGTTGCGTGCTCTTCCTGCATCCCGTAAGAGGGACTGGAGTGGTTGCTTACCCCAGGTGCTCTACGCATATAACACCACTCTCCACCAGTCCACTGGTGAGTCTCCATTCTTCCTGATGTTTGGGCAAGAACCACGTCTGCCTATTGATTTCTTGTTGGGTAGGGTGCAAGACCCCGTGGGGGGGGGAAGTGTGCATGAGTGGGTGTTACGACCACCTGGCTCAACGGCAGCCAAACAAAGAGGGGAGTCCACACAGCACTCACAATAATTAATAGTATATTTCTATTATAAATAATCAGGCCCTGACAAAATAAACTAATGTATCTGTGTAGATGGCAACTAACTAAGTGTAGTGTGATATGTATCGTTGCAATGAAAATGTGCAAAAATAAACAGAAATAAAACTGTGCTGCCACACAGTACAGCAACCAGTCTTGGGGCGCGGCGAGAGAGAGAGAGACTGCTCCCACCAGCCTCCCTTATATCCAGGCTGGCTCCACTCAAGCCAAACGATCCTAAGGTGTGTTAGGAGGGACCTGCAGTGGAGAGAATCACCTGGCAACCAGGAGAGGGTGCTGACTCCCACTGCCCAGGGAGCTGACACCCCTACAGAATCCCTAGGTTCGTAACAGTGGGTGAAAAGAGCACCAGACGCGTCTTCAGGTGGCTTTCAACGGGCCAAGAGAAAGATTGCGTCTGGCGGCCTCACGCAGAAAGGCAAATCATGACCAACGGGTCAGAGATGTGCCATTTAAGGAAGGCCAGCTGGTGCTACTTCGCGATTACAGTGCTAGGGGTTGTCGGAAGACCCAAGACCTGTGGGGTCCTCAACCTATGTTGTCCTGCAAGCCCCAAGGGAAGATGGTGTGGTACACGGTGGTACACGGTGGCTCCTGTGGATCAACAAACCAAGGTAAAAAGGGTCCACCGATCCCTGTTGAAGGTCCTGCTTTGCAGTGACTCCCCTGCCACTGTCCCTGGTGTGAATCCTCCGGATGCACCTGTAGCACCAATCGTAGAAGATGAACAGTCATTTGAGGATGAATTGTTTTTACAGCCGCCGGTGCGGCAGCCAACAGTTGTGCCCCAAAACTCATCCCACGTCCCATTACACGTGCCGAGTGCTCAAGAACCATTAGTTGCTCTCCCCACCGTGGTCACTGACCAGGCTCCGCCAGCAATTGACCCTGTGGCCAATCCTGGCTTCAGCGAGGCATCTGTACGCTGGTCCACTCGCACGACTGCTGGCCAATACCTAAATCCCCACCGTATTCCAATGTCCCTAGTTGAACAACCATCCGGCCAAGGTGCTCCTGTGTCACCCTCCAGGCTGACACAAGCAGTTTTTAGGCCTTGGTGTTAAGTTGTGTTTCATCGTTGGGGCGACGATGCATTTCGGGGGGGGGGGTGGAATGTGGCAATATGGGCTGTAGAGGCCTGTGCTGAGGGTACACTTACCTGCCGCTCCGTGGCGCTCAGCTGGCAGACTATTTAAGCGCGCCCTCCTCATCCGCCTCTCCATTCCAGGTAATGACAATCCCGCGGCTTCGATTCATTCATTTCACAAATTCATGAATTAAATTCTTCCGGTAGTGCTGCTGCAGTGCCACAGGCACCCATAATCCAGTCCGGGGCTCTGGCAAATCACCTAGCAGGTAATGAACTCC
This sequence comes from Eucyclogobius newberryi, assembly GCF_026437365.1. Taxonomy (NCBI): domain Eukaryota; kingdom Metazoa; phylum Chordata; class Actinopteri; order Gobiiformes; family Gobiidae; genus Eucyclogobius; species Eucyclogobius newberryi. The sequence continues at coordinate 53,878 of NW_027316533.1, forward strand.
CAATTCTCCTCAGTCATTCAGTTTCAATGCTCCTAAATCCCGGTTTGCCCCAGATACACCGGTCAAGTACACCCGTTTGGCTTTTAACGCCTTGTCCATGACCACGCGCCGCAGATTGCGGCGAAGGCGCTGTTGTGCGGCAAAAGCTGGCCAACGTTGCATGCGCTGGTCCACTCAGTTTGGATGCAGCCTGTGGTGTGGCGCGATCCCATTGAGCAGCTAAGGAAGTATCGTGTGCTACTCTGTCAACCATGCCCGGTATGTGCCGAGAATTTATTAAGATCAGTTTCGATTGAATGTAGTAATTCCACTGGTAATATTGCAGGTCTCCTGTGGTGGTCCGCAGCGGCTTGAGCACGCCCCCCTCTGCTGTTTAGTTCCTTCTTGGCTTCTTTTTTGTTTTGTTCCTGCTCTGTTCTGATCCTGTATTGTGCCTATTTTGCTGTCCTGTTTTGTTCCTGTTTTGTCCCTATTTTGTTCTTATTTCGCCTACTATTATAATAACTTGGGTTTGACTTTCTAGGTCAGCTGATTTAGGAGCTATTGAAAAGAATCCTTGTTTTTTGACAAAAAATATTCCTTAAAAATCTACAAAGGGTTAATTTGAAAAAGTAAAAGGTGTGCGTGATACCTGGAGACCACAACTACCATAATCACTTGGGTTTGACTTTCTAGGTCAGCTGACTTAGGAGCTATTGAAGAGAATCCTTGATTTTTGACGAAAAATATTCCTTAAAAATCTATAAAGGGTTATTAAATTGAAAAAGTAAAAGGTGTGCGTGATACCTGGAGACTATAACTACTATAATCACTTAGCATTTACTATCTAGGTTTGCTAACTTAGGAGCTATTGAAAAGAATCCTTGATTTTTGACGAAAAATATTCCTTAAAAATCTATAAAGGGTTAAATTGAAAAAGTAAAAGGTGTGCGTGATACCTGGAGACTCAAACTACTATAATCACTTAGCGTTTACTATCAAGGCTAGCTGATTTAGGAGCTATTGAAAAGAATCCTTGTTTTTTGACGAAAAATATTGCTTAAAAATCAACAAAGGATCAATTTGAAAAAGTAAAAGGTGTGCGTGATACCTGGACACTCAATCTACTATAATAACTTGGGGTTGACTTTCTAGGTTACCCGATTTAGGAGCTATTGAAAAGAATCCTTGATTTTTGACGAAAAATATTCCTTAAAAATATACAAAGAGTTAAATTGAAAAAGTAAAAGGTGTGCGTGATACCTGGAGACCACAACTACTATAATCACTTGGGTTTGACTTTCTAGGTCAGCTGACTTAGGAGCTATTGAAGAGAATCCTTGATTTTTGACGAAAAATATTCCTTAAAAATCTATAAAGGGTTATTAAATTGAAAAAGTAAAAGGTGTGCGTGATACCTGGAGACTACAACTACTATAATCACTTAGCATTAACTATCTAGGTTTGCTAACTTAGGAGCTATTGAAAAGAATCCTTGATTTTTGACAAAAAATATTCCTTAAAAATCTATAAAGGGTTATTAAATTGAAAAAGTAAAAGGTGTGCGTGATACCTGGAGACTATAACTACTATAATCACTTAGCATTTACTATCTAGGTTTGCTAACTTAGGAGCTATTGAAAAGAATCCTTGATTTTTGACGAAAAATATTCCTTAAAAATCTATAAAGGGTTAAATTGAAAAAGTAAAAGGTGTGCGTGATACCTGGAGACTCAAACTACTATAATCACTTAGCGTTTACTATCAAGGCTAGCTGATTTAGGAGCTATTGAAAAGAATCCTTGTTTTTTGACAAAAAATATTCCTTAAAAATCAACAAAGAATCAATTTGAAAAAGTAAAAGGTGTGCGTGATACCTGGACACTCAATCTACTATAATAACTTGGGGTTGACTTTCTAGGTTACCCGATTTAGGAGCTATTGAAAAGAATCCTTGATTTTTGACGAAAAATATTCCTTAAAAATATACAAAGAGTTAAATTGAAAAAGTAAAAGGTGTGCGTGATACCTGGAGACCACAACTACCATAATCACTTAGCATTTACTATCTAGGTTTGCTAACTTAGGAACTATTGAAAAGAATCCTTGTTTTTTGACGACAAATATTACTTAAAAATCTACAAAGGGTTATTAATTTGAAAAAGTAAAAGGTGTGCGTGATACCTGGAGACCACAACTACTACAATCACTTGGGTTTGACTTTCTAGGTCAGCTGACTTAGGAGCTATTGAAGAGAATCCTTGATTTTTGACGGAAAATATTCCTTAAAAATCTACAAAGGGTTAAATAGAAAAGGTTAAAGGTGTGCGTGATACCTGGAGACTACAACTACTATAATCACTTAGCATTTACTATCTAGGTTTGCTAACTTAGGAGCTATTTAAAAGAATCCTTGTTTTTTGACGAAAAATATTCCTTAAAAATCTACAAAGGGGTAATTTGAAAAAGTAAAAGGTGTGCGTTGTACCTGGAGACTCAAACTACTATAATCACTTAGCGTTTACTATCTAGGTTCGCTCATTTAGGAGCTATTGAAAATAATCCTTGTTTTTTGATGAAAAATATTCTTTAAAAATCTACAAAGGGTTAATTTTTTAGCCCAAAAGGACTACGACATCTAGGATTAGCAACTTGGATTCATGCTCAAAGTTCTTTTTTTTTTTTTATAAATATGTTTATATTTTTGAAGATAACAAACGGTACTTTAGAGACGGTCCCTAACTGGCGCACCAAGCGGCACTTCAGCGCGCAGCTCCCCGCGTCGAGCTACTGCAGGCGGGGCACACTCAGAGGAAGCTCCCGCTCTAGTTGCGGAGGCGAATATCCAACGTCCAACGTGAAACTAACTTCACCGCGGTCTGTCAGTGAATGATGCGTAACAGGAAAGGTGCTGCTAACGCAGTGTCTCGTCTTGTAAGAAACGCACACGTAAGACATGGTTTTAAAGGACAGGAAACACTTTGTCTATAACAGGCTTTTATGTAGTTCTAAATCTAAACTGTCAACTCATCCAAGCCCGTTCTTTTGCGTCCTGACCGTGGGGCTGAAAGTGAACTGATCACGTCACTTTGAATCGGCGCCTAAACTATGACTTTTTCCCCGTTAATTAATGACTTTTATTATTAATGACTTTTTATCATTAATTAATGACTTTTTTATCATTAATTAATGACTTTATTCCCGTAGCGCAGCGCTTTTTTTTTTTTCTTGGTTGGCCCTTATACTCTTACTGATTACATTGACTCATACATCTGATTATAAATACATTTTTGGTCCAAACAAAACATAAATAATGCAGACAGACATTTGATATTTCTAAAGGACACTCAAAAACTTGAGGTGTAAGAAATGTAAATCATCAACTCCTTTGTGCTCATTTTAGCACTTTTTTCATTAAAGAATTACTCACACGGAGGATTACTGTCGATATATCACTCAAGTAAAAATGATGTGATGTGACAAAAAAAAGTAAATTAAAAATAACAAAATGTCTGTTAACCACAACATATTTGGACGTATTAAACTTATATTATAGTCAATATCACTATATTGACTAAAACATGATGAATTGACAGTGTCGTTGGGAAACTTTATTGATCTCGTGAACTTTCTCAGGCCTCGATAAGACCTTTAACCAGTGGGACCCTCTGATCGACGGAGAGGATGACAACCTGATCCAGGGCACGAACGTCACGGTGCTGCAGTCGTCCATCTGAGCCCGGTTTGGGTCCAGATTGTGCTGTCCTCGCGTAAAGCCTCTGGACTCTGATGCGCACGGGTTGAACAAAGCTCTACCTCAGTAGAAGTGTGTCGCTGTTTGTTTGAGACCTGAAGACTTGTTCATAAACACCGTCGAAATATGGGCTTCCTCTGAACCTCCTGATGAATTAAAACGTCAGGGAACACAAACCGTTTCATGCTTAAGATTTCAGTGAAGGCGACTGTTCCTCCAACTAAATTGACCAGTTTAGCATTTTTATTTTGAGACCTGTTATAGTGGTAAAAACAATAGGATGACGTATATCTGAAAAGCATCTTAAGAGGAACACTTATTGTGCTTTCAGCTATTTTAAAACAACAGAACCCTGGAGCAGGTTTACGTCTGCCTTAAGTGTGTGAATGAGCCTGGAATTAGACCCAGAAATATGTAAATCATAGATAGTGTTTATCCCTCAACAGTCTCAGCTGTGCATGTATTTGTAAATCGATCCCGGTGCAGATGTTACTCGCCTCCAGCAGACGAGATGCCGTCGCCACGGTGCCCGCAGTGTGATTACGGGAAATATCCTTCAGTTTAGTAAATCAGGACAGATGTGAGAATGTACCTTCAACAATGCAATAATAATGGGTAACCTACGATGTTTCTACTGTATCTTTTAATTTTAAACACTAACGGAATCAATCATCCGTGTGCTTCCTCTCCACCGCCGCCTTTGATACTTTTATACATCTATTCGTCCACAATCTGTCAATAATAAATTGTGTTTGTATGAAATTATCTGTCTGGTCATTTTTGTAAAAAGTTACAACAACCACGTTGTTTTAAATATTTATTGTGCAAACTTAAATTGTTTAATATTGTTTTTTTTTGCACAAAGAATTCTTGATTGGCACAAGTCTTTAAGTCGGCCAATAATAATAATGACAAAAATGAACATAACATAAGTCACTTTTTCCACACTTCTACAAATATCTTATTGGAGCAAATTTAACAGAACCGTTTCAAAAACCTGTAACGTCCATTGAACCAGAAATGTGTACAGAAAAAGGAACAACTTCTCAGACTTACAAACTGACCAATGTGTAACTCTTGAACTAAAAGCATAAACAACGGTTATAAGACTTGTTATTCCTCGGGAAGACGCTCCAGCGCAGCATCTTCAACGATCAGAGTGAGGTGAGTGACTTTAGACAGCTGGAACTCTGGGAACGACAAACATAAAACCTGAATAAAATTGATGTTTTAAGTCTAATAAGATAATTTACCAAGGCTTTTTTTCCGTAGTGTTAACATAAGTGACATTGTTCATCGAGGTACACTTCATCTTAACAGAAGTGTGTCATCTGTACTTGATCCTTTAAAAGTTTGCAAACAAAAAACACTCAAAATTCCCTAATCGAGGCAAAAGTGAAGTGGAACATGCGATTTAAATGAACTGGGATCAACCTCAGAATATATCAAAAAATTAAATGAAATGTCAGACCCTGGTTTAAAGGCATTATTGGCGTTTTTGTTCATTTAAAAAGAGATGATGTGACAATAGCATTTTTGATGAACAAATATTTCTACCTTGAAAATTAAAAAAAAAAAATGTATTTAGAATTTCGATGGGATGTCAGCTAATTTGCATTATCATCACTTCCTTTCGCCTCCAGTTAGGAATCAGGAACATTCTGATGGGACGTTTAACAGCTGAGGAAAACACTTCCTGCTGATCCTTCTCGACATTTGAATCAGGAAAAGCCCACGATGATTTCAAATGCACCAAACCACCTAAATATTCCACTACGTACCCAAACTGTCTTCAGCAAAGGACTCTTCTGTCAGCGTGTCGCTCGAGTCCTACGGGGAAAAGCTAAATGAGCGTCTTTTTTAATAAAAAAAAATATTTTTTACAGCTTTTTCTTCTCACGTCCGTCTGGTTGAGCAGACTGTCCTCCAGAGACTCGCTGCTCTCACTGTCGTCTCCTGAAAGAAGGAGGCTGAGTCTAAACTAGGACTGACCACTGGGTCAAAACCTGTGTTTATATGAGGATACAATACCTGTGTTTAGGTCTGTGGCACTGACGTCTTCTACCGGAGAGTCCATCTGCTCGGCCTGAAGACGAGGAAGAAATATTACTCCTAATACGATCTGAATTGAAAGTGTAATTAATCCAACTTTAACAACGATCACGATACATTTTTAATTTCATCAGTTAGACTTTGACAAACTATTGATCATGAGGGAAATAACTTGAACACTGTAGCATTATTATGAAGTCAAACAGTTTTAGGATTTACTGGATCCCTACATAAATGTTGACCCCACGATCTACAAATATATCATTTACCACAGATTATTCTTTTTGAGGACCTCAAATTTGATTTTGAGATGAGCATTTTTTTTTACATCAATTGTAATAGGAAAGCTAAAATTACATACTACAATTTCCAACCACGTGTGGCTCATTTTTTCTTATAAAGACTTGATCTGATGTCACTTAATCCTCAAAAATGTGTTGTATTTCATGACGCCTCTTTTTGAACATTCTGAGCATTTTAAAAAAGGTCAATAAACGAGGGACGTTTTCTACCTTCTCTGGAAAATGGGATGAAAAAGAGCAAGACTCGGGCTCAGCTCCTGCCTCCACGTCTTCAAACACTAAAAACACAAAGTAAACACACAGACGAGTCAAATATACACTGTTGTCGACACCAAATCGACTAAATAAAACAGGGACTGACCATTCAGGTGTCCACAAGGAGCCTGAACACGGGGAGGACTCTTCTCCTGAAATGCAGAAAAATGAGCTGTAACATGGCAGAGCGCTGATGTAACTGAAGTTGAAGCAAATCTGATGTAATGTACCGCCGTTTCCTCTTCCGTCACACTCCACAGGGGATTGCAGTTCGCTTCAGAGACAAAAAGGATCCCAGTTTGACCATTGTCATCTGAAATAAAAATCTCACATTAATAATTCATTAATTGTATTATTTTTTAACAGAATAGAGCAGTATTAATCTCTAGGTAAACAAAGTGCAGCACCTGAGCTGAAGTCTATAAGAGAGGCTTCAGTGAAAGGTGCCGCCTCCTCAGCTCTGTCACTCTGAACACAAAGAAAAAGAAAGTACAAAACATGAGTGAGTCGGGGGAAATACCACTTATTCCAAACGTCTTTTTTAAAATATGATTGTCAACACACATTTCTAATCCAAGGAACAAAGGATTAAAAACTGCTGCCCAAAATGAAACATCTCGTCACTTCTGTACCTTTTCTGCAGCGTTTACACTGAACGTCTGAGACTCGATGGCTGCAGTATCATCGGCTCCAAAGAAATCTGCAGAGAACATAAACGTCACAAACATGTTTTATTCAATTAAAAGAAATGTGAAAAACAATCGTTTACTTGGGAATGTCTCTTTGCAGAAGGTCAACAGCTCTGATGCCAGCTCAGTCTAAACATAAACAGTGAAAACGGTGAGATGTTTCTCTTTTTAACACGGCCATTTTAATGTTAAATTGTCACCTTTACATCGAGTGGTTCGTCTTCGCCGCTTGGACCCAGGAATTCACCTCCAGCCTCAGGGACAAGCTCCTGCTCTGTGGAATGAACGCCAAAGGTTTGAATAAAGGACTTTACACAGGATGAACCTCAGCTGAGAGCTACAGGTTTAAGAGACGTTTAGACTGTTCAACTTCCGAGGAAAATGGGCCTGAAGAATTGACAATTACCACTATTTCAGGTTAAAAAAACAACAATGAACTCACCAATTGAATCCTGGGGCAAAACGTCACTTGTTGGCGGCAACAATAAATCATAACTCTGCAATTTAAGTCACATATATTTAAACGTTTTTTGATGTAGCCTTGGTAATCGTGCTTTACCATAGTATCTGATGCTGCACTGAGAGGAGCGGCTTCTGACACGACCTCTGGGGGCTGATCCTGGTCTGAATCTGCACATAAACATATCTAAGCATGGCAAACATCAGATTCACATTTCAATTACCTTTAATAAGAGCAAAAGGAGTTACCAAATGAGTCATCAGGCAAAGCCACATTCTCAGGCAGCCAAAACACATCTTCACACTGCAATCACATGTAAGTCACATGTAAGAGTCACATTACAGTTCAAGTGCAAGAGTGTCAAAGCAGTATTTACTATTTGATTTGTCAACTATTTTTACTCCTTTTCGGCCAAAAGTTGATGATTTTGATTGCGTTTGATTACCATTTGTTCAGGGGTCAAACTCGCAGCATTTGGTTCAGGAATCATTTCTTCTGGAGTTTCCTGGTCCAGACCTAGAAAAATCAATACTAATTTATTTCATTTTTAACGGTTGCAAAGATTTACATGCAGCATCTGATCTTCTGGGACACACCCCACGGCCCTCTGTTGCCAGTTTGAACTTCCAGGTTATAATTGCAGGAGTTTTTTGTTTTTTAAAAATTGTAGAAATAAATGTAATGAATTGCAAAATGGTCAGTGGCGAATTAATGGTATTCATGCAATTCGAATCTGGACGTAAAATTGGTCGAGACATTTAGAATTGATATACATTCAATTCAGACTAAAAGGTCAAAATCCGAAAAGACTTTGCTGAAATACAGTAGGTAATTTGGAGAAATGTTTACAGACATTTTAATGGACACACAAACCTGTCCGAACAGGACTTAATTTTGCAAAGCTGCAAAACAACAATTGCAATATTCAATCATCAATGCTTTTCCCACCTCTAAACAAGACCAAACCAGATCTACTTTAGGACTCAAACTGGGCCCGAACCAGGGACAGGAGTGTGAACAAGTCTTAGGACGGAGCTGGTCTGTCACACCAACGTCAAACATTCAGCTCTTATTTAGATCCGCAGGGTAAGGGCCTCACCTGATGAATCCTGACAAGGAACAACACTTGAGGGAATCACATCTTTGTTCTGGAATGATAAATCAAAGTAAAATAACAGTTAAAATGTTAATCATTTCAATTAAGTTTCGTACAGTGAATTATTTTATTTGTACCTGTTGGGATTCTTTAGGATTCTCTTGCTCAAGTTTGGTTTTGTCCGTTAGATTGAAGGCTAAACGGGGCACCTAGGAAAAAATATATATATGTATTTTATAAATATATGAAATGCATGATTAAACTCTTATACCATGTTTTTATAACCAAAACATGATTTTGTTCAGTATATTTTTACCATTTGTGCCGACGTTCCACTGGCAGAACCTGGAGTTTGAGGAATCACCGTCTCAGGTGTTTCTGTATCCTGGTCTGAATACAAAAGAATATTTTAATACAGTCAGGCTGAGCAAAATAATATGTCTGTTTGCCGTAACCCGACCGACCCGCTATGAAACTTTGCCGAATGAAAAAACAAATATCAGCATTTTGCTGAAAAAACGTCAAAATCTTTTATTTTTCAATTATTTCGCCGACTCACCGACCGGTCCTTTCCTGAACCACCGCGTCGAATATTTTTATCACGCTATAAAACCTGTCTTTCATCTCAAAGGACTGATGACGCACCATATAACACATAACGCGTGTAAGAGACGTCACATTGCCTTTAACAAGTTGGTTTGTCCTTGTCGGCGCCACTGACATGTCCATTGTAATGTGAGCCTGTCAGGGTGTAAAATTTGACTTACGCAAATGCATTCTGGTATTGAAACACGCCCAGCAGTCATCACAACAAACATGTCGTACAAAAGGTCGATTGAAATATCTTAAAATCGTGAGATTTAGTCTCCCGATCGGGTTGATAGAGACGTTTTCCGTCATTGACTGTTGAAGCCTGACCCCTGGTGGTCACTCCGACTCAAAAAAATGACAAAATTTGGATCTTTTTTTCCCCCTTCAAAGTAAAAAAAAATAAGAATTTGCCTACCGTCCGACCCAGATGAAAAATGTTGACTCGGGTTACAGCAAAAAGACAATTTATTTTTCTTATGAAATCTTATGAAGAAATGATTATACTCTGAATACTCACAGAATGAATCCTGTAGTAAAACATAATTGGAAGACGCCAAAAACAAATCTTCATCCTGATACCGCAATTCAAAATCAGAATACGTTTGAATTTCATTTAGGTAAAATCTATACTTCTTTTGAACAGTAAACTTTGAAAAGTAAAAGGTTTCTGCTCTGTACCTGTAGTGACTCTCCAGAGGGGTCATCTGGGGTCTCTTGCTCTTTCATCTTGCCCATCAGATTCACCTCTAAGGAAGGAACCTGAAGCCCAACATATTGAAACGTTAAAAGTCTTCATCAACATTATTTAACAAATAACATCATTTACCAATCTGGCTGCGCTCTTCACAATGGGGGGACAGGCTTCCAAAATAACCATCCCTGGAGTATCGGGATCCTGGTTTCGATCTAAAAAATAATAATAATTCAAAATTGATATTTAAGCATGTCCCCATCATATTAAATGTTCTAGCATTTCAGCAAAGCTGGTCAATCTCAGTCTCAGGAGTGCTCTTAACAATGTCTTATTATTAACATCTACTAATCCCTCATTTGTCCAGTAGTGATCCATTGTAGAAAAAGCACTGTCAAGATGACTACAACTGAAACTTTTTCTACAATGGATCATTCCTAGACAAATGAGGGATTACACAGATTTTTTTTCAAAGAAACAGTGTCCAGATGACTAGCTTTTTTCTACTAAACATCTGCTAAATTAAAATAAAGGTCCTGCTCACCAGAATCTTTGCAGGTGTCCAGGTCATCTTCTGCTGCTTTAGATGGAGACTCGAAAGGCGTGAAGCATGACTCATCCATGGCCTCCAGGAAGCACTCATCCAGTGGGACACCCATATCTTCAGGCCCTGTAGTGTCTAATACTGACAAATCTTGCTCTTCTAGGTCTTGGTCCATCAGCCTAGCCTCATAACTTGAACTCAGATCTTCACTTTCATCACTAGTGCAATAAAACAGAGTTTCCCCCATGTCTATTTCACATGTGGAGATGCCACTGGGTTCCGATGTTATGGCAGAGATGTTAACTTCAAAGTTCTCTAGGATTTGTGATCCAGAGGAAGTGCTGCACATCGGGTTTTCTTCTTCCAATGGCAAAACAAATGACACACAAGAATTTTCCTGACTGCTTTCAGTATATTCTGCCATTATCAGATTCTCATCATCTTCATTCAAGGATTTAGATGTGTCCGTTAAGTCCAGGGAAAGAGTTTCGGTTGTGTCAATTTGATCTACAGTCAATAACTCAACCATTTCACTTGAATCTTGGCCAATAGGGGCAGAAACTTTATCCGCTTCATTTATAGATTGAGTCTCAGTGGAAGTTTGTATTTCTTTTAAAACAACTTCTGACCCATTGCTCTTCCAAAATGCTCTCATGGCATCATTGATAAGTTGACCTTCAAATTCCAGGCGCACACAATATTTAGTTTTGGCACTTTCCTTGGTTACTTTGGCCACCGTCATCCATAGGAGTTTGTCCGCAGTGAGTGCCGATAACTCATCTGCAGCACTAGTTTTCCAAGATCCTTGGGAAGAATCAAAACCTTCAAGTTCACATAAGAAAGCCTGCACTGAGTTTTGGACCAGTTTAGGGGTTATTTGTCTGACATCACTAAGCTTGACTTGGGATGCGTTGCCGTAATCAACAAACAGAACGGAAACTTCATCTCCAGTTTTGTTCAAGACTTGTGCCCGATACCAAAGCTGATCTTCAGAAAATAGAGCAATGCAAGGGCTGCCAACCAAAAGAGAGTCAATATTTTTGTGATAGGCAACATCTCCTGCTTTGGCAACACTTTCGGATATCTGGTCCAGCTCTTCAATGTCAGAGGATTGGCACCAGAATGTCTGAGCATCAGTTATAGCTGCTATGTAAACGTCAAGTTGTTGTCCTTCTTGAAAATCTTGTTGTTTAAATCGTAAAGAGCAGGATTCTGTCATTTGTTCTTTGAATAGAAGCTCTGATTGATCAGATTGGTTATTAGTTGGCCTACACTCAACTTCAACACCATTATCCTGAAGACTGACTTCCCAAACGGTTCCACATTGCTGAAGGAACTTGCACTTGAACAGTTTTTCTCCAACATTACCAATGGCCGATTCAAAAGCTGACGTAACTTCTGGGTCCAGGACATCTTCACAATCAGCTGCACTTTTTAGCAAACAATGAGTGCTATACAAAGGAAGTGTAAGAAAGGATTTGTCAAGCTTGCTCATTTTTGAAAGGGGAACAGTTGCGGTGTTTCCGAAGTCTACAAACTCCACCAGGACTGTTCCTTTCTCTTGTTTTTCTTTCACAACTGCACGGTACCAGGAAGAATCAACTGAGAACTCTGCCTGAACAAGATCGCCCGGATGGACTTCTGCTATGGCGTCAGATTTTGAGGACATTTCTGAATTGTTGAGCTTTTCCACCATCGAGAAAATGTCATCCTCCTCTTTGACAAACTGCACAAAGAAACTCTGTGGACTATTACAATGCGAAATGTACACATCTGCAATCGTTCCACTTTTGATCGATTTGGAAGGCAGGTCAGCAAGGTTTGGCAGTTTTTCCATTTTGGATTGAGGCACATCACTGCCAATGATCCAACTCTCTGTGGCAGGACTTGAGGTGTGTTGCCCAATATCCTGTTTGTATGGCTTTGTCTGAATTGGAGAGATGCTGTCTTTTTGCTTGGAATGTTCTGTACATCGTGCTGCCCCATTTGACTTGGAATGGTGTGTGTCGGAATATTTTGGTGTCCCAATTTGCTTGACATCATCTGGTTCTTTATATTTTGGTTCCTCAATTGCAGTTTTGCCATTTGATTCTCTTTGGTGTGGAGGTCTGTACAGCTGCTGGTATTCTTTGACATTTTGGCGAGGCATGGAAACTGGTTTAGTTTGTGGTTTGGGAACAAAGGAAAGATTATCTGTGCTGTGCTTAGCCTTGTCCAGTTGTTCAACCTCAAACAACTTCTTGATTTTAGAATTAATTTGGACTTTACCCTGATACAGCTCAACTACTAGCTTGCCATTTGGTTCTTTGGCAACAATGAGAGCTCTGAAGTCACACTCTGTGGAACTAGTCACAAACCAGCTATTGGCTTCTCTAGGGATATCGTCAGGGATGTCAGATAAACTGCACAAAACGGCCTGAACTGGCACAGCCGTGATATCAGATGCTTCTTTGGGAATTGGAAGCATGTCAGCTTTGTCGACTTCAATAGTATCGCCGTAATCCACAAAGTGCACAATTACGGATGGTTTTGTGGCTTTGATCTGCCCCCTGTACCACTGTCCATCTGTGTATTTGGCAAAGCACAAAGTTCCAAACACAGGTGGAATCTTTACAGTCTGAAGTTGCTCACACAGATTGGTTACTTTTAGCTGTAGCTCTTCAAGTATATCAGCATTGCGTTTAAGCTGGCAGTAGAAGTGGGAGACATTTCTCACACTTGTTACGGTGACTTGCTCTTCAGTTCCTGTTTTCACATTGTGAGTGGAGTAGTAGTATGTGTCAAGATGGAAAGAGGGGCCTGAAGGGGCATGGAGAGGGGCGATTTTAACCAAATTGACAAGACTGGTACAGATGCTCTCAAACGGAGTCTCAAGATTCACAATGTTGAACAAAATCTTCTCCTCGCTGTACATCACAGCATACACAGTACACTTCAATATCGCTAAGTTATTAGCAGCAGCTTTCACAAAGTCGTGGAACCTGTCCACAGCTTCTTCTGTCCAATAGTTGATGGCCGATGTGGGGTCAACAGGATTAAAGAGGCTGCATCGAAATGCCTGGCCCGGAAGAGACCTAAATTCCTTTTCGATTTTCCTCAGGTCAAAGAGTTTAACTGTCTCCGTTTGGCCATAGTCAATGAACAATACATCAACATGAGTTGTCTCGTGTCTGTGGACAATAAGAGCTCTGTACCACATGCCGTTTTCTGGGTGACGGGCAACACAGGCCGTTTCTACAAGAGGCTGAAACTCACTATTTCTGTAATGAGTCTGCATGTCATACATCAGCAACTTCAAATGTCCAGCACTTTGTACTAACTGACACCAGAAGTCATTTGGGCTTTCAATGTAGGACACATTGACGTCAAGAACACTTCCAATCGAAAACATCTGCTCCTTGAATGTAAGTTTTGTTTCATTACCACCACAGGGAGGCTGAAAAGATGTTGCATTGTAAGGTGTAGTAGAAGGGGAGGATAGTGAGCTTGTTCTTACATTTGAGTGCCTCCTTGTTTCATCTTTTACTGCAAAACCAGTTGCACACAAAAGTTGTGTCAGATCTTTTTCCCCTTGTGCTTTTGGGTCCGTCACTTGAACAAAATGACAACCATCAGACTTAGTCATCACATGTACATTAAGAGGTCTACCCATAACCGTTTTAACGAACAACTCGCATGCTTCTTTACTCCATTCTCCGGCTTTTGGCTTAACATCAGCAAGTGCGCATTTAAGTGCAAGTAGTGGTAACTTTTTGAACTCATCGGGTAGAGTTTTGATGAAACGATTTCCAACTTCCTCACCGTTTCCACAATCCACAAAGTGCACATTCACCTTCTCCCTGCCAACTTCTGTTACAGTGGCTCTGTAGTACTCACCATCTTCAGCCTTGGCTGCACAATAGAGACCAACAGTTGGATTTTTGACTATATCATCCTTCGAATCGTTTAGGTAAAAGTCTGCCATTTTGGCCATCAAAGCATCCAATTCATTTGTCAAGTTTTGAGTTTGGATCCAAAAGTCTGATGGACTAGATACATACTGTATAAATGCTGTATGAGTGGACTTGATCGGAAGTTCTTCCACTGGCAATCTCTTTTGGTTCTCTTCCGTTCCCATGATCCTTTTCTGTTGCGCAGAAGTATTGTTGCGACTATGTCCACTTACACGGATGGCATAGTCACCTAGTGTTTTCTCACATTGCAGCAAGCAACTCTCTTTGGAACCAAACAAGTTGTTGATGTTGGAGTTTTCATCCCCATAGAGAGTCACATAGTAAACACCTTCAGTAATGCTTTGGTACTCAAACTTGGCAATGATCGTCTTGGACAGAAGAAGCGTCCTTAGATAGTCAATTTGAGCAGGGGTCCTTCCAATGCCTTTGTCAATGATTCCATGGAGGGAACAGTTGTACGTCACCACAGGCATCCTAAAGAACTCTGAGGACAGTGGTCTCACATTCTCCACTTGAACAATCTGTTTTGTCCCATAATCTACATTCAACACTTCCACAACCTTGTTTGCTGGGAACACCTGCTGGAGGACTGAGCGGTACCACTTACCGTCAGACCCCCGTGTAGCACAGGGAAAGCCAATCATTTCAGGGCCTATAGTGCAAGTAGCAGTTCTGCCATCACAACACTGTCTAAGCTGGTCTGACAGCTTATTTAGTTCTTGAGAAAAAACCTTCAACTGACAGAAGATCCTTTGTGGACTTGTGACTTCTGTGACAACAACAGTCTCCACGGTACCTGCTTGCAGTTCAGGGTACATGAACGTCTCCTTCTTCTGCAACCTCTCACCTGATGCCAAGGAGATGACTGACTGATGTTCTTCAGGTAGCATTGGCCCACTTTTAAGATGCAGTGATGCAAACAAAAAGTCCTGGAACATTTCTGCAGATAACTTCCTTGCAAACCCCATCTGATACATTTGTTGTGCTATGCAAGGGATGTACAATAGGAACATTCGTTGACGAATTTGGATGTCCTGAACATTGGCCTTTACAGATCTCCCATTAAGAGATTTTAGAAACTCCAGTGCCACTGGAGACCATCTATTATCAGGGGACATGGGTAAGACATTAGCTAGCACACAAAATTCCACTTCAGGTGGCAAGTAAAAGTACTCTTTCCTACCCCAGGCAAGCATTGTTGTGATTGTGCTGTACGTCAAGCCTTTGTCAATGAGAAACACAACGTTTTGTGGTCCATTTCGTGACACAATGCGAGCTCTGTACCAGACACCATCTTTCTGAGCCAAGCACTGATCTCCTGGATTTCCCTCAAACTCTTTAAATAGATTACCAGGAGACTGAATGTTCTTGGCCAGGCTCTGGTAGTCTGCTGCCCCCTCCTGGTTAAAATTAGCCCAGAACTCAACAAGTTCACACAAAGGGTGAATGTGAACCCTGGTTATGAGAATGGATGTCTCAGATCCTCGTGTGGGGAGTCCCTGAATTGAAGACATTTCGGCAGCTTCATTCCAGGAGTTGTAACCTCTCATTGATTAGCAAACAGCTATTACCTGGAAAACACATTTCATCATGAGTGTTACCACACCAAGAAAGTTTTCTGTGATTATAATATAAATATGTAATATTATTCTATATAACGGTGTCAGTTTGATTCATAAAATAAACTTAAATGATTCATTAAAAACTTTGTTGATTTTCATTGCTTTTTGTATAATTAGCTCCATTTACTTATTTATTTTTATTATGGGGAGTGTTAAACTTACAGGGTTTAAATTATTCTGTGCATTTGATCCTCACAGTTGAAATTAGTTGTGAAGCTGTGGGGAAATCCTGGAGGGGAAAGAACATGAATAAGCTTACACTTTCAAAGAACTATCTAATATTGACTTTAGAATACAAAAGTGTCACAGGCAGAGACTATCTTAAAAGGTGGAATGGACGATTTTTTTTTATCATATTTCCTCATGGCGTGGATAAATCATTTGTCCTGCCATGTATCAATCATAAAACGCACCTACCGCTCACCTGCAGCCGCGTGCGGTTCGTCCCCACGTTTCCGCGTGCCTAAGCGCATGGATCTATCATAATATAGTTCCCTCAGTGTACGGGGCAAAATGAAGACGGAGAAAGACAGTTCGAGCTGACACAGAAATCTACTGAGAGGAGACATGCGATGCGCTCTGTTGCGCTAATAAACAAACGCACGTGTGTGTTGTATCAGTCAGCACATGCGCACTCCCGCCTGCGTTCTCAAATCGCCGAAAAATCGTCAATTGCACCTTTAAATAGTAAAATCTACTAGGTGGTGGTGCCATATGTAATTATATCACAATACACATTAACAAAAGCACATTAATTAATTATAATAATAATAGCTTTTATTTATATAGCGCTTTTCAGTGACCCAAAGACGCTGGAATTATGAGTAAAGGCAAGGAGGGAAACAAATCGACAGAACAGAAGCAACAAAAGGCATACACAACAACAAAATGAGCAGCATTGTTTTGACATTTGAAAATAAGACACCATCAAACAGTGACCAAATAAATGATGAAAATATCACCACCAAATACAGACTCAAATAGTATAATTAAACTCAGTGTAAACTTACCGAATTTGATGCGAATGTGTAAAGAGTTACAATGTTTAGCTATCTCGTTTATCAACCCATTTGCAGAGTCCAAACACTGGCTCCAGTGCGTCGAGAACAGGCTAGTGTTAGCATTAGCAGCTATTATTAGTGTTAGCATTAGCAGCGCTAATTTGAAACGTGCCACCTAAACTCACCTCAAAGATGATCCACGGTGTTAGACGATATCGCGGATGAAAATCCAGTCGCGGCGCGTTGTGATGATGGTTAATTTTATTCACAAAAACGGATTAAACACTCCACAGCAAATAAAACAGGTTAGTTATAAATGGGCTAGCGTTGGTTCAAAGCCACGTTCTCGTGGAAAAGAAAAAATCACCTGAACATGACCCGGAAATGTAGTTTTGTTTGGCATGTCACGAAAGGGTTAAACATAAAACTATTTACTCGATTGAGCCTCAACAATTATGCGTTTAACATTAGTTATCTAATATTTATATGTGAAGAGTTCAATTGCCAAAACAATGATATCTTTTTTTAACCATCTTCTACAGATATTATGAAAGAAATAATGTTTGAGTTGTTGGGTTATTAGAGGAATGGAAGAATATTTTGATTGCAGCAAAATATATTTGGCTCTTGAAAACAAATAATTATAATCGCATTTCACCTATTTATACCACCAATTACTCAGTACATTAGGGTGTGAAACAAAAAGTTTAGATAAGAGAACCTTTATCGGTCCTACAATGGGGACAATCCAGTATTTCAATGCAAGAATAGCAGAAGAGAAACATGCAATAAAAATAAAATATAAAAAAGAACTATAACATTTATTTAAAATTTAACACAACACACACTATTATGTGGAAGAAGAGATTAAGATAAAATAAGATAATCCTTTAATATCCACACAATGGGAAATTTCGTTGTTACAACGCAGTAGAAACAGGAGGAAAGGACAGATTATAGGAAGTTTCAAAAACACACTCTTAATAGAACTCTTATGAACAAAAACAAAAAACTCTTATTAACAAAAACTCCTCTCCTATCTTAATAGGGAATGGAGGGGACTATACTGACTATACATTGACTGTAACGTATTGTAAAGTAGTATAAGATAACCTGGAGCATTTACTAATATAGAACAAATGCCAAGAAAATCTTTGGCAACTTGGCATTCATTTTTATACAAGCGTTGTCTCGGTTTGACCATAGTTCATAACGAGAAATGTTCACACGATAGCGCTGTTGGCTCAATATTGTCCTTCTGGAAGTCACTGAGCGGAAGTGCGTCACTGCGCCACAACGTCAGCCATTTTGTGTTCTCTGCTAACGGCTAACAGCTTAACTGCGTGGCTTTTCTTTTTTGGGATACTTTTTACTCACTAAGATCATTCACAATGGCTATGCAAGCAGCGAAACGAGCCAATGTAAGTTTGATAAAGAAAACACGTACAATGCCATCTCTGGATCTTCAGAGTGATTGGAAATGTATCAAAACAATCTAAGTGTGTATTGTTGTTAGCATACAGCTTACATCCAGCTAGCGGGGAGAAGCCAACCCTAAACTTGTGTATTATTTAACAAACAACTTGAAAGCTATTGTACTCCGTTACATTTATGTATACTTTTTGGATTTTAGCTTTCGATTGTAGTTTTCTGATAATAGCCTAGATACGCTTTGTGATAGTGAGCTGAAAATATATGCAGCGCTCTGATGAAGTTATTATTGTACGATATCTGAATACAAAATGTTATATCTTCTGTTGTTTTCAGATCCGATTGCCCCCGGAGGTGAACAGGGTCCTCTACATTAGAAACCTGCCTTATAAAATCACAGCAGAAGAAATGTACGACATCTTTGGCAAATATGGACCAATCAGACAAATCAGAACGTGAGTATTCCGTATTAACTTCTGATCAATGGCAACGCCATCTTTAAATCCTGCCACAGGCACTGACTGAACAATAGTCTTAGCTAGGTATACCAGAAAAAAAATAGCAGGTGTCAGATTTACAATGGATTTACAGAAAGGCCATGGTAATCAGAGTGTAATACTTGTCAAAACAAGGGAGATATTAGGTTTTAAGAGTGTCAAAATGAGGCAAAAGTGTCCTCACATTTCAGCCAAAAAGCTGTGACTGCTGCTGCTGCGCAGGGGAGCTGTCCCCTGTGTGTGTACAACCACCACATAACGATAGTCTTTAGAGTAGGAAAACAAATTGGACATTTACACTTTTAAGATGGTGTTTATTTTGCTTTCATTTATCATTTTAGTCAGCAGAGTGTCGTCTTAGTTAGTATACAGTTACTAAACTACTTTATTTTTTGCTTTATTATTGTTCATTGTTGTATGTTGCACCGAATCACCAAAGCAAGTTCCTAGCCTTGAATTTTGTTCACTGACAATGACAATAAACCTTCTCTGTTTCTGATGATTGACCAAAATACTTTTCAGAGGAAACACACCTGAAAGCAGAGGAACTGCATACGTTGTTTATGAAGATATCTTTGATGCCAAGAATGCCTGCGACCATCTCTCAGGCTTCAACGTCTGTAACAGATACCTAGTGGTGCTGTACTACAACGCAAACAGAGTAAGTGCTTGTTTTATGTGGTATCTTAATATTTTATATTTCGTAAACTATACTATAATGATTACATTTTCTTTACAGGCTTTCCAGAAAATGGACACAAAAAAGAAAGAGGAACAGCTGAAGCTTCTAAAAGAAAAATATGGAATCAACACGGACCCCCCAAAGTAGATTTATGTCAATCCTTTCTTGTGCTTTTTAATTTTTTTCCATTTTGTACAAACTTTTTTCTTGATGGTAAAATATTGATTTGATGTAACGCCGGGTATACACAGACTCCAATCCGGGTACAGTTCGGGGCCCGAACTATGCTTTGGTAGGAGTTTCTTGACTTTCATGGCTTGGATTCATAAAGAAAATATCTTACCAGGAAAAAAATGAATAGCCCGGTTGTGTCCCATCTGATTTTATTCTTTAAATTGTTTTGCTCACTAAAATCCTGAAAATGTAAACACCAATGCAAATAAATGTTGTTTTCTCAAATCATTCTCCTTATCTTTTATGCATTTCTTAATTTAGCTTTTTATTACATAGTCCAAACCGTTGACAAACTTTAATGACAGAACTTGGCCTATAGAGTGCAATAGTTAACATATTGAACAAATTCTTATGATTAATAGATTTCTTGCAGCTTCTTCAAATAAATCATGTCTCATTTGCTATGGCAGTTTTAATCTTTGGTAGAAAAAGCTTTACCAACACTACAACAATTGATTAAATGTAGAATATGAATTGACCAGAACTGCATCATAGGACACTTTAACTTAAGTTTGTGTCGTGCAACAGTGACATCTAGTGACTCAAAGTATGTGTTCATCCAAACAGGAATTGAAGGTGAATCGGACATAAATGAAAGACCAACACAGGTCCATTGAGTTCCTTTTAATAGTTTAAATCACAACACAGGGAGTAGTGCAGCCATGTCTTCAGGGACACAATACATGCTACAAAAGAATCCTCGTACACGGTTGCTTATGCTTACATTTGATACCTTGATCATAATAGCAATATTAATAATAAGAGTAAATAGAAACATTGTCAAAGATGGTTATGTGAAGAAGCTCAGGGAGAAGACAGAATGGCATATTTTATTGCAATATTAATCATTTTGTCGAGCCCTCACCTTTGTCGCATTTAAGCTTCAACTCTAGATGTTTAGGAATACCTGGACTACTACGCTCCGCTGAACTTCTCTACATTTTGACGTATAATGAGGCGCAGGAGTAAAAAAGTACAAAAAGGCGGATTGAAAGACGGGTTGAATGGCAGAACTGTCAGACCCGCTAAACAGATGGCTTAACAAATTACGCTTTCTGACACTTTCACTGAAACAACAGAAAAGATGAAACTCAATGTTGCCCTCTCCTCATTCCGGCGTCACTTTTACTAACTCTGATATGCAACCTGCAAGTTCACAAAAAGGGGATGCAATTATGAGAAAACAAAAAATGAGTGCTGTGAATATGCTGCCCAAGGTGAAGTCACAACAGCAGTACAAAAATAAAAATTAAACAATCTAAAGCAGAACAAAAATGTCAGCAAGCAAAAATGCCTACAAACAACCAAACAAGTTGCCTAAGAGAAAGGCTATACATTGCCAAGCATAAAAAATATAATTTTAAACATAAACCAATTTTGAATTATAAGTGCAAAGACAAAATACTTAACATGCCAGTATGGTAAAACAAAACATTACAGAAATGAGCAAAATAAGTTATATAAGTGCCAAATGTGAAACAAAACATCACAATTATATAGGAAAAAGCTAAATAAACGAAACAATTTTGAGGATTATTAACACAATTCTATTTTCTCACTTGGTTTTCATAATTTGTTGCTGTGACTTTTTCTTTCTGGGCCATCATACTCAGTTTTGAATTTTAAAACTTGCGCAGCTAGCATATAATATATCCTTATCACTTGCCTCCAGCATTTTTTGAAATTTTGTTTTATTGTAGCTCTTTTAGGATACTCCACATTCTTCATTATTTGAAAAGACATAATAGTGTGCATAAATGGGACAGGTTTTTAAAGATACCACGGCTAATATACGAGGAAACATGCTTTGACAGTTAAAGCAGTCAAAAACGAAGTCTGGACAAGTACGTTACATCCCAATAGACAATACTAGATGGATTTACCGTTGCGCCGCTTTGATAAGGCTTTTTGTCTTAGATCTTACAGGATGCAACAACAAGGAGGTATTTTAAGGCAGAACCTATTGGCATGCAAATTAACTACAAATACATTTCTTTACGGACAGTACAAGCATGTTTCAGATTCCTGTTTGATCTAGAGCTAATATTTGACACTATGGTTTTCAATTGGAGGCAGATACATTATTATTATTATTATTATTATTTTTATTATTATTATCATCATTATTATTATTATTATCGTATAAGAATTTGGTTTGGTTGCATATGAAACACATAGCTAGCATTGGTAAACTCGTAACGGTAAATAGCAGGGATTTGAACGTCGCGCAAGCTCCGGTAGAATGTTATGGAAAATACTTTGCACACTTCACATTTTGGCAGTTACTCTTTAAATAATTTAAATATATATACTCATATTTATAGATCTATATATATATATTATTGTGCAAGGTGTGTCCTGTTGTGTGGTTTGTGTGTGGTCTGCACACGCACACTGAGTTTATGTTGTGTATTGTAGATCTTTTTAGAGCATAAACATTCTCATGCACACGAGTGTTTCAACACAAGAAGCAGATTCGTTGAAAGGTAGTCCAAGCATATTTTTTTCAGTGAAAATAGCTGCAGATTGGATGGAGATGGTTTGTCAGTGCAGTCCATGGAGGCAGGCGGGGCCCTTATTTCTGGAGGTCGCACTGCAGCAGTAGTACGATGGAGGGGTCGCTCTTGGCCGCCTCCTTGAACTCCTCCAGTGAGATCTGGTCGTCGTTGTTCTTGTCCATCTTGGAGAAGATCCTGTCCACTCTCTGCTCAGGCGTCAGACCATCCTCATTCATCTTCATCATGATCACTGTGCCCACCATCTTGTAGATCGCCTGGAGACAAGAGGAAAGAGTTGATGCAACCTACACTGCATGAAACAAGAAGTGACCTGGTAGCTAATGACCAAGCTGTCTATTAATCATCCTTCTTTTCTCTGTTATTGTTGTCCTGTGCAACTATGACCTCTCAAACCACCTCCAATTACAGAGTAACTTGAACAAAGTCACTCAGAGTCAAGGACAGTATGTGCTGGTCAGAACTCTATTGTTGAACCTAATCATTTATATCAGTGACCCAGAAATACAAGTACAAGTTCACCTGACATTGTCCTCATACCTCAATGATCTCGAGCATCTCCACTCGTGTGATCTTGCCATCTCCGTCCAGGTCGTACATGTTGAAAGCCCAGTTAAGTTTCTGCTCGAAGCTCCCCCTGGAGGTGATGGACAGGGCGCAGATGAACTCTCTGAAATCAATCGTGCCGTCTCCGTTCTTATCAAAGGTCCTGAAGGCGTGCTGAGCGAACTTGGATGCATCGCCGTATGGGAAGAACTGTTGAAACAAGAGAAAACATTTTTACATTAGAGTTAGCATTTCAATCAATAGTCGCTTGTGTATAAAGTTGATCCAATCCAACTTTATTTGTATAGGACATTTTACCAACACAAAGTCTCCAAAGTGCTGCACAGACAAAACAAGTACTGGTAAAATATGTTTAAAAATAAATAAATACATAAAAAATAAATATTGATGGCTACAATAGTACAATTTATCTAACGCAAAGGGCTACAAAAATATTCAGAACAACAGGCACACTGCAGCTACAGGTCACATTTATCATTGATAAACACTAGGGCTGTCAAATAGTATCAAAAATCTAGTCGATACTAAAACTAGTATCTAAAACTAGATACTCAAATATCAATACTAAGATATCACATAACAAAATGTGACTTTTCCTAAACAGTTTTAGAATGATGGCAGAATAATAAGTCCTTCTATTGATGGGGACTAAGCCTATGCGTTTCAGCCTCATGAGACCTTCCTCAGAAGATACAAGGTAAGAACCGTACCAAATGTTTAAGTAAGTGTTCACAAAATCATGTGACACAGTCATGTGATGAGTGAACGAGAGAAAAAAGACCATTTAAAAAGACAAATATAACAATAGGAGCATAGAGGGCAACCAGGGCTAAACCAGGGCTAAACCAGGAGGTATCAAGAATTAATCAGAACGAAGCCACAACTGACCAAAGAGTGTAATAAACCAGGGATAAACTAGATAATCCCAACTAAATCAGGAAAGACACAACAAAAGACATCTGAATACAACTACAAGGCAACTGTTTTTCACACAAATGTGATTTTTTTAAACTGGAAATACTGGACCACTATTATGAGTTTGAGGCTAATATAGTCTTTACTTTTTATCTGGCCTGACCTTCAGAGGTTTTTTTTAGTATGCCCTCTCTCATCACCTCCAACATTTTGTTGCCTGCAGACTTCCTTCAAAGAGAATCTGCTTCTAAAAATACACCACAGTTTTAGCCACAGTCTGTATTGATCCCTGAAGGAAAGCGCTCTTCTTCTCTAAGGACTTTGTCAGAAGGTCATCGCAGCATGTTTCAGTCTTAGTAGTTGGAAAAAATTCACAACATTTTGTAATATCACTTCTGCAGGCAAAAGGCCATGGTATATTTCTGTATTGGTTGTTAGCAGAGAAAACAAATGTAGTGTCCAGACATCCTTGAAGAACTTAGATGCCCTTGTTAGTCCAGTTTAAATTTATTAAAGCAGCATTTTTTAATCTTCTGTTTGTACATACTTTTGAGATGAAAGCTAAATGGTATCGTAAATCAAAGTGTACTTGCTCAAAACATTTCACCAGAATCAATTAAGTCTAACTTTGTATGGCTTCAGTCAAAGTCAAAGTAAACAGAACAAAGCAACACAAATGCTTCAAGCGAAAGTTGGTTTCATTGATTTAATTTTGTACTGTTTATTCAGAGGAATGTGGTAAAAATATTGATATAATATTGGCTAACACAGTGAGTGATGTTGCAAAAAGTAAATATACAACAACGCAAGGTTGATTTTAGTCATAATATTCTTTATTAAGTTGTGTTTTGGTCTAGTCTCTGTTAAGTTTTTATTTTAACACATGTATGTCTAGTATTAAGGCATGTATATAAGTGTTATCATTTAACTTAACTTTTTGTGTCTATCTAAGTAGTATATCTAATGTTATTCTACACTAGTACGCAGTACTACGCAAGTCTTCTGCATTTGACCAAGAAGAAACCACCTTAAAGGTAATATTACAACAGTATAATATTTATTCCGTATCTGTTTTATAAGCCCTTTTAGTGTGTTGTGCCTGCTTTGGTGTGTCACGAGACTGACCCTCTTTAACATGCCGCAGGTTAGAGGTTAATGTACTGACTGCCCCCGAACGCACCTCCACCAGCTCCAGCCAAGAGCCCCGTGGGAGGCTGGGGGACTGAGTCATTTGTCCTGACCTTGACCGCTGATGGAATCAGTGAGGTCTGATGGGTAATCCAGGCTGAGCTAAAGCTGCTCTGTGAAGATCTGTGTAAACAAATGAGAGCTTTTGGAATTATGGCCTTTTTTATTTTTTCCGCACAAAGTTTGATTTCATAAAACAATTTAAGGATTTCACTTTTGTTTTGTGAATAATCATAACATTATGATGTTCCTTCTCCTAATAAGTCTCCTTTAGGACTAATAATATGAACAATAAGATTGCATAAATTGAGTTTTAAAAGAAGCAACATAGTTTGAAATGTAGGGAAATTCCACAAGAGGCCGTTGGGGCTGCACTGCAGAAAACCACTGCACCTAACTGTTTTTCCCAGCAACATTGAGGGATGAGTCAAATGCAGAGGAAAAAAATCCCTAGGGGTACGGAAAGTACACTTACACTACCCATCTACAAGTCTCTAGGGAGAAACAGGAGGGGCCCAGGCTACTCCAGGTGCCCCCATGCAGAGAGAGTATGTTGAGGGAAAATATTTGTATGCTGCTGCTGCTGCTGCTGCTAAAGCAAAAACAGACAAATCAAGTATATCGTTTTAAAAGTATAAGGTGATATTTTGGCACTTTTGTTTCAATTCAATTCAAATTATTTTTGTAACGCCCAAAAGCACAACAGCAGTTGCCTCGAGGGGCGACAGTAAAAAAACAGATTAAACAATGTTCATAGGGACTTGGCAATGTCCCAGCATCCCGTGTCCTTAGACAAATGTCCCAAGCTCCTCTGTCCTTAGACCCTCCTTTTCGGCCAGGAAAAACTACAACTAGAAACCTGGAGGAGAGATCCGACTCACTCGGACAGACAGGCGGACGCGAGATTAATTTGACAGATGTTTCCCATTTGTCTGATAGTTCAACATCAACTTTTTTGTCAGTATTGCCCAAACCTAATAAACAGTCATAAATATTTATAATTCAGATGATTTGTAATTATATATTACCAAATTTATGAAATTTAAGTGTAAAGTTCTTGCATTTAAAACTTGATGCCACCCTTAAGCCAACCCAGTGAAATAAAATCTGGACACGCCCCTGGTTATTAATTCCTTGCTAGATTCTCCTCTCACCAGTGTCATGAATAAACTGAAGGACACTCTTTAAGCCAGAGAGCAAAAGCACGAGCACGCACGGTCTGTCTGGAGTCACCTTAGAGCGGCGAAACACGCTAAATGACAAGAAAAGGAAAAGTATTGACTGGAGTTAGTGAGTCAGCATATGCCTAGTGCCCATATGCAAATCTGACCTATCCAAGTCTATTCCCCCGCAGAGGCATTACCATCGAACTGCAGTGAGAAGGGGAGGAAGTGACGCTGAGAAAGTGACGCAGAAGGTTTAAGAAAAGAAAGCATGACCTGCCAATTTACGAGACAGTTTGTTATGTAAAAATGCAGACTGGGAAGTGGGACATAGGCGAGACTGTGAAATGTGCAAGTTTTGTAGCTTATTTTTGTCTTGCAAACTAAAGGAACACAGTTTTTCTCACTAGATGGCAGTGGTACACCGTCAAGAGAAAAGGGAAACGTCTTGGGAGTGGAGAGTGGGTATTGACGTTACACATTACATCATAGTTTAGAAGATACAGACTCAGTGGAGGTGGATATAACTTCTGTTTTTTAGTAAATATTTGTTTAAACCTATTTGGCTTTGGCTTTATTCTTAGGGAAATCAATTCTGTCTTGTATTGAGGCATTTTACTTACGGTAAGCTTAAGCAAGAAAAAACGATCATGTCAAACAAGAGCATGACGTTGAACACTAAAATCCCAAATCCTTCAATTATTACAATTAACACTCTTTACAAAAATAAAAATAAAAATAACGATAATAATTATAAATATAGCCGCAAGCGGCAATGATTGGCCCTCGCCACGCCGCCGCCGCCACGCCGCCGCCACGCCGCCGCCACGCCGCCGCCGCCACGCCGCCGCCACGCCGCAAGAGGAGGGGGCGCTAACGCGCCCCAATTGTCCTTTTATTACGCCTACTGCTGAATCTGTGACGCTGTCACATCTTCTCCCCTTTGTTTTACCATCAAAAAGCAATTTTATTTTGAATTCTTGGCAAAATGTGCGGCTTTGCCGCACAGACACCGTGACTCTTTGAATAAAAATGTGGATAACTTTTGATGGTCCACCCCTGAAGATGAGTCTCACCAAATTTCAGGTTAATAGGGCTGACGCCCTGGGAGGAGTTGGTGAAAGTATAAAGTGTAAACATGTTCTGGTGATTTCCCCATTGGAATAACATGGGAGGTTTTGGTCATCGCTACGGCAAAACCATAACAATTATGACATGGGTCTCATTGACTTTTTTGATGGGGATGCCAAAATTGAGTTTTGTGTCAAATTTCAGATAATTTCGCAAAACTGAACATTTAACCTCCATATAAAATCTGTAGGGGGCGCTGTGGCGCCAAATTAATTAATTTCACTTCAAGTAGGTTTAGGGCAAAGAGTTTAACAACTGATTCTAATTTGACGCAATTCGGACTTTATCTGCGCAAACGGCAGAAATGTTAAATTTGGGAGATTTCTGAAATTCTAGCTACAGTTTGCGGCTTCGCCGCACAGAGACCGTGACAGGTATCAATGTAATTTGAATAACTTTTGATGTCCCACTCCTCAGTAGCATTTTCACCAAATTTCAGCTTTTTAGGGCCAACGCCCTGGGAGGAGTTCGTAAAAGTACGACGTTTGGAAAAACTCCCGAGTCATGCTTAGCCATTTTTGAAGCAATATGGCCAACATTTGGTTGGGCGGACGGCGTTGCCGTAATAATATTTTTTACTTCTCTTGTCACCATCTACCTCTGCGCCAAATTTCATGATTCTACGATCAGATTTTTTTTTGGGTCATTTCCCATCTCTCAATGCATTTTTGGTACATTTGGGGGCGCTGACGCGCCAATTTTTTTAATTTTAGAAAAGGGAAATAGCCATAATGTAGAGAGGCACGATTTTTAGAGGTGTGCAAATTTTTGTGACTTTTCGTCAATGTTCACTGGGTGAAAAATAGGAGGGTTGGTCCCGAGAAGAAAGAAAGAAAGAAAGAATAATATTCTGATGCGAAAACAATGTTTCCCATTTTTCAAATATCATAAACTATACATTTTCGGTAAATGCTCGCGCTTTCCTACCTCATGGTGTGGGTCCCTGGTCACTGACGGGTACTTTCGTTAATTTTGAGTGGGCTCCGCCCACTTTGTGTTTTTGGCCCTCTATACAGTAATAATGTTCAATTTTTGCATTACATGCTTATATGCACGGAACATGCAAGAGATGGGGAACGTATTCGTGAGCTACTTAGCGCAAATGAGTGCTTTATAAGGGGATGACGACTGCTCGTTTAGTGCGCACTTTTGAACGGGCTTCGCCCGTTTACAACTGTAATGTTCCATTTTCATACAACTAATTAGTATGCACGGGGCGTGCGTGAGTGAAGGAGTGCGTTAGTGAGTGTTTGGAAGTGGGCGAGCGCTTCGCGCTCGATTTCGTGCGCACTACGTGCGCACTTTCGCAGCTGTGCTTCGCACGGCCTTACGAGATTAATAGGCCTCTCGCCAGCTTGTGGCGCTCGGGCCTAATAATAATTCTAGTTTATTTAAAATAAGCATGTGGTCTTATAGTTCTGATATAGGTTTCTGGAAAGGTTCAAAATGTATGTAATATATTTATGTCATGTTTTAAGTATGCATTCCTGTTCAAACGATCTAATTTTGATACTATTTTAGAATTGATGAGTATAAATTGTTTTGCCAACCCTACGGCCTACACATTTCTTGAATACTTCTTTTCAACCTTCTTGTCATCAATATTATTCATTAAATATGCAACACAGCGCAGGAGGCTTGTGTTTGGGACCTTGGAAAGTGACTTTGAAATGATAAAGAATGATACTGTTTTTTGCCACAACAAAGCTGTCAAACTCTTTATCCCCTCTCTCCCCGCCACAATGAAACTTGTTAAGGTGTCCATGTATGAGCCCATCAAAGGACAGGCCCAGTGCCAGGCGGATGATGTCCAGGCTGCCAGGCACAGCTGCTATAATGCCAGTTAATGTCCGTGTGTCCGTGTGCAGCGTTTAGCCCGTGTCTTCTGTGTCTCCTGTCTCTGGCTGGCACTCGCACAGGGCTGCAGATGTTAAATGAACATAAAAGCTCTGCTAATCAGCTGCAATATGGCACTGGTGCTGCTTCAGAAAGAACAAAGCATTTTGAAGAAAGGGAGGTCTGACTAGGCATAATATGTAACGTCACGGCATTTTTTTGTAACATGTCTAATATGGCTGCTAGATTACGGGGGGATCATTATCACAGTTAGTTTGGCCATGGAATCACAATTACTTCAAACTATTATTTATGAACTATCAAAAATGAACCTTTCATTTTTGTGACGAGTAGAACAGAATGAGTGCCCATGTAACTCAGAACATCATGTAATTGTGTTTCAGCCAATACCACAGTCTAGTGATTTTTATTTAACTTAATTTAATTCCTAATCTAAATGCAATGTCAACACAAAATTTCAATTACCTGTTTTCCCCAAATAGCCCAAAGGTTCAGCCCCACTGTGCCCCCAAATATTACCAAATATTAGCACTGCAAAACATAATCTTTATTGACACAGGACTTAAACTACCCATTGTTTTAGCAAGCGACTAAGCAGAAAAACATGACTAGTCCAACGATAAATACATTTTAACATTTTAGCCGACGGAAAATTTCTTAAGGGAATATTTTCAAGAAATAAAGAAAAGAAAGTGTATAATTTATGAAAAGCACAAATTGTTAATTATTTTAATTTGCCATTTGGATTTAATAATGACAGTGTTTTTGTTATAAAATGTCTTTTTGCATTTGTGGATCTAGAGTCTGTATAATTATTAAAATAGTCCCATGTTTATTTTAATAGTTGATTAGTCACGATTATTCAGATTAGTCTTCGCAGCCCTAAACCGTTCATCATCCACAACACTCAGCACAAATCACAAGGTCCCAGTCACTTCTTAGTGCTGTACAATATGTACAATATCTAATAGAAGCGAGATGAACTGCTAAGCCACGTCACTTATGAGCTCAGATGGGTCAGGACTTAATGGGGCACTACAGATTTATTTACAGTGCGGCTGAACTGGGAGCGGTTTGCATAGACGCATATTGCATATAACTGGATTATGAATGAGTTGAGTGGTCGGAAACTTGTCAGAAAGCTCTCGCCGACCTTTAGGAAGAGCAAACACTCAATATGGAAATGTCACAGCTCTCTCAGGGCCTTAAACTCAGTCTGAATGGCGATGGAGGATTTAATAAAGCATCTATTAATAAAGAGTCAAGCTTAAATTTGTGTTTGATCTAATATGATTTGTTTATAGAACATAAAAGTAATAATGAATAGTGCATTGGGTCTATATTATTGTCAGAATCAGAATCAGAAAAGGATTATTGCCATTGCCAATGAACAAAATTCACAAACATAGGAACTTGTTTTGGTGATTTGGTGCAACTTACAACGATGAGCAATAATAAAACAACATATATAAAATCAAACGCTATACTTATGTGTATTCATGGAAACAATGGCTTTTTAAAGATGTTTTAGCTCAATTTCTACCATGATATCTAAAGGAGATCCTTCCTCTATATTAGTTTACTCAAAGTTGTATTTTGATTGATTGTATGTTCGAGTAATCCTATTGTCCTGTGACCTATCCCTATCTCTGCCCACACCCCTGTACTATACCTGAAAAGTTAGTGATACATGTATAAGATTTAAAAATGTTCATTTTACATTTGAAAACACATAGGCCTAAATGATAATCCGCTGTTTGTGACAGTGAAATGTCACTATGAAGAGTTCTGCAATTTGGAACAGGAAGTGAATTAACCTGTTTCAATTATTAAGCCATTTTGGATCAATATTGCGGTTTACAATGAACACAATGTAAAATGATGATATGTTATAGTACAACACTACGTACCTGGGAAAAAAATAATAATATTTGACGTCTGTTGGATTGTGTGAAATGAGCAGTTTGATTTTGCTGTATTCATGGAACACAGACCTCTGAAATGGGTAATCGAATGGACCACAGCCAATCCTCTATCAATATAAAAATATGACTTAGAGCATTTTTTGTATTTTTTCTAGTCATGGAATAAAGATTGAAAGCTATGTTTATGTGTTTTTATTGGAACTAGCGATTGATCAATATGAAAAAAAAAAAAAATGATGCCTTGTCACCCAGCTTTACGTACTGGACAGCTACAATTCATAAAACATGGGATTGAGAGCTGATAGATTTAAAATGTAATGAAAAAGAACAGGTCTAGCCCCTCGTGCACCTCTTCCTGCCACTACAGCCGCGTAGAAGTGACAAACTGCAAACGTTGCCTTGTGATGTGTCCAAATGACCCCGGGGTGCTCTACAATCCATCTATCAGCCACTCTTCCATTAAACCTGTTCTACACCACATCTACATCGTTACTTCAACATATTATTACTCAAGTAGTAAAGTAAATGACTTAAGTAAGAGTAAAAGACTATTTGGGGCAACTACTACTTAAAGGTGGTATGGACGATTTTTTTCAGCAATTTTTTTTATCATATTTCCTCGTGGCGTGGATAAATCATTTGTCCTGCCACGTATCAATCATAAAACGCACCTACCGCTCACCTGCAGCCTCGTCAGGCTCGTCCCCACGTTTCCGCGTGCCTAAGCGCATGGATCTATCATAATATAGTTCCCTCAGTGGACGGGGCAAAATGAAGACGGAGAAAGACAGTTCGAGCTGACGCAGAAGTGGACAGAAATCTACGGGAGACGAGTGATGCGATGCGCTCCGTTGCGCTAATAAACAAACGCACGTGTGTGTTGTATCAGTCCGCACGGGGGAGTGCGCATGCGCACTTCCACCTGCGTTCTCAAATCGCCGAAAAATCGTCCATTGCGCCTTTAAGGTTCAGTAATAACAAATTTGAAGTGATTAACATTTGAAGGATAAAACATCAATTACTGAACAAACATTTGGAAAAACAAATAATATCTGATAGAACCTTGTAAGGAACAGTTTTGAATCAATGAATATTGTCAACATGAAGATTTAGTCACTTAAGACTCACAGTGAGAAGAGTGCCACTGTAAAATATATTAAGTAAGTACATTGGTGTCTTATAACAGCTCAGAGAAATCTGTCAAGTTTGTCAATTTTCAAATTAAGTCAGAATGTAATTTTTTCCATGCTACGTATGTCCAGTATAATGTTAGTCGAATCCTTGATCGTTGGTACAATATGTGTGGTCAATTTTTTGTGATTGCTTTTTTTGCGGCTGCCAGGAGGATGCTCCAGAGATAACTGCTGGTTGTGTCCATGGCAGGAGTCCTGAGGCCCAAATACAGAGTTCTGAAATCCTTTGGGATGGTGATATCATTTGTCTGTAAGGCTTTGTTGATCTGAGTCCAAAACACATGATAGTGGTTTGCCTCCTGCTGCCACAACCTCTCCAACAGTCTGCATTTCCCTGGGAGTAATGTGCACTTTGACATGGTGTTATAAAGAAACGAGACACACTTTTCCAACAGAATTCCCTCCAAACATGTGATCCTGTGGTTCTCAGGTGAGAGGTACATATACTTTCCCACTCTTCATCATCCAGAACAAAGTGACCCTCTCTTTCCCATTTACCCTTAATCAGTAGTGACTGTCCAGACTATTTATACATGTGTATAATTTAGATATTAATCCTCTTGAGAGTTCAGATTTATAAGCTTTAATTAATGTGAAAAGGCTATGATGGTCATAATTCTTTGTAATTTATTGGTTATTATAACTCCTTATTTGTAAATAGTTATAAAAGTCCTGTTAATCCAAGCCAAAGGATTCTTTCAACTCATCAAAGGTCTTCAGATGATTCTCCTTTACAATCTGGTAAAAGACCTTTAAACCTTTTGTTGTCCAGACTTTAAATCTTGAGTCTGTGCTGTTGGCTGTGAAATTTTGTTTGTAGGCCAACTAGTTTAAGATTTTAACATCTTTGTTTAGTTTGTATGCTTTGATAGAGAAGTACAATTTAATTAAAAAGTCATGTAAATGTACTTGAGTAAAAAAGGTAACTGAGCACTCACCCCTGCAAAGGACAAAGAAATTGCAACAATGAAAGTACGAAACATTCTACTGAAATAATGTCTAGCACTGATTCTGTTGTTTACATGGCTTGATTAATTTGACAAAGACAATCCAAGCATGTAAACTATCTGGTGTGAAACCATTAGCCAAATGATACATGATTTGACTTAATCCCAGCACAGATGCTTTGCAGAGAACTCAAAAGTTAAAATCTAAAAAGGTAACATGATAATTAATATAAGCAAAAAGTAAAAGCAAATAATAAGTTACACATTTGTTTTTGGCTACTATGAAAAATTAGAAACGTATGCATTATCCTTTCAATAAAAAACATACAGTTGTTTTGATGTTCCTAGTTATTTGCGAGTGAGTAAATAACACTTTCATACAGCTCTTTGCCAGGCAGCATTTTTTTTAGAAACAGCAACTTGACAGCACCAACAAGAAGCATTGATTATAGTCGAGCGAGGCGTACTGGATTAGGATAGGTGGAGAGAAACGGCACGGCAGGCAGTTATAAGACATCATTCAGGATCTGTGGCATTTGCTGTGTGTTTGTGAGAGCGATTACATAAACGGCAGGCTGATCTGAGCTGGAGCTGCTGCTGCTCTGAGCCTCCAGGCCTGGACACAAACAATGCAGTCTGCTCCGGAAAATGCATTTTAATCACGCTCTCTTTACTATTAGATAAGGCTTGGCTGTGATGCCAGAACTGTACATCCAATACGGGTGAAGAAACAAAGCGTGTAAATAACGTTTCCTCTACAATGTGGCAAAATCGTAGTCTTGTTCGTAAGGTGTGAGGTTTGCAAATCTGAAAAGAGTAGGATGGAGGTTGTGGGTTCAATCCCCAAAGCGGTGAAGTCACAAACTCTCAAAGGGAATAGTTTACACAAGCTTCATTCTACAGTCCAAAAAAATGGCTAAATGCAACAGAACATTACAAGTCCTCCAAGTCCAATAAGGTTTATTGGGTTGTTCTGATTATTTATGTATAAGGTTATTTTTTTAGACCAGAGTTTGTTTGTTTACCTTACAGTTTTGACTGCTCACCCGATGATGTCGTCTTGTCAGCTGATTTACACAATTTTTGGTGTGGTCTTCTCACCAGGAGAGGCAGGACACAATTGACGGGAGTTTTTTTTTTTACTCATAGGATACTGTCCCAAAAATGTGGAACTGCAAGATGGCACTGTCTGTCACATTCTGGTCTGAAGAAAGAAACTTAAAAAAAATTGTAGACAGCAAAATTTCTTGAATTCGTCACTTCTGGACGAATGAGGGATTACACCGACTTCCTCTGTATATTATTATAGTGTCAAGATTATTCAGTTAATCAATAATCACGATTTTATTGTGACAATTTCAATTTTCAGGGCAAAGAAAGGGTCACATTTATTCCATCTACAGACCAAAAAAACATGACGCATGATGCTTTTCAACAGACAGTATACATTTAAGTCGGTGTAATCCCTCATTCGTCCAGGCATGTTCCATAGTAGAAAAAGCTTCAGTTGTAGTCATCTGGACTCAGTTTGAAAAAATAGACGTTTCGACTCTCATCCAAGAGTCATTGTCAATAAAAGAATTTAGATCGAGAACTCCGATATTAATACTGTTCTGTGGTAAGACCCGCCCATTGGGCGGAGCCTTCCTGAAGTAGAAAGAGTTGTTTGTTTCAACAGAAACTCCCCCCTTGTATCTACCGAGCTAGCCTATTCAGAATCTTAATGGGCTATTAGAATCCTCTTTGTCTTTGTGAGACCCTGGCTCAACCACCCTGAGTACCTGATTAGCATCTAAATGTCCTGGTCCTGGTCCTCTACCTTTCCAGGGGTTCAGTAACCCATTATAAATAACAGGAAGATTAAACCTTAGCCCTCCATTTCTGTTTAAAGAAGGTCTTTCTTTTTTAACAAAAATAGCTTCCTTGACTCCTCTTTCAAACCATCTTTTCTCCCTGCTTAAAACCTTCACCTCACCGTCTTCAAACGAGTGATTAGAGGCTTCAAGATGGAGATGCACGGCGCTCTGAGGTCCTGAACTTGTATTTCTTCTGTGCTGATAAAGCCTCTTGTGTAGAGGCTGTTTTGTCTCACCTATGTACCGTTCTTTACAGCTTTCT
Organism: Eucyclogobius newberryi; assembly: GCF_026437365.1. Classification (NCBI taxonomy): domain Eukaryota; kingdom Metazoa; phylum Chordata; class Actinopteri; order Gobiiformes; family Gobiidae; genus Eucyclogobius; species Eucyclogobius newberryi. The sequence goes on from NW_027316533.1 coordinate 89,231, forward strand.
TCACTGCATTGGATCGAATAAACTACATTGCTCTGTTTTTGAGTCGGCAACTTGTCCTTAGGATGAACCAGTTTTTGTCTTAAAGTGTTTCCTGGTTTAAAATAAACAGGGACTTCGTGTTGTCTAAAAATTCTCTGCAGTTTTTCCGACAGGCCAGACACATAAGGGATAGAAACACCCTTCCTTCTCTGTTCAGTTTCCCTTTTGTCCTGCTTCTTGGTTCTCTTCACTCTGTTGAGAGCCCAAGCGGGGTAACCACAGGCTGAGAGGGCATTTCGGACATGTTTTTCCTCTTTCTTCTTGCCCTCTGAGCTGGTGGGCACACCTTGAGCTCTGTGTTGTAAGGTTCTGATCACTCCCAGCTTGTGCTGTAGTGGGTGGTTGGAACCAAAGAGCAGATACTGGTCCGTGTGTGTAGGTTTCCTATATACTTCTATTTGGAGTTTCCCGTCCTCTCCTCTGATCGTGGAACAATCAAGAAAGGCCAAGCGATTCTCCTTAGCGTCTTCTCTTGTAAACCTGATATGTGGGTCCACAGCATTGATGTGATCAGAGAAGGTTTCCACCTCTTGTTTCTTAATTGTTACAAAAGTATCATCAACATGAAACAAACAACTCTTTCTACTTCAGGAAGGCTCCGCCCAATGGGCGGGTCTTACCACAGAACAGTATTAATATCGGAGTTCTCGATCTAAATTCTTTTATTGACAATGACTCTTGGATGAGAGTCGAAACGTCTAATTTTTCAAACTGAGTCCAGATGACTACAACTGAAGCTTTTTCTACTCCAGTATACATTTAACTTTATTTTATCAATGATGAAGTTTGATTTTATGAACCTGAACAATGTGAATGAAGGATTTTACTGCTGTTTTGTCATGATGTCAATATTTGAGAATACTATTTTTTATGTTTCTTCTCACGATGATAATGACACTGAAAGTTAATATCAAGTCATCAGCTCAGCATCAGTTTGGGAAGCTGCAAATGTTATAAATGTATAAATCTCAGTTAAATTAAATCTATTATCATAAATCATTGTTATATACAATGTTCTCAATCACAACATAGAGTGCATGGTTATAACAAGTTAAGCGCTTTGATGAATTACTCAAAGATTGTGATTAGCCTGAATAAGAACATAATGGACTTAGGGCTCTTATGGTTGTTGGTATTTGGAGGCACAATCAAAGAGTTCAGTTGAGATGATGCCTCACTCCGGCTGCACTGGAGTAATCAGACCGCAATATTGTTTTTGTGTTCAGGGTTTGCTCAGATTGGGTCCTGAGAGATGAAAATTAGATTCAGGAGGGCTTCGACAATAATAATTACATCTCTGATCTAACCATATGTCATGTTAGGAAATAATTCAGTGTAGTCCTGAGCGTGAGCATGTTGTTACTAACACTGGAGATAATTTCCCATCAATAAAGGAGACAATGGTGACCCCCCATAGTCCAAAAATAACCTGGACTACATTGGCATCACAAAATTGCTAGTGATTATACAAAGAAAAAACGGTTGCTAATGATATAATCTATGGCAATAAGAGACATTTATACTCCACAAATTATGTCTGATTAAATTATTCAAATGAAAATGATTTGCGCCGCGAATCTATGTAATACTGCAAAAAAAAAAACAGTAAACAGTAAACCAGATCAACAGCAGGGGGCAGTATTGAGTGGAGAATATGATGCCAAAAAGAGCAGCTCCTGGCACTGGAGGGTGGAGAGGAAGAAATATGAAAAAAATATAAATCGAGCAATTGCATAAAAGATCAGGTCCAAAATCATCCCACATTATTATCAATCACGTACATCTGGAGTAAGATATAAATGTTACTGATTATAGCGAGATAGAAGTATCATATAAGGAGATCATTAAAGAGAAAATCACTTGAATAATGTAAATCACGCCATTAGTGAGAGAACAAATCCATTGGCCTATATTCTGAACTGCATTTTATGAACATGTCATTGCTTTCACATAAATCTTCTACTTTGAAAACCTAATTATGACAAGAGATAATATACCAAGCGTATTCAAGGAAACTGCTATAGATTTAAGCTCGATCAGAGAATATAGAGGCATACGGCCTGAAGATGAATGAGTCAGAGTTTGGCAGTTTGACCTGGAGCAACTCCTCTCTTTACACTTCACAAGATGGACTTCAAACTGCAGAGACTTCCTACGTTATCGGAGCTTAGCAGCGGAGCGTCTGGCTCAGTTCTCTAAGTGCCCAGTGGATAAGTCTTTGCCAGTTTGAGGTTACCTTTGTGAAAACCTTTTTGGTCAGCATGCCTTCCACTTAGAAGCAAGAGCAAAAAGGACTAAATGAGTGAAATATTGCATGCAGTCCGAAGGAAAAAGCAGCCTATCCACTCTCTGTAATGCCTACTTTGTAACTTCATTATTGTTAAAGTGCATAGGCTCGGTATGACTCATCTGAGGCAGTTTCTACATTCAGTGTGTATAGCACGCCACGTCAAGAAATACGCTAGACTGCAGGCTAACATTTGTGGATCCCAAAGTAACTTTGACCTGAATAGTTTTGTTTACTCTTAAGACAAAAACCACTGTCCTTGAGCAAGCTTTCAGAATTTCCTTATTGTTATTTTAGTTGAGTTTGAATAGTTTGTGCTCTGTCTTAAATCTGCAAGTCCCCCTGTGTGAGTTTATAAACCCATCGCTCTCATTTTTATTGCTTAAAGGAAGGAGGACCGTTTGAATGCTGGAAGAACTGCAGCAACTAAGTGCATCCCGCTACAACCTGTTATGGAAGCTCACTACACTCACATTAAATACTATGCTAATACTTACAGACATTCACAGATTTACATTCATTGCTTTAATAGATTTGGTCATATTCTGGAAATGCACGGTGTTTGCCGCATCATTGTTGCCTTATAAAACTCAAGAGTCTCTAAAAAAACGAATATAGATTTTGTTCTCTATACTCAGGATGCATGACTGCGTTAAAACACACATCAGTCAAACTAGTATTAACAATGGCCGGATATGCATCGACTGTTTATATCTGTTAGGCTGAATAATTCCATTATAGCCTTGTCTCACTCCTAAAATAATCATTACCGATATGGAAGTCTACAGAAATGCATTTCCAATAGAAATGCATTTAATTTAACAACTTTGCTTGTGGTGTTTTTTCCAATCAATGCCATTGTTTTGTGGTCAGACAGCAATTATGTGGGTGCGGAGCATTTGAAAACCAATCTCCCTGAACTGATTTTTTTATTTTGACAGTCTATTATCACATATCGCACCCTGGGGTATGTGCATGGCCACAAATTAATTCACTACGTTTTGTCTACAGCAAATTACTAGCCAATCTGAGCAACAACAAAAGCTATAATACTGTGGAGTGTCATCCTTGGCCCAGAGAATTCGATTGCTCTCAGAACATTGTTAGCTTTTAGCTGCCAGTGCCATCTTGTTTCTTGTACTTTAGCACTTAAGACTTTGATTGTGTTAAGCTGCTCTTTAGCACACAGACGATGCAGACACTGCATCTGCAGAGGACGAGGAACAGGCCTGCCAAGGAGAATGTGCTCGACAGAGGGATTAAAGCCAACAAAAGAATGCTAAATATGGAGAGTGACAGAATGAAGAAACTTGATATTCTTTACAAACTCTTCATTAAAAAGACCATTTGATTTGCTCTTTTTGTGTACTGGATTACCACAACTGACAATTTAACCTAACATGCACAATAGGTTATTCCTCCTAGGTATATTTATCCTGACCATGGTTACCACAAAATTGGATCAAATGCAGAATTGGCTGGATGCTTGGAACGATGTAAACTTTGTATTTTTTGATAGAGTTAAATAAATATAATGATGTGCTTCTTCTGAAAGTCCACACCAACAGGAATAGAATTGAGGAAAAGTGAATCGGGATATGATGATATGACCAAAATAGCAGATCCCCACAAGAATGAGATCATGATTTGATTTTAATCACCATATCGCTCAGCCTACTGGACTCTATATTTCTAAATATTTTGCACATTAGACAATTCACCGTAGTAATATGTAACCATACTTTGGTAATTCGATTGTATTTGTCTAACTATGAATCCACTTGAACAAGAAAAACAGCAAGATATATCACAAAAATGATCCCAAACAATCAAGAGTTTGGTAAAGACATCTTTAGTTATGCAGCTGACTCACATTTTCCCCGGTTCATCTGAAACACTGCTCCGTCTATGCCCAAAGGTGTGATAACAGTAAATAACGGCTTCATTGATGACTTGGTGTAAATGCGCTGTGGCAACGGAGGACAGCATCTTTTCCGGACATCGCCGTTGGATTGAAATGTCTGCGAGAGTGGACTGTAGAGGGAAATGACTATGAATAAAGACTAGACTAAACTAAACTAGTGAAAGGTACGTTGGGCCGCTCTGCGTGATGTGCGGATTGTTCCACGGGTCGGGTTATGAAAGGTGGACCAGGGTCTCGTCCCGGGAAATGTGCTCTTTTCCTTTAACCGTCTAAATTCATAAGCTAATATCTCTGGGAATATGTGTCGGATTGTAATAAAACACGGATCATTTTGCAGCTTGGCATGCAGGTGAAGGAAAGATAAAAATACAATATTTCTCAGCCTCGTTTTCACCAGTTTAGTTGTTTCAGGAACGTTTTTGGGCTGCTGCAAGTCAGTGAACTCAGAAAATATGCATGATACTCTGCATGTGGCCTAGTGACAGCTGCGTTAGTTCTTATGCACTAAATAGCAACATGAGCTTTTTTTTGGCAGCTACTGTAGGCTACTATGTTTTTAATATCCCAAATGTTCTAATGACATTCACTTTTTTTTAAATAGTCTAGATTTGGTCCTGCTTTAGTCCTGCTTTAGTCCTGTTTTATTACTGCTTTAGACCTGCTTTAGTCCTGTTTTAGACCTGCTTTAGTCCTGCTTTATTACTGCTTTAGACCTGATTTAGTCCTGCTTTAGACCTGCTTTAGTCCTGTTTTAGTCCTGCTTGTGTCTTGTTTTAGTCCTGCTTTAGTCCTGCTTTAGTCCTTCTTTAGTACTGCTTTAGTCCTGTTTTAGTCCTGCTTGTGTCTTGTTTTAGTCCTGCTTTAGTCCTGTTTTAGACCTGCTTTAGTCCTGCTTTATTACTGCTTTAGACCTGATTTAGTCCTGCTTTAGTCCTGTTTTAGTCCTGCTTGTGTCTTGTTTTAGTCCTGCTTTAGTCCTGCTTTAGTCCTTCTTTAGTACTGCTTAAGTACTGCTTTAGTCCTGCTTTGTTCCTGCTTTAGTCATGTTTTAGACCTGCTTTAGTCCTACTTTAGTCCTTCTTTAGTATTGTTTTAGTCCTGATTTAGTCCTTTTTTAGACCTGCTTTATTCCTGCTTTAGTCCTGCTTTAGACCTGCTTTAGTCCTGTTTTAGTCCTGCTTGTGTCTTGTTTTAGTCCTGCTTTAGTCCTGCTTTAGTCCTGCTTTAGACCTGCTTTAGTCCTGTTTTAGTCCTGCTTGTGTCTTGTTTTAGTCCTGCTTTAGTCCTGCTTTAGTACTGCTTTAGTCCTGCTTTATTCCTGCTTTAGTCCTATTTTAGACCTGCTTTAGTCCTACTTTAGTCCTTCTTTAGTACTGCTTTAGTCATGCTTTAGACTTGTTTTAGTCCTGCTTGTGTCTTGTTTTAGTCCTGCTTTTGTCTTGTTTTAGTCCTGCTTTAGTCCTGCTTTATAGTTCATCCATGTTTTTCCAGTAGATATGGTTTGTTTAGTCTTGGTTTAAACCTGGTCTCAGGTCTGCTTTGCTCCAGTCGAGTCAGGTTTCTAGTAAACACTGTGTTTGCGTTGTCTGGGTTTTAGTGCTTTTGTCCTGTTTTTAGTCATGTGACATTGTTATGATATTTTGACTTCTCTGAAAGTAAAGTCCTATGTCGATTTCTGAAGGTGAATTTTGCCACTGTGACTTGTTTGTGGATCATATAGAGATAAAACATAAAATTGTGGCCCCCGGACCTTAGCCCACTGAAAAATCTGGCCCCCTGGAATATGATTGGAGACCCCTGGTGTAGATTCTATATACAACCATTAAGTCTAACCCTCTATGCAATTTCCCCAGGCTGCAAACATTCACAGGTCAAACTAATTGAGACGCTGCGATTGGAGAAGGTCACGGTTTGGTGGTTTCAACGTTGTTTCAGCTGAACTCTCGTTAACCATTTAGAGGAACCCTTCACATGAAAAATGCCATAATTACACTATACATAGAGACGTTTCTACTTGAACATTTGCCCACTATAATCATATAAGCTTTCAGGGGGTGTCATAATTGCCCTATCATCTTACTTTGGAGCGCTCTTAAACTTCCTCACCAGCAGAGTGAAATTCTATGAACAGTTCAATCGGATACAGAGTTTGTGTCGTCTATAAATCGATACACGAAAAATTCAAGTCAATGAAAATGTCAGAAAACCGTAAAGCACATTTTTTAAAACACAAAACACAAAATAAATGATCTTCTTTCGTTTCGTACACAGGTTCTGCTGCAGAGAAGGGGACAGAATCCGTCTAATCACATTAGCATTGGTCTGATACTGTCACAAACATCAGTGTAAAGATATTCTGTCCACAGCTACATCGCAAAATAAGAAAACATGTTTACAAATTCAAATTCAGGTTATGTATAATTCATGGTTAATGTCTGTGTACGTACTAGATCTACTTCACTGTATTATACAAATGTGTTTGTCAAATGGATTACAGATGGAAATTAGCTGCAACATCTGTAATTGTAATGGTTCTATTTTTCATTTAACACCAATTATCATCTGTAACCTATACCGTATATGCTATAAGCCCTTTTTGTCAATGCTAGAGAGAAGAACAGCATGTTTTTCATCATCTAAATTTCCGAATGCACAAATATGTATTCTGTTTCGGTTTGTTTATTGTTGTCCATTTTGTTCATTACAGCTCATTTCAGATGCATCACTTCTGTAAACACTGACACAGACAGCAATTAACCCGCCAGTGTCACTCTGCCATTGTTTGTCTGTGAAATTACAATGCGCTAATTCATTGTTCAAAACATTGTTAACCATGTTTATTCAGTTTTGTACCTGAACATTTTGATCTTTGAACACAGTTGATTAAGTGCACAAAGCCTACATAGATTAGTGTTCTAGCCCCTTCATTTTCAAGATGATAAATAATAGTCATGTGGAGTTCTTGAGTTGTTTCGTGTCCCATCTGGAAGGGTTTTGGGAACATTCCAAGCCTGGATGACAGAGGTTCAAAGTGGCTTCATCAAATGTAGAAAAGACAATATGAATTTAACATTGTAGGCATTTAATATCACGCTGTTGTGGTTTGTATGCAACAGTGTACCAATACGAAATGTAGATAATTAGATTCATGATACTAATGGCTGTACGTTTACACATGATTCATTTAACTTCCAGGTCCTGCTCTGTTTTCAAACATGACGGGCTCTTTGCAGGACGCCTCGCCTCTCCGGGGATGTCATTCCAACAGTTTTTCCGGGTTATTGTTGTGATGATGGCGACTGGCATGGGACATTCAGAGAAGACAAAAGCTATATTTAGTAGCCGTGAGCTCCCTCGGGTTACGGGTGAAGCGGAGGAGAGAGGAAGTGCAGAGGAAGAGGGAGGAAAGCGAACACAGGAGACAGCGTTATTGAATCTTTGAAGATGCACTAACTTCATTCAGTCCTCAAAAGCACACACGAATGATAATGGTTTGTTGTTTTTTATGCTGTATCTAATTTATCATGATGTCATTTGTGTCATATAATTGCATTCATAATATACAACAAAAAATGTCAGGAATTATAATGTAAGAAATATTCAGTGCCCTTTTCTAATATAATGATATTAAAGAAGTATGATATTAAACTTATTCTAATATTAAACGTATCTATGTCCAAACAGGTATTGCCAAGTTACACGTCAAATCTGTGGAGAGGCAAGCAAGTTATTTGTGAGCAATAAAATCACCTAAATGTAAAGTAGAGAAGTTATATAGTATGTGGCATTTAACTTAACCGTGCATTTATTAAATTATAGGTGTTGTTTTACTTTGGATAATTCCAGGCAAAGTAATAAGATCTCAATTGTGAAAAGCAGGTAGCAGAAAACACCAGAGATGTTACCCAGAGTACCCCTTTCAAATAGCCCGAGTAATTAAATGTAAATAAATGGTTGTTTGTGTACTCTGACAGTCTATTGTTTTTTGGTTTGTTTTTTTTTTGCTGTCCCGAAGGCTTTAATAGACAGAGCAGCTGCAATGTGAAATGGAGAGAGTGGGTAAAGACATACGGCTAATCCTAACTCGCAAAACAACTGCACATTCACACTTTAAACGATGTCTAGTGTGTACCCACAACCCAGCCAAAATGTAGATTTGCTTATCCTCCAGGAGTGGCCATCGCCCATAACACCATGAAGTGTTTTAATTGTATCCGTCTTGAGGATACACACACATATTTGAAGAATTTGGCGTGGGAATGGGCCTCAGTTGTCATAGCAATTGCACAGTTCAAACCTTTTGAGTGGGGAAAGGTCCTGACAAAATCCTTCAAATCAGGAAGGAATGAAACCCATGAATAATTCTGCGTTCCAGTCGTCCTCGGAGTTCCATCGTGTAAATTCACATAGGACTCTTATATCTTGTTCCTACTTGAAAACTCAGCAAGTAGTACTTGTTGTATTATTTCCCCTTTTGTTCTCTACTGTCTGCCCGCTGTCTGTAAACCTTTGTGCCTCTGCAGTTATAAATGCTCTGCTCAGCTAATGTTACTAACGTGTACACTTTATAAACTGTAAATGTACATATAACAATGTCTGGATTAATACAACTGCATTGATTGTATCCAAATTGTGGCTGATTTGAGCACTTTCCTCGGTTTTATTACTTGTTTTATGGAAGAAAAAGTTGTTTGTCTGACTTGAAGACTGGAACAAAGACACTCAGAGAAAACGCCACTCTTACGTTCCAACCTCTGAGGATAAATGGACCGCAGCATAAGTCAATCACTAGTTCATTAATATTTTTCACTGTGATACTGTTTAACTGTGATGAGTCTTACAATTGAATTTTAGTAGCTAACTTCAGTAGACCGTTTTCAGTTTCTGATGATTAACCCTGAACTCTGACCTTTTTTGTGTTGCTCTTTGAATATACTTTGATCAATTGATTTGTTATTTGCACCTCTGTTCTCTCTACGTCCGTACCACCCTGCACACATCTGCCGATCTGTTGTTGAGGGCTGCAGCCATAGGAGCAGCGGCGCGGAATGCCCATGCATCAATATTAAGGTCAGAGTGTACGACGGACAGGGTTATGGTGAGATTTTCTGGTGCCAGTGCCACTACAGCGTGTTCAATCTGCAACGAGTCGGTCTTCTGTCTGTCCATCTCTGAGCAACAAGCCTCCGCACTCCTCACGCCCGCGCTTTAAAATCCTGCACGTAGGAGGTGTCAATCTGCCTTGTTTTTATTTAGACAAACAGCAGGCAACATAACAATTACACTCGTGGTTAAGAGATAGCATATTTCACAAGTGAGGGGCCGTTTGCCAATCGTGCAGAGCTTGAACTGTGATCGCTAGAAAACAAAATGTGGTGTGTTTGTTTTCTAGTTTTCTATTGTCATGCGGTTCCTGGGGGGTAAACATTATTCAATTAAAGATGAGCGATGTAACTTGTCTTGGTGGAGAACAGTAGAGCTGAATGATTTGATCTGACAAAAATTGCAATTGCGATTCATGTTGAAATAGTCTGGCTCCGTTCAAAGTTTTATATTTAAACAAAACACACAGGAGACGTGACGAAAAAAATGCAATATGAACTGATCTATTGCAGAACATGTTTGTACAGATGTAAACTACAGGGTTAGCAGTTTTAATGCAGAATAAGACAGGATATTTTGTTGTTTGTGGAGGGAATTATGAGACTTCAAAAACTGCAGCTTTTTTGATTTGCTAACTGTTTCCATTCAAATTGCTATTTCAATTGGATTGATTCATCTTGCAGAGAACCCCCCAGAGAACCGAAAGACAAAGCAGGCTATTGAATTAAGATGGAAATAACAACCATTGTCATTGCTTGATTTTCAAACTTTCTTTTTATACAAACAAATGCTGCATTGAATAGACGACAAAGTAAAAAGCGTACGCCAACTAAATCAATCAAAAATACACAAAATAGACAATACGCTTTATAATAATAGGCATACTGGTGATTTTGATTAAATAGAATAGAAAAAGTGTGCAAAAAATTGGCCACTTTGCCCAGCCCTTCTCTCTTGTGGTCCGATTATTAATCTAAATGTGTGTAGCATTTGCAAGTGCCTCTAGTTTCTACATCCATCAGCGTCAGGAGGATAAATCTGGTGACAAAATCTCGCCATTTAGAGCAATGTTTTCCCGTTTGAAAGGCTCCCTCTGAGGCTGCTGTGTCACGGATGAGAGATTTCACACTGGCATACAGGCAGCAGCGACATGTGCCACAAAAAACTCATTTCAATTTTTTTTTTGCCATCGCTCCAGCCGTTTAGAGTGACAAATCGAACAGGAAACTAAAATCTGCTGTAGGTCGGTTTAGATTAATATGAGGAGGTAGACATTTGACCCCTGGCAGCTTGTGTGGGCAACATGGGATTATGGTTTTGCTGAAATCTTCAAACTAGGATCGATTATTGAGCTGCAGTGAAAGCAGTGTGGGTTGGCTCATGTCAGATATCAGTCTTCTGTTGGAGGGTGCCGTCACACTTGTCCTGATGATGTGGTCCTGGTTTGAGCATATCTTAGTCTTGACCGGTTTGGTTCTTGACCCTGATCAGTACTGGTCAGGTATAGATTTTGTTCCAGGTTTAGTTCCAGGTTTAGAACGAGTTTAGTCCAAAATTTGATGTGGAGTGAGTACTTCTACCCTCTTGTCTCCATGGAGATGTTAATAATTTACCTAAAATCTTCCACAGTTAATTTTATATCTTGCATTTATTTAATTACAGGTGTTCCTATTGATAAAAATGCAACAAAAAAAGCATTATTTTTTACTTTGAGCAGGAGCCGCCCCTCCACAGATCTGACGTGTTACTATTCACCTTATTCCACACTTTTGTCCCTTTTTGCTACGGATTTACACTTGTTTTGACACTCCTGGTAGAATGGTAAGTACATTCACTTAGGTGCAGAATGAAGGTAAAGTCTCCCCACTAAAATTTGCTATAAAGTGATTTGTGTAAAATGTTAAATGTTCTTGTGACCAATTTGGCAGGAAACCAAAGATGTGGTATAACCAGGGAGACCACACCAACAAGTCAACATTGTGTCTCTGGGACGTTGTAGCCTTTGTAGAACTCTCTACACAGACTCTTCAGATTGGCAGCTCTTTATAAAATGATACAATCAGAGAAGCAAAGAGGAGGGGCACAATTAATGGCAACTTCCCGAATAAGGTGACTAGACCTGGTGGCGTCCCCTGCTTGTCTCCATGAACACAGATATTAAATACCATAATGGAGACGAGCAGATACAGCAAAAGGAATAGAAGGTATTATAGATATTATGCTAGATTCCCCAAGCGCGATAAGGAGGTGATGTATTAAATGCATTTTTAAAATGTTACACATTTTATAATAGGAAGTACTTTTTCATTAAACATAGCAAGGTCAACACAAATTGTTAATTTCATAGAAAACTGTGTGCATTTATTATTATGCCTGTGTCGCTGTTATAAAAGGTCCAATTCAGCCGTTTTCTATATTTCATTCATTTTAATTAGCCAACCTTTTTATTATTCCTTTTCCGTCTTTGTTAGAATAATACAAAACAGGCTTATTCTGTAGCCGGCATCTGTCTAAATTTGCTGGATTAATACAGCCATTTGAACGCACTTGCTCTAATGGACTCTAATGGATCTAATACAGTGGATAAATCTGCCCTACCAGCTGTGGTCAAACTGTTCCATCTATAAAGACCAACACTGACATTATGCAAATGCTTTCACATGCTGCATTGTGTTCAAATAATGCAGAAATACTATTAAATCCAACCCAAAGATAGATGTGCTAATAATTCCTGATTCTGCATTCGCTTTCACGGCCTCCTGCTTCGATGTTAGGTATTTTCTCCTTTTGCAGCCTGGAGATCATTACCAGGCTCCGAAACGCAGGAGGAATGAACGTGTGAGACGGAGCACCGAAGGGAGTGTGTTTTTAAAAGGCGATAGATCACTGTGGGTGTTTGTAAGATCAAAACCAAACATTAGCAGCAGGTGGAAGTCGCAAGTGACGCAGGGAGGCCAGAGTACAGCCAAGAATCTAAGGGAGAGCAATCATTGTTACTTATCAGACCCAAACAAACAAAAAAGTGCAATAAATATGCAAATTCTCGTATTCATAAGCAATTAAAATATGTCAAAGAAAGATGCAAACTTCCATTGGTGGGTATTGCTGGGTTTCAGATTAAACCACTTCTATAATAAAGGTAATAATACATTTTCTAATGGGGGAAGTCTCCATGGCGATTAGGGCTGCACGAAATTGGAAATGATCGTAAATATGCGATATGGCTATTATTTACTGCAATATTGATGTTGTATATTGATTGTATATTATATTATTATACTAAGTTTCTTACTCAAACTCTTTCAAAACTAAATTCAACATAGACAAAACAGGGACTGATTCAAGGCAAATTAAGATTGAATTTAAAAGATCTGCCTTTGTAAAAAAAAAAAAAGAAGTGAATTTCTATCTAATGATCTTATTGTTTTTACTGTGATTTATATATATTGACACATTTACGGTATTGTGCAGCCTTAATGGAGATTTCACTGTACAGCATTAATCTATCAATCTATCTCCAAGCAGGTGATGCCACCCGGCCAAGTTAGAAGTCAGATCTGTGGAGACGCAAGCCTAATCACAAAAATAATTAATGTTTTTAAAGGTTTAATTTTATTTAAGCTATATAAACACCCGTAATTGATTCAATAAAAGAAAGATTCATAATCAGAAGGAAAAACATCCTCTTGTTGCTGCCCATATTTGGGAGTATGACATAATTTTATCATAATTTACAGAATCTGAAAACAATCATATAATCAGTAAAATTGTATTCAAGTAAGCAAAAACATTACTGAAGCAGAAGTAAATAGATTGCCTTGGCAGCACTATATTCTAATGTTGAAACCCGACTGAATGTGCGAGTTGCCATAGAGACAGTTTTATAGCTGCATTCTTAGATCTTTCATTTGTTTTCTCTTGTGAAGCTTTTGAACAATTGTTCTGGTCACAATTTTCTATGTGTTTGAAAAGCAATTACGTTTAGTTTATCGCTGTGCAGCAGAGATAAATATTCAGAGGAATTATAAAGAGGCTGCAAATAAAAGAGTGCAGCGGTGAGCTGAAGAGTGATAATGAGTCAGTAAGACTCCCTATGTTTTAGTAACATAGAGTGACAAGAAGTGTAATTAGATGTCAGTTTGAAAGTACAAAAGCACAAGTGGAATCACCACTACTACTACAATTGCAGGCACATCTTATTTCAGGTGAGGTTAAACACAACCAAATCATGAAGAGGCTAAAATTGACCATCAAATTATCTAAGGTAGAAGTGAAACTTAGAATAATATAATTATATGTTGAACAGCTTTAAAACAACATAACTGCATTTTAGAGGTGCAACGTAAACTCACAGAAAGGCAGAGAACTAGAGCTAAAACACAAAATATGGAATGGGGGAACTTTGAAACATGGAAGAAAGCGCCTGTATGTTTAACATGAAACTATTATCATTGCTTGTTTTTACATTTAAATTCTATTTTACTTAGGGCTGTAGTTGACTAAAATAAACCTTTAAAGGCTTGACATGTGCTCTCAATACTGTCATTATTGGGAGTTTTTACAAAAACAGTTATTTATAGAGAAACATACTAGTAAACGATGATGATGCCTTAAACTTGTAATGCGCTTTACAGGCTTGTCGAAGCCTCTTACAGCGCTACACTGTTGTCATTATTCATTCTCTCCACATTCAGTGGTGGTAAGCTACTATTGCAGCCATAACTGCCCTGGGGCAGACTGATGGAAGCAAGATAGCCAATTTGCACCACCACCAATCATTCATGGATAAACCTCTGGCCAGTGATGGGTGGGTGAAGTCTTTTACCTAAGGACACAATGACACAACTTGGTCCAAGCGGGAAATGACCCTCGAGGACGAGTGCGCCTACAAGAGAATTTCTGTCTCTTTTTTGTTAATTTTAATAGTTTTAATCATAGATGACACGCCTGCCCATCGTGGCAACTGCTGTTGTGATTTTGGGCGTTACAAAAATAAATTGAATTAAATTAAACTTATTAAACAATTGTGATACTAACAATTTTTCAATGTACCTTCCAACTCTTTAGTGAAACCTTAAGACTTTTGCATAATAAAGCCAGCTTACGTTTCAGTAAAAGCATTTAGTTACCTTCCATCAGTGTTAACCTAATTTCCTCTTCTCACTCTAAATCTGCATGAGCAGCTCTGCATCCTCCCACTGTCCAAGTGACCCACCCCCACCTCTCGCTCTCTGTGTGCATCCAGCCGCTCTTCACAGGAACAATCTGTCCCACTAATGTGAGGTCGCAGCACTCTATTTTCCACTTATCAGCCCCCTGGATTTCAATACAGCCCTATCACCCTCTGTTGCCTGGGAACACAATAGACCACATCAATGAGTGGATTCACACACGCCTTTTGGATCGGTGCAGCTCTATTTTGGCGATGGCGGCGGATATATTTGATCCGACGCAATGTTTTCATGTTTGATATTTGCAAGTTGAGGTTTTCTCACTTTTGTTTGGTGGCATTTAGAAGATGTGTACCCGTGACCTTGGAGACTGGGTGTGTCTTATGTAACATCAGCCCCCACTGTGGTTCAGGCTTTTCCCCAGCACAAGTGATACAAGATTAATGTCTATTCTTACGCTACAACAGCAGAAGATTCATAGACACATAGGGATAATGCCTACAGAATGAGAAGGTTATAGATCATATTAAGATTATTACGAAAAGGTTTAAAAGATTGGAACTGATACTGGTTTGCCGCCATAAGACTGAGTAACAGATCTTGTTATTGTGAGTTATATTACTATTGATTGTAACCAAAGAGGTGGGCAATATATCGAAATATAAATACAATTGTGAATGTTGTTTCAAAGAAATGCACATTTTGAATATCGAGTGTATCACTTATAGTAACAAAAACAAAGATACAAATATAAACATTAAAAAAATCATGAACTTTCAAATTAGGGTTCTACGGTGATATTTCTGCACTTTTGTGAATAACTTTACAGACATTTCACATTTGTCTTGATAATGAAACCCCAATTAATACATTTAAAGACATGTTATATCTAGTGTTGTCAATCAATTAAAAAAATGAATCAGAACAATCACACTTTTGAAATATGATTCATCCCGATTTATGGCACAGAGCGCTAACATTATTTGAATGTAACGTAATTTTTTCCCAATTTTGTTTTAATTATTTCCCAAATTTGAATTAATTAGCCTATTCAAGATGCTGGGATTGGCCTGGCATTTACCAGTGTTCTGTAATAGATTGGTGGAATATTTGGCCCATATTACTATTTTTAGCGTGCCTTTATTTTCCTCAGTGTTCAGCTCGAGAACTCCGCTGCGTCTTTGGTTCATTTTACAGCGCGACGCAAAGCCAAACCGCTTTCCTCTGCTGTACGCTCTGTGATCTGCACCCGTCCACGTGAGGATTTTACTTGTGAACTCAATCGTTTGATAACAGCACAGCTCCTGAGCCTTCCTCCTTCACTCAGGTAAAGCCTCCTGCATAATCTAATGCAGTCACATAATATAATTTGACTATCGTTATTGGGATACTCCAATCAAAATTGCCCACCCCTATTTATGTGTGCAATCTACTTTTTTCTTACCTTTTTGCATCCAGCTATACAACTGTAAAATGCCATTAACTAACAGATCAAACAAGCATTCTGCTCTAAGTCAGTAGCTGTCCCCTGTTAAAGACCCACAGTTGCTAAGATGTCAGGTCATCATTCCCTCAAAAGAAAGAAAAGATAATATGAACGAATGACATTTCAAAAATCATGAATTCAATGTCTCTGCAATCTTTCAAATGTCACGTTTTTGATAGAATAGAAGAAAAAATGAGGTTACACTGTCCCTATTTATGACAGCACGTTCACATCACCACCTCACTGTACGACGTGGTCTTGTGGCTCCTTTGCATGTTGCCTGTTTGATGTGCTGTGAATGAATACATTTGCACGGCTCTGTCAGAGAAATGAGATACGGTAGACTTCATATTAGCATGAGAAGATGATCAGTGGAGCGGTGCCAATATGAGATGCGTCCTGGTTTTCTGCCCAGAAACACAAGAGTGAACGGCGAAACGGCCCAGTGCCAGCTTTCAATGCCCTTTAGCTGTTACTATAGGAAACTATGATGTCCTCATGGGATCGTAAATGCCTTAGGATGCATTTGAGTCGTAAAATTTGATGATGTGCATCAGCAGTGTGCACAGTTTTAGTCTATACTATAGATCATATGTATCTTATTATTGTAGCTTATTAACACAACTATATGTTTGTAATAATAATTTTAGCCATGTAATTGTAAATAGTTACATTTAATATCACTGTGCGTGATGAGGACAGCACAAGTCCCAATCGTCCCACATTTCTGGCTCTGCTCCTCTCCAAACCTACAAAGTCACAAAACATTTCCTGCTCCGACTGGCCAGAGCTCAAAGAACATGCAAATTGTCACTTAAAACGGCCCATTTCCGCTTTAAACTGTTTATTTAATCAAGTTTTATACAAATGCCTGGTCTAAAATTATACTGTGAAAGTAACTATTAAATAAGATACGTCATAAGGCGCTGGTACAGCTGGCAGCCCGGTGTAAACGCTCTCTCTTCTTTCTCACACTTATTGTGCTTTATCTCCTATATTTTGTAAATATAATTAGTATATTTTTTCTATTTTACTGTACGATAGGGACACGCGCTGGAATAGTTTTTTAATTCAACTGTTTTTGACTTTTTTGATTTGAGCGTTTTTCGTTGCGTTCGTTGTGTTGTTGTGACGTGAGCTAGCTCCGAGTGAGCCCACCAGCCCCCCCGCGCCCTCCGGCCGCGCTAAAGTACGGTGTGTCGTCGGTACACGTTTATATACACGTTTATATGAAAGAGGAACTTCACGAACGATCGGGAAACACACTGGAATCGCTTTAAATTAACTTGTTTTGACTTTATTCGGCTGGATTGAGTGTTTTCGTCGTGTCGTTGCGATATGTCTTGGCTCTGAGTCCCCCGGCTCCGGCCCCGCCCCCCGGCCGGCGCCGTACCGCGTTTACACAAAGGAGGAACTCATGAAACTGCGGAGAACAGTCGTCTTATCCGGAGATCGTCACGTTATCCCGGCGGACATCCTAAGGAAAACGCAACGAGGCAGACGGGCTGGACGTAAACTCCGAGAGAAGAGAGGGACAAACAGGAAGTCGGTTCCCGCCGTAGTCATGGGTAACGTGAGGTCCCTTCAAAATAAAATGACGGAAATAGCGAGCCTCATGCGGTCCCAGAGGATTTATAGGGACAGCAGCGTCTTGATTTTCACAGAGACCTGGTTAACAGCAGAAATGCCAGACTCTATTGTAGGTTTGGACAATTTTCATCTGCTGCGGGCGGACAGAACGAGAGAATGCTTGAAGAAAAGAGGTGGAGGTCTGGCGGTGTATGTGAACACGAGCTGGTCCAAACCCGAACACTGCACAGTGAGGGAGCAGCTATGTAACAAGGATATTGAACTATTGGCTATTGGCATGAGGCCATATTATCTGCCCCGGGAGTTCTCACATGTGATTTTGATCGCAGTCTATGTGGCCCCGTCTGCCAATGCTGAAAATGCTTGTGAAGCACTGCTCTCCTGCACTTGTAGGCTGCAAACACAGCATCCACAGGCTCTCTTCCTCATCTCTGGTGACTTTAACCACGCTTCTCCCTCTTCTGTTCTACCAACATACACCCAGTATGTTACCTGCCCCACCAGAGAGAATAGAACATTGGACTTGTTTTTTGCCAACACCAAGGAGGCTAATTCTTCTTCCCCCCTCCCTCCCCTGGGCAGCTCGGACCACAACCTTGTACATCTGAGGCCTGTGTATGAACCCATCGTGCGCAGGCAGCCTGTGGTGTCCCGTGAGGTGAGGATGTGGTCCGCTGAGAGCGAGGAGGCTCTGAGGGACTGCTTCAGCACCACTGTCTGGACTGAGCTTTATGACCCACATGGGGAGGACATCAACACCATCACAGAGTGCATCACGGACTACATCAACTTCTGTTTTGAGAACATTGTTCCCTCCCGGACGGTGCGGTGTTTTCCAAACAACAAGCCATGGATTAACCGTGAACTGAAGGCTCTGCTGAAGGAGAAGAAGAGAGCCTTCAGGTCAGGGAACAAGGAGGAGCTGAGGACTGTGCAGAAGAAGCTGAGGAGGAAGATCAGGCAGGCTGAGGCCGGCTACAAGAGGAGGATGGAGGAGCAGCTGCAGCAAAAGAACATTCAGGGAGTGTGGAGGAGCCTGAAAACCACCTCAGGCTTCAAAATCCCCCCTGCCCAGACAGAGGGGGATCTACAGTGGGTGAATGATTTAAATGCTCACTTCTTGAGGTTTGATCGGTCACCCGCCCCTCCCCCTGCACAGCTGCATGCTCCCTCTTCCACAGCTGGACAATGCCCTGCATCTGTTCCTCTTCGCTTATCTGCCCCGGACCATCAGCTCCCCACTTCGCCTGGACTCACCCATCCCCCCAGCACACGGTCCCCCTGCCAACCACTGACTGTCACAGCAGCACAGGTGAGGAGTGAGCTGAAGAGGATTAAAGTGAGGAAGGCAGCAGGACCTGATGGCATCAGCCCCAGGCTCCTTAAGTCCTGCGCAGATGAACTGTGTGAAGATATGGAGCATGTCTTCAACATGAGCCTGAAGCTGAGGGTGGTACCACAGGTCTGGAAGACCTCCTGTCTGGTACCTGTGCCTAAGACACCGCGCCCCAAAGACCTCAACAGCTTCAGGCCAGTGGCTCTCACGTCCCACCTGATGAAGACACTGGAGCGGCTAGTCCTGGACCACCTCCGCTCCACCGTGAGCTCAGCCATGGACCCGCTGCAGTTTGCATATCGGTCTGGCATCGGAGTGGAGGACGCCGTCATCTTCCTGCTGCACCGCTCTCTCTCTCACCTGGAAAAGCCTGGCAGCTCTGTGAGGATTCTGTTCTTCGATCTTTCCAGCGCCTTCAACACCATCCAGCCGCTGCTCCTGAAGGACAAGCTGGAGACGGCTGGTGTGGAGTATGACCTGGCAGAGTGGATCCTGGACTACCTCACAGACCGACCCCAGTTTGTGAGAGCCCGAAACTGTGTGTCTGACACTCGGACCTGCAGTGTGGGGGCGCCCCAGGGCACTGTCCTCGCGCCCTTTCTCTTCACCCTTTACACTGCAGACTTCAGACATGACACGGACAGCTGTGTCCTGCAGAAGTTCTCTGACGACTCTGCCATCATCGGACTCATCACGGACGACGATGACGCGGAGTACAGAGGACTGGCGCAGGACTTTGTGGACTGGTGTCAGCGGAACCACCTCCTCATCAACGCGGGGAAGACCAAGGAGATGGTGGTGGATTTCCGCAGACGCCACCCCACTGCCCCCTCACCAGTGAACATCCAGGGACGGGACATTGAGAGAGTGGACTCATACAAGTACCTGGGTGTTCATCTGAAACACAAACTGGACTGGACTCATAACACAGACGCACTGTACAGGAAGAGCCAGAGTCGGCTCTACCTCCTGAGGAGACTCAGGTCTTTTGGAGTGACAGGGCCACTCCTGAAGACCTTCTACGACTCTGTGGTGGCATCAGCCCTCCTGTATGGTGTGGCCTGCTGGAGCAGCAGCATCACAGAGAGGGAGAGGAAGAGGCTGGACAAAGTCATCAAGAAGTCCAGCTCCGTCCTGGGCTGTGCTCTGGACTCGGTGCAGGAGGTGGGGGACAGGAGGGTCCTGGCTAGATTCACATCTATGCTGGACCATGAGTGTCACCCCCTGCAGGACACTCTCTCCGCTCTGGAGAGCAGCTTCAGTGAGAGACTGATCCACCCTCGATGTGTGAGGGAAAGGTTCCGTAGGTCTTTCCTTCCTGCTGCTGTCAGACTTTATAACAAAAACTGTTAGTACTGAACACTCGCAATACTGACCTAACCATGTGCAATTCTGTCATATGTGCAATTGCTGTTGGAATTCATGTGCAATTCATGTGCAATTACTATGAAATTCATGTGCAATCCATGTGCTGTCGTGACACATATTCATGTGCAATTACTGTCGTGATCACATGCAATGGTATTTATGTATTTATTTATTCATTTGTCTATGGGAGTTTTTATTTATTTATAGGAGATCTTCTACTGAAAGTGTTTTTCAGACTTCCTATAAGTGATCTGTTCTTCTGTATCTACCTCTGTATCTACCTGCGTTGCACCAATGAAATTTCCCCATGTGGGACAATAAAGGAATATCTTATCTTATCTTCCTCATAATGAACTTTCTTTACAAAGATGGCATCTACAAATCCAACATGCAACAGTTCATATTAGAATTTGTTTTATGACCCTAGATCACAGTTTAGATTTGATCACAGTTTACATACTTAAAGGAATATTAGAGGATTTCTAGCGAGCAATGTGAGTCTCATTTCCTCGTGGCCTGGACAGCCGAGTAGTTCTCCCACATGTCAATCATTCCCTGCGTTCTACTGCACACCTGCAGCTTCGTTCCCAGGATAGCAGCACATTTCTATGCGCATGCGTGGTTGATATGCCGGTGTGTGTTTAGCGAGTTCCTTCAGTGTACAGTACAAAATGTTGTCAGAGAAAGACTGTGTTAGAGCTCAGAAGAGACGTAAATCTGCGGAGACGAGAGATGTGATGCGATCCGTCGCACTAATAAACAAACGTGCGTGCCCCGTGCGAGAATTGATGGTAGGCGGCGTCTTGGAAACAACAGGAGGGTGGGGGGTGAGTGTGGTGAGTGTGCACATGCGCATTTTTAAAAAAGGGACTAACAGTCGCTTGAGTTCTCAAATCTGCGAAAAATCCTCTATTATTTTTTTTATGTCTATAAAATACATTTAGGAGGTGACTAAAGCGTTCTGCTGCTTCTGTGCGTTCATACTTCACTGTGATTGGTCACTCACTCACCAACAGGAGGAGAGGGTTGTTAAAGTGTCCATGTTTGACCATAGGATTTAATTAACAGCATTACTAAATCATGATAAGACAATTTCAACAAAACAGATATTGTAAGAGGTATTCGGTATTTCCTAGCCCTAAAGTGAAAAACAGGAAGATGTTAACCCTTTGTGCTCTATACTCTGAGTACCTGCCACTTCTGAGACATGTACACAGTTCTCCAGCAGCAGCAGCAGCAGCAGGGCAAACGGTTGCCATGTTATTGATTTGACGTTGATCTTATATGACAGGTGCATTAGACAATATAATATGCAGCCAGTGTGCGCTCCATCTTCCACTTCGATATGTTGTGCTCAGTCCATACATTGCTGTTACATGTGTATTTACCAGATGTGCTGCATACATAAACCCATTAGTAAAGCCACACATAATTTTCAATTAATCTGGAATATATGACTTCACACAGGCATGCACAGCCAAAACATAGAATGGTTAAATTGTGGTATACAAAAGACAATAGAAGAATTACATTTAATTGTTTTATGACCCTCCCACTTTGCCAGCTGGTCAGAGAGACTAGCAGACTAACCAATCACAGCAAAGAATTAGCCCCGAGTAGAAAAATATAGATTTATTTATTTCCCATGTAAGATGTTATTTGTACTTTGGACTGTATTGTTCTTTAACCTTCTTTTATGTGAGGCCAGATGAAGTTGATTTAAATTTGCTATAAGTACACTTGAATTGAACAATCTACCTCTACACAGCAGTAAAAAGCAACAACTCTAGTGCACGACTGTTTTGTTTTGCTTTTTACAAAATCAAACTGTAGCACTCTCGGTTTTGCCGGTACGCCCGAGCAACACTTAGTTCTCTAAAAAAAAGGCGCCTAAATATGTATTGCATATGAATATGAACTATGTGGTTTTGTGAGAGTTAGGAAGTATTAGACTGGTTTAAACACATAATCCCTCTTTTTTTGGTTTTAAAATCATGTAGACCAGCTTTAATAAAAAAGAAGACATAGTGAACTGTATGAATGGGTTTCAATAGTGGCAAACTCCCTTGACGTTTTAGCTATATCATCCACCCGAAGGGTCAAAGTTTGCAAGTACGTGACACACCAAGTGACAACATCCTTACCAGATGACATGCACCAATAGACAAAGGTTGAATATATAATAGAAAAACTGTTTTATGATTAAAAAACAAGCACAACTTGTGAAACATATGAAAAATCTTTGTGCAAATGTTAATTACTTGCACTTTTCTAGTTTAACTGAGGCAAATGAGCTTTTCAATCTCATCTGCTCTTACTCATAAACCCCTCTGATCTATTCAAACTGCTAATCTGCTTTTGATTTCCTTGCTGATGTGGGGGGAATAAAGAAATATTGCACTTTACAGTTTAGTTACTTTGAACTAGAGTATTCAGTGCAGTAAAAGATGGTACTAACCTAACCATTTAAAGTTAAGTAGAAGTAAAAGTAGAAGTTAAGTAGTAAGTAAATTAAACTAAACAGAGTATTCAAGTAGAATTACAAACTAGTGGCCGCAAAAAATATGAAATGAGTAAAACATTTGGGGAAGTACTTAAATAAGAAGTTGTAGGAGTAACTCTCTGGAAAGACAAAACATTAAATAATGCACCAAATCTGGTATTTCCAAAGGACAGCCCTAAAAGATTAGAAAAACTGAATCATATCATAAGGATAGTGGTTGTGCAATTTAATATTGCCCAATTACTCACCGTGGGAAGAGAAACCAAATCTTCCTCAATTAAGACTGCTATTTCACTGTTAAATGTAATACTATTATAAGAACGGTATCAGAAAATTGCTCCTAAAACAAAAAACATATTAATAAAAGTAAATACTACCACCTCTGAAACTTATATAATATGAATATAAATATGATAAAACTCACATGAAAAGATGAAGTGTATTTCAGTGCAACATACAGCATTGATTGTGTTTGTGTGTGTTGAGGTTAACAAGAGCCTGACATGTGAGCACTGATAGGGTGAGCAGAGCCGTACCTTCACGTAGAGCTGCTGGAACTCATCGAGGTTGAGGCGTCCGGTGGGGCAGTCCTTCAGGAAGCCCTTGTACCACTGCTTCAGCTCGTGCTCATTAAACTCTGTGTTCTTCACCAGGTCCTCCATCACTTCAGGGGTCAGCTTGCTATTCTGTTTCCCCATTTTGCCTAGAAATAGAGAAAAACTTTTTAACCCACATTTGCACCCACAAGTGCAACATTTGGCAAATAAAATGTTTCAAAGGTAATCACTGGATAATGTTTTAATGATAACTACCTAGAAAAATCAGGAGGGATTGCACTGACTTGACAGCTTTAGGTTGAGGGTTATACTCAATTAAATATATCAATATATATATACACCGGTATACAGTGGGAACTTACTCATCTAAATCATCTACTCAAGATAGAAGGGCTGCAACGATTATGCTAACCGAGAATTGTCTACTATAAAAAATAAAATCATAGTTGAATCTTGATCGTCGTAATCGTTATCTGCACTATAGAGTATAAAACACACAAAAGGACCTTTTCATGACAAAGACAGTGACATTATTAAATCAAAATGTGAAAAAAGAATAAGCTGTTCTAATTTTCATCAATAATACATTTTATTCATAAATATTCTCTATCTAGAAGCCTTCAGTCACTGTATTTTAAACATAATTTGGTTGATAATGTATTTAAATAGATAGATAAATGTATCATTTTTGACTAGTCGACAAATTAAAAAATTACCGGTACTGACAATTTGACGACTAAAATAATCATTAGTTGCAGCCAAACAAGTTTGAGTGATGGACCTCAAAAAATACTGTTCTGATTACGGTACTAAAATATTTTCATTTTCAAAAGGTTTAAAAGCTTTATGAACTTGTATGAGTCTCATGAACATAATACACAGAATTATTTCTTTTGTTGTATGAGAGCTAGAACTAAATTGCACAGTAGCAACAAGTCAACCGACGCTGACAGAAAGACATTAATGGGGATGCAAGGAAAAATAAATAATAAAAACAGACTTATAAAAATCTGACAGAAATATTTGCTGAACGTCTTGAATTCCCTGTATATGGCAGCTCTAAAGGGAGATCTAATAAAATGTGTGATTATGCCTTTGCTTTGCATGATGTTGGCAGTCTGGGGGACGAGCAGAGGAGTGATTCATCTGGACTGGGAAAAGAACGAGAGATTTCTGGAGAACTGCGAAAGTGCACACCAAAGCGGCTTCTAAAAATACACATGAACAAACGAGTTTGAGAGGCAGAGGAGCGCCGCATGCTGGGGACCTCATCCTGGGACTCATCCAGGGATGGTTTCCTTTTGGGGAACAGGGTCATTTCGGAGATGCTTTTGGATCGCCTTTGACCAGCTGCTCGACCTAGTTTGGTTTTGTTTTGCAGCTGTGTTTTTCTCCGGCAAACTTGAAAATGCAGTATTTCCCAACAGCCCAAGATGTTACACAATAATAGCATTCGATGGTCGAGAAATTGGATGGATTGAAATCAATTTGTTGGTCTATCATCGTAAAACTTTTCAATGCTTTGTTGTTGTTTTTTGTATGTTTTTTTGCTTGTTGAGCCCTATACTCAAAAATACCAGCTAAAACTAAGCAAAAACTGGGAACTGAAATACGGAACTGAAAAAGCTGCAGTGATATAGCCAACATTACTCTGTTCACTAGCAAGGACCACAACCCCAGCTACGATGCAAAGTGTTTATTGGCAGGCGAGAAACACAAATGTACAGAAGTTGATGCCGTTTTGGGGCTTCTTGCGATGAGGGCTGGAGGCTCCCGGGCCTCGATACCCCCATCTAGGAGATAAATTAGAACAATTTAAAAGAAGGTCGGAGGGAGGGGCACAAAAATCATGAACACAGGTGTATGTGATCTGGATGATTAAATAGTGTAGCCGCAGGAAGGGGCGTGGTCCTGCTCCCAAACTTAAGATAACAAACTTCCTGTAAACTTACAACTATCCATAGCATCGTGCAGAACAGAATATTAAAGTATAAACTGCATTAGATTTGCTCCCTATTTCCACTCGTTTTTGCTATAGACATTGACTACATTATTTTTTTTTTCTCTGACCAGACAACTGTACATACTACTTATTGGGGCTGCAATCAACAATTCGTTTTGCTAATCCATTAAACTGGCAAATACAATTATTTGTGATTAATCGGTTTACTTTTTTCAGCCCTACTTCTTATGACTAAAACGTTTACCAAAGTGATTAGCAATGTGACAAGCAGTTCCACTTGCACCACTTCATCGCACGAGGTAATCTTGTCTCTGCAACTCAGAAAGGTTAATATGATGAACCCGCTGGCCTTCTGTGACTTTTAAAAAACTATTACGCTCATTTCATTGACTAATTTCTCCTCTGCCTCTGCCTACACCCAGCTGCCTCATGTCTCACTAAACACTGATGCCACCACTTCAAGCCTTGATTAGCTCATTAAAAACCCCTACAATTACTTTAATTTGAAGACACCGTTGAACACTTTTGGCGTGTTTGCAGGGGCACTTGACGTTGTTTCCTGAGAGCGTTTTTGACTTGTGCAGAGCAGTGGGAAGAGGTGGTGTTACGCTTGTGCACTTCGGACTGTCATGCTACATTGGTTTCTCACTAAAAACTATTCAGGAGTGTGCCTTTATATAAGAGGGATGTCATAACTCTGAGATTGCTTTTGGGCATAGCAAAGGTTTTCAACACCTCAGGGAAAGTGTACGAGAAAAGCAAAGACTCCCTGTGGTGCATTACAGGTGTTTTTGCTTTGCTATTTTAGTAAAGAGTAGAAGAAGCAGAAGCAGATACGACAAGACAACATAATTCGGGCTATATAGAAAAAACATGGCAGATATCGACTGAATTGTGCATTGGCTTGTATCGAATGGCAGATAGTAATTTCTACTAAAATTATCAAAACTAGATACACATTTAGCAATCACATACTGGACAAAATTTGACCTTTACTGATCGGTTTTAGAATGATCTTGAGCTTTATCAGAACTAGTGTAAGACCGCATGGTAACAAAGAATGTGCTGTTATTTTGTCAAAAAACGTCCATTACGCCTTTAAGTTTTGTGACATTAATTCTGATGAGACAGTGAGGTGCTTTGGCTAAGGTAGAGCGATGTATATAACTGTTTTTGTGTATTTCTTCATCGTTATAAGGTAAGCTATACTTTATTAATCCCTCATCAAGGAAATGTATTCTCTTCATTTGACCCATCCTTCAGTGCTGCTGGGACAACTTGTCAGAAGCAGTGTGAACCATCTCCAGCTCTTGAGTTGGCCGTGGTCAGGTTTGTCGCTGGAGGATCTACAGTGCATTTTTTGGGCTGATGAAGAAACTGGAGCCTGGAGGAAACACACCCAGACACGAAGACAAACATGTAAACTCTGCACAGAAAGGTCGAGGCGGCCTGAGAGTCAAACCCACAACCTTCTTGCAGTGTGTGCTATGTTGTCCATTATCATTTGCTTTGGGCCACATTATCTAAATTAAATGTGCACTGCATTACTTGATAAGAAGCACTTGCTTGTCTCAATGAAGATGTTATAGCTTTGCCTGAAATGCTCCACAATGTGACATTAAACATATCTATTGAAATCTAAAGCCACAAACAAATAGGCAATGCAATAACATCTCCATGGAGACTACCAGCGGGCAAGCCCTTCAGCTGTTCAATTTACCTGGTGTACCTTTAATTCTCTTGCCTTATAGAAAAGGGTGTATATTTGGTTATCTTAACATCTCTGTTCTTACAACTTTTAAAGAAAAACTGCCAACTTAAACTACAAATGAACACAAATTAAATTAGCTTCACAAGTTAAAGAACACACCACTCAATGTCAGCATTCTATTATTGTCTTTTTCTTTCACCTCATACAGTATTTTTAATTTGACCAGGCCTGTACGGAAGCTGGTTCAGTGAGTGTGTTTTATTGATCCAAGCTTTACCATAACATACTGAACCTATCTTTCATCATAAAGAGTCCTATCCACAGGCTTCAGCTAATTTTAGCCATCTGTAAAGGGAGGAATGAGGAGTGAGCGACCGGCCACGCTTGATCTAATTTAGCTGTTTGTATTGTTGATGGAGGACAAGGACAGAGCAGACTCCAGAATGCATGTCACAGAGGTTATTCTTTTAGAAAAATTACATTTCACTGTTAAGTATAGCCGCGCCCTTGCCATTTCCTTTGCCCAGTAACCGTAAGTAGCAAACATAAAATAACAAGCAAGAAATGAAAGCATGTGACGCATCCAGGCCAATGCAAGCTGTATATATTACTTCTGATGAGCAATAAGCTGTTAAGACTAAATATATCAAAATACAATTCAAATCTGTAATAAGGAAGTTATTATTATATCTGTGCAGTTAATTGAATTTCAATTATTGCTACACTCAAATTTCTGTTCTGCTTCTTAATTATTCTGCTCCTCGTCTAATCTGCATTTGCTTCTAAAACATGTATCAGGTGTTTGCCAGTGGTGTAGTTGTTTTAGGTGTTTCACATATGGCGTTGTGGGTTCACCTCCCAGCCATCACTGTTTGCTGAATGTCTCTACCCTTCCTGTCTCCCACTTCTGATTTGGAATTGAAAAAAATCTTTGTTAAATGTTAAAATCTATACTTCCTCTAACTACTGGCAGTTTTGAAATAATAGATTTCAATGAATATGCAAATAATCAGAAACAGGATTTGTTCTACAATGGATTACACATTCTCTAAGGTACAAAGATAAAAGCTGCACGTTTATTGAGTGGGCTTGAGTGCAGTGTGATGCTGACACACTTCCTGGTGTAATGTATGAAGTACATCGGATGTTGTTCCTCCCTTTGGACAGCACTAAGCACTGAGCAGCTGAGCCTCTGAGCCTCCTGTCCAATCTGCGTCTCACGCTTTTAATAATAGCACTTTTCCAAACGCTATGCCAAAGGTAAGCATTATTCATTCAGCCCTCCCTCTCAGTCAGTGATACATTACTTTAAAGTCACAGTTGTCCTGGAGCAGACAAACAAAGCGATGGCTTCCATTATGTGCACACTGCTTTTCCAACTGCTATGTATCATACATTCATACAAGGTTATTGAAGAGTCTTGACCCACCCACACTTAATCCACATTGTCTAGTATGAAAGTGAGCATGAATGATTGCGGTGGTCGGAGGAGCCAATGGCCACCGAGTTTGATGAAACATTAATGACAACAATGTAGAGTTTGAGAGGCTTCAACTATTATTAATTGTTGTGTGCAGCAAGGAATTGAACCTTAAACACCCTTTAGTTACTGGGAGATTGTTTCTTCCAACAGCAGCCCAGTTTTTCTATAAAACACTGAACAGCAAATATACACAGCCAAGTTAGGGTGGACAATATTGTCAAAAAGGAATATATCAATATTTTGTTGAATTATCTCGATCATGATATTCATATTATGGCAGTTCATCAGAATGCCTGTAAATGTCTTTATTAGAGTTTAAGTATCACATAAAACATGATAGGACTGTAAATTAACCCAAAAAAGTGCAGACATATCTCATTATGCTTTGTTTTAAAGATGACATGGCAAGTTTGTTATATATATTATTTTATTCTTCAACTGCTTATTTTGCATCCTTTTAAATGTACTAAGCAATATACTTTATACTTAAATTTAGCTTATCTCCAAAACAACAAATGTGATCAATTTTATTTAAATGTGTCTCCCTCCTCTACTACCAAGTGGTCCATCTCATTAATTTCTAGGGCCATAAGCCTTTAGTCGTTGAGTCCACTACTCGGTTGATAGTGTCTTAGTCGACTAAAATGTTATTTTATTTATCTTTTATTGAGATTATAGGGATGCATACATACACAAAGAGAAAGCATGGAGTAGTTGGAGTTTTGAGTTTTATCTCCCTTTTTACACTTACAGCTAGTCCATTAATCAACGCACAGGGAATGTCTTTAGTCAACCAAGAATGTATTTATTCGACTGCAGCCCTGCCAACTAGTTTGTCATGGAACTACTGATGCCGACATCTTGTACTCAAAGCTCTTTAGACACATGCTCTAGTGCTGTTACTGTGAGGAGCGAGGAGGCAGTTAATCCTTACCATGCACTGCTAACACATTTGTATATCATAATAGCAATCAGACGGGACAAGCCCATGCCAGACAAGGAAGAGACAGCGAGCTGAGGCGGATGTGTCCCGAGCGAGACAGGAGACGTGTGTCAGATTGGTTGTTATGCCACTGTGGAGCAGAAGGGTCACTCTCAATGGACAAAGGGTGACACTATTACAACTACATCTCCGGAAGAATATAT
Source organism: Eucyclogobius newberryi (assembly GCF_026437365.1). Lineage (NCBI taxonomy): Eukaryota > Metazoa > Chordata > Actinopteri > Gobiiformes > Gobiidae > Eucyclogobius > Eucyclogobius newberryi. The sequence goes on from NW_027316533.1 coordinate 118,898, forward strand.
TGCAATGGAAGTGACGTGTTTGACTGTACTAAATGTACAGAATCAAATATTTGATATTTGTATAATATACAAAATCAATCATTATTGATAAATATTAATGAATCATATTAAGATTAATTATGTGCAAGGATTGTCTTATGTTATATTGCATTTGTCATCTGTTAATACATTCTGACAGATCATTATGGATAAAATTTTAGTAATTGTTCAATTCGTACATACGAACATAATTGAGGTGTATATACAATAGTCCACATTCAGATAAGAAATGGGTCTATGTGAGGCACAATCGAGTCCGTCCTTCCCTTCTTTAAGTATCAGAGATATGATTTTTAAGAGATATTCTTTTAAACTAGTAGGGGTAGTCCAGTTATAAGTTGTTAAAAGCAAAGTGTTTCTTTTAGACCTTTATACCACTCTGAGGTGAACCCATCACTCCTTCTGTCAAAACAAGCAAATTGAGGGTGTCCAAAAAATAATTGATTTCATCTTCTTTAACGCCTGAAATTTTATTAAAAAAATCTGCTATAGAAATGTTGTTTGGTTAAGATGATTAACTGATCACTGATTTTTGATCGTCTGATCTATTCTGATGTAGGTTGTATGTGGATTAAATAAATGAGTATACCGACGTGCACTGGGGTTCATCTCCCTCCAGATGTCGATCAGCCCTATATTCTTCCTTCATTTACAGAATTTGTTATTCATTGCTCCAGCTCTGGAATTTGATATAGCAAATGTAGGTTGAAAATGAAGATTTCTATCGCTGCCACAGATTAGGGTTCCCTCAGAGTGGTTCTCAGTCAGGTCCATAATGTTAGTCTAGAAAGTGATATCACTCCCTGGTGGAGAAGACACATTATTAAAGTAAAAACCTTTCCATTGATTTAACCAGTACATATCTGCCATCTTTGTCTTAACATTCAAAAGTTTGTTCAAAAGTTATTCTGTTTTAGATCAATATTGCATTGTGATTATGTTTGCCTCTCTGTGATGAATAGTATAAAAAAATGTAAATGTTTTTTGTTATTTTGCTATATTGCTCAAATGTGTCTCTTGGAAATATATCTTATATCTTCTGTATCTTTTTACTTTTCTCATTTATTTTACTATATATGTATATTTTATTTTACTATATATATATATATATATATATATATATATATACAAGAGGCTTTATCAGCACAGATGAAATACAAGTTCAGGACCACAGAGTGCCGTGCATCTCCATCTTGAAGCCTCTAATCACTCGTTTGAAGACGGTCAGGTGAAGGTTTTAAGCAGGGAGAAAAGATGGTTTGAAAGAGGAGTCAAGGAAGCTATTTTTGTTAAAAAGAAAGACCTTCTTTAAACAGAAATGGAGGGCTCAGATTCAATCTTCCTGGTATCTATAATGGAACACTGAACCCCTGGAAAGGTAGAGGACCAGGACAAGGACATTTAGATGCTAATCAGGTACTCAGGGTGGTTGAGCCAGGGTCTCACAAAGACAAAGAGGATTCTAATAGGCCATTAAAAATTCTGAATAGGCTAGCTCGGTAGATACAAGGGGGGAGTTTCTGTTGAAACAAACAACTCTTTCTACTTCAGGAAGGCTCCGCCCAATGGGCGGGTCTTACCACAGAACAGTATTAATATCGGAGTTCTCGATCTAAATTCTTTTATTGACAATGACTCTTGGATGAGAGTCGAAACGTCTATTTTTTCAAACTGAGTCCAGATGACTACAACTGAAGCTTTTTCTACTATGGAACACGCCTGGACGAATGAGGGATTACACCGACATATATATATATATATATATATATATATATATATATATATATATATATATATATATATATATATATATATTTATTTATTTATTTATTTATTTATTTTTATTGCTTGATCATTATGCCATTTAACATTAAAGGATGCTACAAAACTCTGGCTGAATAAAACACATAAACACAGGAACTACATTCTGTCCTGGTGTCCTGGTATCATCAGTTAGGACGTGATTTACACGTGCAGCAGGGGTGAAGGTAATAAGAGTTAATATATAGGCTTTTGAAAAAACATTTCACCTGTGCGCTAATGAGTTTGTTTCGCCTAGTTTTGAAAGCTTCACTGAAAAAGCCTGCAGTGGGCAACAGCAGTCAGGTGAATATTCAATCCAACGGAAAGTATCCAGAGCGCCACAGCACTTCCGCCGGCACCACCTCACTGCACGGTCTGAGCTCCTCTCACACTCTTAATACTATGGAAAGACAAGTCACTGCACTGCAGCTGGATGTGCATGTGGAGTGAGCCTAGGGTAAGATGACCCTGCATTTCTGAACTTGTTCCTATAGGTCGAAACAACAAAGCAGGGAGGGATGGGAAGATTATTTGGTGAATTGATAATTGTTATTATTCAAGTCACAATGTAATCTTGAATTCAATCTATTGTCCAAAAAAATATTTCTAAATGTAGCGTACTTTTATATCTAGCCATTTTGGTCACTTAAACTTTATTCTGTGATTCCCAAAAGTTCAATTTGAAAAGCTGGTCTCAAACTTGAGGAACAGTAGCATGTTGGACAATGGGAATTAAATAAAATTAAGAATTTCACAGTTGTTTGGTCATAATCTCAGTAATGATTATGTTTTTTCTCAATATAATAATCTTAACACTAAAATATGATATTGCGACATCCTACAAAAAAGTAAGACATTTTTAGCGGACATTCTATTATCTCATGAGTTCAGCTGTTCTGTTTCAATTGAACAAGTTTGAGTTATGGCTGCTACTTTTGCTAAAATGATGAATTAATGCCATCAAAAAAGTACTTGGTTCAGCTTAAACAGTAATATCCTTAATTCTCCCCAAAAGGTCATTTCTACACCATCCATCACACTAATTTGTTGATTGACAGGTGTGATTGCCCGCCTCCTAAATTACAGCTCATTCAGGGAACATTTTTTCATTTGGAAGCCTAAACTATGGTCAATTAGAGACCAAAAATGTGGAGTGAGACTATAACAAATTAAGAATTACCATCAAAACATGATCTCACAGAAAGAAAACATGAGCTTTTAGTAACCATTGAGGTCTATATGAGGCACTTCAATGGCTGAAGCTTATGTTGTTGTTGCTGTTGCTGTTGTTGTTGTTGTTGTTGTTGTGTTGCTTTTGTTGGTGGTGAAAAAGGGGCATTTACCGCTACCTACTGTAGTTGTACGTCTTCAAAGTATTTGTTTTACGCTGTACAATTTTTATTAAAGGAAAGTGCAAAAGATAGACTAAAAAAGAGTGAATAAGAGAGAAACAGAGAGAGAAAGAGAAGGAGCGAGAGAGAGAGAGAAAAATAGAGGGAGGGAGAAAAAAAAGAAGAAAAAAAAACGAGCGGCCGAAGCTTATGCATGCTTTTATCCACTATGTCTGAGAAGTAGTGCATGTGAGCGGAGTTACGCTTTCCTCGACATCATTAAAGTTTCATTCACTGTTCAACATTCTCACTGCAGCCTATAGGGTTATAACAGTGAAATGTATTAAGCTTCCCGATGCGTGGATTGAGTGCCATGTCCATATGCGCTTGCTAAATCTTGGTTGAACTTCTAACCCTGGAGATGATTCCCATATGGCAGTCGTAAGCTTACATCATACAGTGGTGGTTACTCATCCGTCTGTCCTGCTCCATTCTTTCACTATCTGCTCTATGTCAGTTGGAAAGCTTACGTCACTCGAACGGCCCCTCGTTTATTGTCACGCCTTGACTACTATAACCTCTAATAAAGCATACATACAATACGGAAACGGGAGGGACACTGCAAGATGCAACTAAAAGCCAAATTCTATTGCATCAATTGATATTCAATAAAACTGCATTCATTCATTTGGCCCTTTGTGGTTGGACTGCTCACATTTTTTAATTTTCTTGGTATCAATACTGGAAATTGCATTAGATTGTAACCATTCAGTTACTAAGAAAGTTATTTTAAATCTTGAAATGCTACCAGGTATATACTAACTATGGTTGTAAAAAAAAAAAAAATCTTAGAGAGCTAGAAATAATTAATTTAATTGGAACCTAACATATTTTGTGAACAAAATTGTCACAATAATCTACCATTGTTGTCATTTTTTGTGTTTTAAACATTTCTCTACTAACAACCCACAACTTTAAGGGTACAGAGTTCCCCCGCATAATCAGCCTTCTGCCAAATGAGCAAATCTCTCCAGTTTTCACGCCTCTTGATTGCCACCAGCCACGCACTAATCAATTCCATTTTTTGTGATATGGCTTTTGGGAAGAAGAACAAAAACAAAATCTGAGCCTAAATCAAACAAAATTACCAGACAGATGTGATAAGAAGGCCATAATCACCAACACTCTCAGTAAATCTAGCGCTGTTGCTTCCTGCGCGTCATGTTACGCCTGCTTCAGTTCTGCACCACTTACTCACATCCAGCTAAATTAAAAACACAGACAGCTGGTGCATGATCGGCAAATGTCAGAGTCATATTTTAGCTTGGGGGGAAAAACAAGAATTTCGAGGTAAATAAATTAATAAACCCCAAGCCTGGGAGTGAGGCAGATAAAGCACCACGCTGACACCAGACCTGAGTCATACCCTTTGTCTTGTAGAATCCACCGGGGTCTCGCCTAAGCCAAAGTGAAAAAATAGCCATAATTACACACAACGAGACAGTTGCGGGAGTCCATAGAAACAGCAGTAAAGACAGCTTTCAGGAGTGGCAGCATAGGAAGGTAAGAATAGGCAATTACATAACACTGTGTCCCTTAACCATCACTTGCCAACAGGGGATGACCTTGAGATGGAGCGCTGGCCTCTGGCAGTGGAACCATGCGCAGGAGAATAATGGGGCATATGGCAGATTTAATATCCTGGAAATGGAAAGAACATGAGAAATGGGAGACAACGGCGGCGGCTGGCTCACATGTGCAGTCAGTTCAGTGTGATAAAAATGAGACCCAACCCTGCGCTACGCTCACACACCCATCCATGCAACATCAGGACCAGTTGAAACGCAGCTTATTCCTGCCATATGGACATCTTATCTGCATAGTATTGGACATTTGAGAGTCTGGATGTGTGAATGTAACTCGAAACAACCTATAGAATTCAAATGGCATCTCGAGTAGTGGTCATTTAAAATCGTTCAGTGGTCAAAAGTGCTTTATGTGAAAGAAAATAGGCAAAGATGCAACGGTTTAGACACAGAATACAAGTCAAAAATGCTCTTCTATGTCAGGTTCCAGTAGTGCGTATTTGCAACAAAAAAACAACGTATTGACACTGGAAAAACCCTTCAACACTGCAACTCTCCAAATAATTCCAGTCATTTGAAGTCTTATGAAACCAATTGACGCACCGCGTTGCATCATGCAGGTGTTCACCGTCCAAAACTACACGAAATGCGTTATTAAAAAGAAAGAAGCGCCAGCTCGTTACGGCAACAACAAAACAAATTACGCAGTATCAACATCGATGGGCACGGAATTGTCCTCCTACCTTTGCGAAAGTGCGGAGACAACGGGAGACAACGGCAGAAGTCCGACGGCTGCTGGCGCTGGAGAAAGAGCTGGTCCAAAGAGCGAGAAGCTGCCGCGTTTACGCACGAGAAACACGCGTCAATGCACGAGTTAAATCTGTCAGAAATGTCAGATGTTGGTTGTTGTTGTTGGTGATGAACGGGGGGGTGTGCAAAGTAAAGCAGGTCCCGCGGTGTGTGGCTGATCACGGCTGTTCAGAAGCCTCGGCGCTGGTGGTGTTTGGAGAGCAGAGGAGGAGACTGAACCAAAGCGAAGCGGCCACTGTCTCTCTAATGTCTCTCTAATGTCTCTCTAATGTCTCTCTTCTGCTTTATTATTGGCCGACGCTGTCAAGAAGAGGACGATGTCTAAACGCGGGCAAATGGAGCGTGTATAAAGCACATATTATGAGCTGTGTTTGGTTATTCGTCGTGTGTAAAACGCTGGGGAAAAGCATGATAGATGCGTGTTTAGTATGACCCGCGCGCGTGTCGTATGTGATGACGTGATGCTAGGCCAGTGTTTCGCGCCACAAGTCAAAACGAGCTAGCTGGAGGCGTCCGTGTTTAGAACGATTGTGTGGTAAGTAAACAGGTACATGTTGGACGGTTTAAGTGTTTGGGGACCGCATAGCTTTGCCAAAGTTTATGAATTCGCGTTATGAACCGCAGTTATTTACACTTTGACTCCCGTTTTTCCCGCATTAAGGAAACTAGCCAGTCCAAAAGAAGACTTCTGCCGAGTTGTTTGGCTAACGAGGTCAGTAAATGAATAAAACTGTGCAACAAGCTCTTAACATGTCAGATTATGATTTATATTACCTCCTGGAATTTACAATCACGTTTGTTAAGCGTGTTTCAATACAGTTATTCTAATTTCCTATATTTGTGGGGATGTTTTTGTTTAGCTCGCACTTGTAAGGTAAGTAATAAGTCGAGATAAGGTAGAGCCTTGTTTTAAATGATGGTTAAATTAGAGCCTAGTTTTGGAGATTGTGGTATAGATTAGGGCCTGGGTGAGGGTCATGGATTTACTTTGAAAAATAACTTTAGATAGAGCGATTGGCCGGTATTTGTACATCCTACTGGGACCTTTTTATACGTGAGGTACTGTAGTTCCTCTGTTCATAGAAAAGGGGAACATAGGTACTGGGAAGTATAAGTACAGGGTAGAATAGATACGCACCCATGAATCCAAACAAACCGATGCCTAATAAACTCATTTGATGGGCTGATTTGGATTATTTCCCCATAATTATATCATTTCAAATTACTACAAACTGGTTGTCACATTTTTGCAGTTCCCTTTTTGAAATGAAGTGTTAAAATAAAGTTTATAAAGGTGGGGTGCATACCTATACTCCCCTGTATAGGTTATAGACATACAGATAAGCTTGGTTTCTTTGGACTCGGCCCATAAAAACAAACAGTATCAGTTGATCTGCAGTGCATAGAGGCCTTTTTAACACTTGACTCTGTTAAGTGTCTGTCAACACTTGACATTAAAAACTATTACACAACTATTCAACTTAGTTAGCAGTTAGAGTTAATGCACGATTAAAAGTAATAACATCTATAATAGATCATTAATTAAACATGCCCAAAATAGTAGTGTTAAAGGTGTTCTGTAGGGTCTGCCACCTGCTTGTCTTCATGGAGATGCCTTCAATGTTCCATAGTATGGCATTGTACCGTTGTCCATCTCCATGGAGACAAGCAGCAGGAGATGCCACCAGGCCAGAATTTATTTTTGAGCAATAAAAACAACAAATATAATCTAAAATAGATACAGTAAGTTTAATGTCATACTGTGGAACATTCCAGACAAAGCGATAACATCTCCATGGCGACAAGCAAGTGGCAGACCCCCCACCGGAAATGCTACATCGTGCAACTCAAAGAAATGCATTCGGCTCAATGATTTGCAAAGTACACACCTATTTAAGGTTAAGGTTAATTTAATTTCAAATCACATAAAGCACAATTTTTGTCTTGTTTTGTTTTAAGTGTAAAAATGATGCATTTAGTTTCATTATCAATCTGTGTTAGCCCAGCCCACCCTGACTACCATAGTTAATCTCATTTGAATCGACGGCAAACTCTGATCAATAGTCATGAGACGTAAACCAGTGTTCTGCTCAGTAACAGTTTTTTCTTTCGCTCCACTCTGCCATTCTAACAATCCATTTGTCTAATTAGCGTGCATTTGCATATCTCTGGAAACCTAAAAGCCGGCACATTGTGTGTCTGGAACAAAGCTCATTGTGGCGTTTCTCATTAATGCTGGTCAGTAAAGACAGGTATCGGTCTGCGCTGCAGCCGGGTGTCCTCTCTGTGCAGTGAATGTGCTCCATGCTGAGAAACAATCTGCTCTGACAAATCCATCCGCTGATAGAATAATGTGTTGTGTCCCATTTCTCAGGTTTGCTGTCAGACTTCACCACAGGTTTGGGATCAAGGTGAGTTACTGTCCTGCATAAATTACGCTCTTAAGAAGGCTAAGATGTGCATAGCGTTTCAATTACCTAAAATCACTAAGTAACAACAACACATGTATGTAAGTAGGCTTTTTATTCTGATTCCAAACACCGGTAAGTCATAATGCAAAATTCCAATCTTTCTAAAACAGACTTAAATGTACATATATAACTATTCAAAAATTTATAGTTTTTTTCCCCTCACATTTATGTATTTTCAAAAACAAAACAAAAAAAGTCTTTCAGTATTGATTTCATGAACATAAACCAAACCAAATATAGCCCATTACCCTCTCCAAACCTATGACAAAGAATTGGCTTTATACCTATTGATTAAAAACACATATAATTAACAATGAGACACAACTGAATCTCAATTGTGATTAAAATTGGATTTATTGCCCAGCCCTATCTACATGTTAACATAATACACATATTATTTGGTTGATTAGCTCTGGTGACCAACATATTTGAGTATGCATTGCATTCCCTTCAAATACTGTAAAATGTACCTACAGTTGCTATAAGAATTTTATAAAACATTAAAGGTTGAATGGACGATTTTTTTGGCATGAATTTGAGTCTTATTTCCTCGTGGCGTGGACGGCCGATTAGTCCTGCCACGTATCGCAGATCGTCCCACATTTCCGCGTGTCTAAGCGCATTGATCTATCATAATATAGTTCCCTCAGTGTACGGGGCAAAATGAAGACGGAGAAAGACAGTTCGAGCTGACTCATAAGTGGACTGAAATCTACGGGAGACGAGAGATGCGATGCGATCCGTCGCGCTAATAAACAAACGCACATGTGTGTTGTATCAGTCCGCACGGGGGAGTGCTTATGCGCACTTCCCCGTGCGTTCTCAAATCGCCGAAAAATCGTCCAACGTGCCTTTAAGTACTAGATGCACTATCATTGTACTTCTGTAACACTATATTCTAAATCTTCCATTAAATGCAACTAACTGATTAAATACAACTTTCATTTATTTCAATAGGAGTAGAAAACATGGATGGTTACGACAATCATACGTCTGTGGAAGAGGTGACCTCGCCGCCGTCTCCTAAACGACCAAGGCCAGATCACGCAGAGGCAAACAACGGAAAAAAGCTAATTGACTCTCCTCAGCTTCTTACATTTCCACAACCTGGCTTTATACAGCAGAACAGAAGCCAGACATGTTCAGAAAATCTGCCTTTAGAAACCACACATATTCAAAGCTTTGATCATTTTGGCACAGATTCAACCGTGCAAGCCCAAAAATCCAAAGTTTCCATTACAGATATCACAGAAACTGACAGGCTCATTTTAAACATGTTATTTGATTCAGATGATGCCGCGACAGCATCGCATGATTGCAGCTCTTTGGGGAAATCACTCCAATGCGAACACCCTGTTGTGTTTTGCCTTGCCAGAAGAGACACGGACGAGGGGAGGCAGGTGCAAAACAGCGGCTCTCATGTCCAAATAGTCACCTTGACTCGGGCTGAAGAAGATGTCAGGTGTCAAGCTGATTGCAGTTATGAAGAAGCACCTCGTGATGAAGACACTGATATGCAAAATGGAGCTCTGGCAACGGCTGAAGAGCGTAATCAACAGGAGATTGAATGTGAGTTCAGTAAGAAACCCCTTCGCAACAATAAAATGGAACAGGTGAAAAAAGACTCATGTCTCAACCATTTTTGGGACAGTGAATCATTCAGCACGAATCCCAAAGTGTGTCCCTCAAGTAGTTTGGCAGAAGCAGGTGAAAATAATGACGAAACATTAGAATTGCAAAATGTTGCCTCTTGTGATGGGAAAGCAGAAGCGCAATTTAATGAAGGTAGGAAACAATCATCTGCAGCTGCTGGTGAGAGGGACGTGGAGACAGTTGCTGAAAATATGAGCTTGTTTTATGCAAAATATACGTGTGAAGCAAAAAAAGCAGAGACTGTGGAAGAGTTGAGCTCAGAAGTTGGGATTCAAACAGCGAATGACACAACAGAGACACAAACGTCGGTAAGCATCAGTCAAGTCATTACTGAAGGAGATAATGATGCAGCCTCTTTCTGTGTAATTGACCCAGTAAAGAGGAGTGGAGCTGACAGGCCTGCTGCGGAAAAGCACTGTACAGGTTTTGAGACATCTGCATCTGAAAAACTCTGCAAAATGGACGAAAATCGTACACTTGATACCGCCGCTCTGCAGGGTGGTACAGTCAAGCTCCCCGGGCCTGAACAGACCGGACAGCTGCACTTTCAAAGTCTAGAACAGCAGCAGTTTGAATATGAAAAAGCCTGTCTATCACACACAGAGGCGGCAACTGACAAAACCAGAGCGACGCTAAAAAGTGACAAGAGCGACACTGAAAACCGCTGGAGACCCACAAGCCCTTGCTGCGGCGGTTCAGCCATTTTTGATTCTGCTGAAGATCAAAGCGGAGGAAGCCGGGGGACAGTGGAAGATGAGTTGAAAGAGAAGAATCAATCTGGAAGCCTTTCTGGTAGCCTTGACCACCCAGAGGTGCAAGTGGTTGAGCACTCACGGCGGGACATGACAAGAAAGAATGAGACAGGCGAGAAAGAAATAACAGTTGTTAGCATGAACGGCGACAATGGGCTGTGGTTGAAAGAAGTGGTTCTTCTACAAAACATGTATAAAGTGACAAACGAGAGTGCACACTGCAATTCGAGGAATAAAAGTAATTGTAGCAGTGGGGTTCAAGGTGGAATAGACTCGGCTGGTTTTGCTGATAACCAACACACGTCTTGTAAAACAGCATGCAAGGAAAACACAGTAGAAGGAAGAGCCATGGAAGAGGAAATAAATGAGAAAGAAGCAACATCTGTAGGGTCAGAGCAATTTGAAGTAAACATGGCTGACATCCAATTCACAGATTTGAACAAACTTGAGGTGGAAGGTGAAATGATGCAAAGTAAAGAAAAGGGGGTAAAGGAGGACACAAGTGAGCATGCACTGGTTGAGTTAGTGTTAGAGCAAGAAAAGGACAACACGGCTGAGAAGAATCACTCCACTTGCCATGTATTAACAGAGAATAGTTTTGGCATTGTAGAACATCAAGGAGAAAAAGCTACTGCCCTACAGATGTCACCACAACAGAATACTAACGTGGCTATTCAGTTGCCTTCTGAATTTCATCAAACCTTTGGCAACTTTCTAAAACAAAGCAGTGACAAGGACATTGATGAAAATACTTTGAACGCGAATCTACATGCAGCTAAAAGTAATGACAGTTTGACTTCATGTGAGGCCGCTGTCCCGGGAATAAATAACTCTGGAATAAACTCACAGCGCTCTGATCACAGTGTCGCGACTCTACACGACTGTAATGGCAGATTTTCCCCAGCGCCATCTGCCTTTCCTTTCACCAAGCAAACGCCCGTCGGGTGTTTTGACACGTTCGAAAAGATCCAGCTCTCACCAGACAACGACATGGACTCGTCTGCTCTGGGCAACCGTCCCCTGCTCGCCAGCCCGCCCCGACAGATGTTGGAAAACCCCCAGCATCAAGTTCACGACTCCAATTCACGTGAATCTGAGATGACTGAAGAGATTGAGTTGTCTAATCCGAACGAAGATGGATGTTTAAGCAACCGTAACACTTGTAACGAAGTCCCAAGCCCCATTTTAGCAGCAGATGTTATGGCCCAGGGCTGGCCAGAGCTGTGTGACGCTGACTTACAAATTTACGACTGCTTCCAAGACGATTCAAACCTTGACTTTTCGATTGTGTCGATTGAAAGTGACTTTTCTGACTGTGAAGGCAATGGCAGCCACGCGTTTGAGATGAAAATGCAATTTGACACAGTGCTGGAAGAGCTGAAGCTGTTTTTCGAGATCAGTGCGAGTGATATGTCATGCGGCGACGACACGTCATCTCTCGAGCCTCTGAGGGAAATCGCTGAGGCCTTAGAAGAAGGAGAAGCTTCAAAGTGTAAAGACGATGATGAGAGCCCAGAAGAGCCAGATGCTGGAGTAACATCTTTAGGTAAGTGATCATATAGTAGTCAGGGATGTCAAGGTTTGGACCCATTGAATCCAATCCAACTTTGTTAGAAAGCACTTTTTAAAAAACAACAGTCGACCAAAGTGCTGTACAAAAATTACAATATTACAAATATGCAAAAAGTGCACCAAACAGAAAACTCAGTAAAAGTTTAGTCTTAGAGCAGCCACTGATACAACCTGAATCTATAATTGTGATTTTACAGGTTGAAATATAATCATAAGGACTAATAAATCAAAATAATAGTCTTTAACCAAAAACACGTTATTTCCATTTGATCTATTTTCCCAAAAAGTTGGGTTGTTGTGGGTTACGTCACATTTAAATACTTTATCCCTCAGAAAGCTTGATTTTATAGAGCTGAAGGTGAATCTTTTAGGTATTTATGACTGAAAGTAAATTGAGGACTTCACAGTTGTTTGGTCATATAATGTTGAATAATTAATTGTCATAAAATTGTTGTATTCATCTGTAACTTAAACACTTAAAAGTTTGTATCAAAACATCACAAATTGTTTAATGTCAGTACAGATTTTAGTAGATGGAATGAGTGAGAAAAGCTTAGCGATTAGATTTTATATAATATCAGTCCATAGTTATGGTTTAAGAACTGCTAAATAAATACACCAAGGCAGACATGAATAATTGCTTTGGCCTTGTAACTTCATTTGTATGTATTTATTTGATAGGGACTGTGCATATTAATGATCATATGTAACAGTTACAGTGCATTTCTGCTAGATTATAGCAAAGGTGGGAAATGTGTTTGGTGCTCGGCGTGCCCTTTTGGTTTTGAGCACCATATAATGTGATTTTCAAAACTGTTATTAGTAAATTCCCTTATGTGTGCAACCAGGGTCAGAAGGATAAAGGATCACATTTATAAAGCGCTTTTGTAGCTCTGTTTGGTATTCAAGCACTTTACATCAAGAAACACACACGCACACACACACACATTCATACACCATCGTAGGCAATATGCATTAAGCGTCTCGCCCAAGGATAAAACAATCTCATACCTTCCATAATGGCTTGATTTAACTAACACATGCAGCGTAATCAAACAAATCCAGACTTCTCGTACTCTGATCATTTCATTTGCAAAGGTGAGATTTGTGTTTCAGTGACGTGTTTCCCCTAAAATTAGACGATCCGGTTGTAGACGTCAGCCTGGAGTGTGAAGGTGTCGCCGTGGGCTCCGGTGCAAAGAGTCGTGAAGGAGAACAGGAGGTCCCGCGCAGCAGCTGCGAGCTCCAGCAGACTGCCACGCGCTATCAACCGAAAGACACAGGTGAAAAATGCACATTCAAACCTGAGTTCCCCAGGACGAGTGGTTAAATACACAGTAACATGTTTAACCCGATTGAAGACGGGAATGCTAAGCGCTTGTCTTGTTGGATTTTTTTCTAACTTGCAAAATCCAATATGTGGTCTAGATGTTTTATTAAATATTTTTGGGTTTCCGAGTTATACAAAATGACCAGTGTTGCCATACATAGCAATCGACAACTTATAGATAAGATATTGTAAATCATTGTGATATGTGATTATGTCTGTTAAGTCCTGCAATGATGATATCGTTGCGATATTTGAAGATTCCTGTATTAGTCAAACTCTGTCAAAAATAAGGTGCAAAATCAAGGCAAAATAATGACAAAAAATCTGTCTTTTTCAGTCATATTTAAAAAGCCCTGTACTTATGTAAAGTTGGAGGACATTGAATGTTATTGTAATATATCTACCTTGTTGCAATATCAATTATTGCAGTAGCCAATAATGTGGTGATATTTTTTATATTTAAAACAAAGCATTCTATCTTTTGAATTATGATAATACTCAAAACGGTGCTTATAAACGGGAAGCAGAAACCCATGAATTGTTCAAACAACAATAAATCACACCTTTTATTAAGTTGCACTTATGTTGGTATTGTGTAGTAGTAGTTGTAAATGTGAGTATTTTAATTACTACTACTTTAAACTTAGCATACTAGCATACATACTAGTTACTAAACAGCATTACTTACAGCCTTCTTGAGCGGACTATCTGCTCTGCCACCTCTGCAGCTGGTAGAACACTAACAATTTTAATTGTCACGAAAACAATTGTTCAGCAACTGTTCATTTCCAATCTTAAGTGAAGTGGGAATACAACAGCGCTTTCCTCCAAACACAGCTGTCATTTATTGGCCTTGTGGCGCCGCTACCGATTGTAAATAAAATCTGTTGTTTTGTAGAGGGCGGAGAGACAGAGCAGAGACAGAGAATGTGGTCGCCATCGTTCATGTTGCTGCCGCTCGTGGAACAACTAACCCAGAGTGAGTTTACGCTTGCATTGACTGCCATTTACCAAGGGGAAATCTATGGCTCCCTCTATTATTTGTGCTTAGAGCTTTATTAACAGACTCAACGCTCAGACTCACAACTAATTCTAAAAACAAGGGACCTATAGGTGCACTATGTAACCATTATATGCTATTGTATATCTTGCATTAACTCAATGACGGGTGTGTTCATGGAGAAAGCCGTTTAAAATCATACAACTTTACTCAGAGTGGGGTAGCCTCTCCACAGACCTGACTTGTAGCTTGGTGGTGTCACCTGCTTGTTTCCATGGAGTTACAGTATATTTAAGAAAGACCAAATGGACATACTGTAATCCTCTGCAATATCAAGCCTCAGCGCTACTTTCTCTACCAAGTATTTGCACAGAAATGATTAAAAGTTGCATTTCAATTTTCTGCAGAGAATTAAAAGAACTGATTTCAATTGGTCAGTTTGAATTAAAGGTTTAGAAAAGGAACTCATACGGTTTGAGCTGATAAACTCTAGTTGTTTATTGTCTAAATGTGTTGATGTGCTGCTGTCTTGGCCGGAACTCCCTTGAAAAAGAGATGAATAATCTCAATGGGATTTTCCAGGTTTTTCTTTTTTTAGAACAGTCTAGGTAAAGAAACAATATCTCTGTGGAGATAAGCAGGAGACCTAAGCCACGATAACACATTTGGAAGTGCGTTTGCTAAAGAGCATACAGACAACAAACAAAAATATAGTAACACATTCGAAAACTATTCTAAATGTACAATTTTGTTAAAATTGTTTAAATGAGCTGCTCGAAATAGATCAATTTGTAGTTGTTTGAATCTTTGATGAGTATTTCAAGTTATTTATTTCAACTGGCTAATGCTGAAATTGTATTCTAAAAGAAAAAAATATAAAACAAAAAGTTCAATACAAAAAGGTAGAAGCACACATGATAAATATTGACCCCCAAAAAGTATTGTTCCATGTATCATGTATTGAAAGATAAGCCGTTAGTGTAATTATTGTGCCGCAATCAGAAAAAAGTAACATAGTAGTGTCACGATACTAAAATGAACAACTCGGTTTCGATACTAAAGAATTATACTAAATTCTTGACACCAACTTCGATACCATCAAGATAATAAAAATGTCCTTTTTAGGTCAAGGCTTTAGACAATAGACTGACATTTTCAACACAAAATTATAGCACGTTCTTTATTATGGCCTTGTACTTTATATCATTTCCAAACTGTTCAGGAAAAGTCATAATTATTCATGTTATTGTGCTTTTTTTAGTATCAATACTTGATACTTAAAATTAGTATCTAGTTTTAGTATCAATTAGTGTCTGATTTATGTGTCATGAAGCTAACGACACATCATTATTCTATGACTTTGAAGCCTAAGTGTTTCCAGAATATATTTCAGAGAGATAGATATGATTCGTTAATCTTACCCTCTTGTTGTGGTCTTTTTAGCAGCTTGTTATCTTTACATATCTGGGACGGTATTAAAAAGTGATTCCTCCATCTGGCAGACACTGAAACATTTGAACATTTTCAGCGTTTGTTTGGCTCTGGCGGCGTTATCCTTCGTCTCCTCCTCTTCAGTTTTCACTTTATTATAAATGTGATTCTTTGTGGGAGGTGAAGTGGAATGCATATTTAGTTCTGCCCACCTGAACAGCGCGTTTACGCTGTCACTTTGAGAGGAAAAAGCCTTGGGAACTGTCTCCGTTTTGTGGAGTAACACTGCGTTAAGCCCCGGGTTTGGTAAGGTTCGCTGCGAGTTTATTATTTATACACTGACAAATGAATAAAATACAGTGCGAGGCTACGAGTAAACAATACACCTAGACGCAAGATTTATCAGTTACAATGGCCAAACCTTCTCCCACATAATCTAATAATAATAATCATAATCTAAACAATTTGCTGGTTCTTTGTTTTGCTTCTCGTACTATTGTAAACGTGTGAATGTAGCTAGACTGCTCACAAAAGGGAGGCTTGGAGATTAAATGGAGGCTGTAAGTGACATTTTTACTCCATAAAATGTATTCATTCAAAGCATAAAGACAATGGGCGTTACAAAATAAGAAAGACAAGTATAAGTAAACTTAGACAAACTCCATATGGGGAAATAACTTGGACAGTAGCTCATAAATAACAATATAGAATAGATCATAATAACAAAGAGCAAATAAAATGTTCAAAAAACTCAAAATTAGAAAACATAAAGACATTTGGTTAACGTTAAAATCTCTTGTTTGTGGCGTTTAAAAGTCTTGAAAAATCATCTTGATTAATACCCATGACCACATTTAGATACCTGTCCTTACCTTTGTTTGTGTTGTTTTTCTTCAGAGCTGTTGGAGCCGCAGCGGCGTCTGGAGCCCCTCAGAACCTGCTCGCGGCCCATTCGGGTGGGACTGTCCAAGAGAGCTAAGACCAGGAACCTCCATCACCCACATCCATACAAATGATCACCAAACAGCATCAGCTGCACACGCAGAACTGTTCCCAGGCCCTTTTAGGTGTTCACTAACTGTTCAAACTGGTCTGACATTTTACTATTGCGTTTTTGTGTGGGAAAGTTATCGTGGACTTACGGTAATTAATGTTGGCACCTATTTTACATGAAAAAATACTTGGGATATTCAATAACTAGTTTGCATTTTGTGCTAACTGCATTTATTTTTATTTTTTTTGCCGATCAAGTGTTGTTAAATTTTAACAACACTTGATCTGCAAAAAAATAAATGAATATCCTTATATTTCAATAAAGCTATGATTAGATTAAACCTGGACAGACACCAGGTTATATTTTAATTCAATATAAAATTAAGGAAAACTACATTTAGATTTGACATTTTAAAAACATACATTTGATCACAGCTAATTTTGTTTACAATATTAAACAGTTCAAATGTTCTATAACCTTGTCAAAATTGGGACTAAACCCGAAACCAAACCTGGACTAGATCTGGTCTTAACAAGGACTAGAACAGGACCAAACCAGGGCAAAAAAAGGGCTAAATTTAGGGCTAAGTGTAAGCGTGAACGCAGCCATAATCCAGAAGTTACTCTCTGATCGCTCCAAAGTAAATATTGATCTGGGTGCCAATATTAGCCGTGACAATGTTCACCAGTTCAAAGTTCACTTGTTCAAAAAACGACGCTGCCATTTCTGGTGTTTCTGTGCCTTCAGTTCTGTCCTTTAACATATTTATTCACCCTCTTTCTCTTGGGAGGTTTGAACATAATCCTGGCTCAGTGAGGAGCTTTGACGAGACCATTGGGAATTCTACACTATATTGTCCCAGCTTAAGGACACTTTGACCGCCAATTAAAGCAATGCCCCTTCTGTCGTATATTGTGCTGGAATCGTATTTTAACCTATTAATTATCTATTTAATACATATATTTTTCACTGCTTGTTCACCCAAGTTCAGCCATGTTTAGCTATAAATGTTTTTATAGTTTTTGTGGAAAATGGTTATTGACACAATTTCAGACATTATTTATTTCAAGGTTCAACGAATCTATACATTTTAATTCACTGTATTATTTATTATTGAATTAAACGTTTGTATGGCTACTGTTTACGTGTTTGTGCAGCATCCATCGTGTTCCCTTTCCCTGTTTTGATTGTCTTTTCCTCCTGCACATGCTTCACTGTAGGCGCGTGGCGTTAGTTCTTCTCGTTGTAGTGTGTGGGAGAGTTCAGTCGGTAAGTAGGAGTTTCACGCTACTGTGGGAGGCGAGCGGCGTAGATTTATCACATGTATGTTGAACGCAGGTCGCCACTTGAAAAACATGTTCATTTGATGGTAATGTTCTTTTATAGAATTTAAAGGAACAAGCCCTGAACAAACGGTTATGACTCTTTGAAGCCGCACGCACTATTTTTCAAAACTCGTGCTATAGCCAACTTTCCATTTGATTTATTCACTTTCATAAATCTTGATTTCACTGTTTACAGATTTATAGAGGGGCGCTGGGCAATTTTGTAGGATTTTCTTTGTCGTTTGTTCAGTGTCCCGAACCATAAAATAAATAGTTTTGTCAACACTTTTGCCTCAAAGCGGGTGGAGTTTAATAACTAGGCCGAGCCTAAAACGTTCTGATTGTTCTCGTAATTAGGATCAAACTTGTGCAAAAAGATGATCTCCCAGCGTAATAATGATCAAGATGCTGGCTCAAGAACAGGAAAAGGTTGTCCGGGTTTGTTTTGACCTTATTTTCCTGCAACAATGGGTTCAAAAGCAGTGAATAAATTTCTATAAATTGTGTATTTATGAATCCTCAGAAATCTGGTATTATATTTGTTAATACTGTTGAAAATTGATTAGCAGCAAAAAGAAAATATAGATGTATAAAATGGTCTTTAAAGTCTATTTGACAGATTATGACATAGTTTGGTGGTATAGAACCTCAGGTGAAGAACTTATAGTTTTACATTTGTGAATAGATAGATAGTTTCAAAAATAAAAAAAATCTATTAAATTAAATTAAAGGAATTATATATGAGGTTTTAGTTTTTTTTGCCTGTCTATGATGTCATCAATGTGCGACGTGCCATTGACAGGCACTGTCCTAATCTTTCTGATGAATTAATCTTCGGTTTAACAACACCACTCACAGCATGTTTTACGCTGCTGTTTATCCTCACGTCATTCACAACGCTCTGAAGTGCAACTGTCTCAACTCTCATGTTTACCCCTGTGCCCTTCTACACTTACACACTTTCAGAGGATGCACACTTCAGTCAAGTGTGTAGTGTATAGTGCG
Source organism: Eucyclogobius newberryi (assembly GCF_026437365.1). Taxonomy (NCBI): domain Eukaryota; kingdom Metazoa; phylum Chordata; class Actinopteri; order Gobiiformes; family Gobiidae; genus Eucyclogobius; species Eucyclogobius newberryi. The sequence continues at coordinate 138,000 of NW_027316533.1, forward strand.
AGTATTGGGACAGGGCATTTACACTCAACTGACACAACTTTCTGACACTTTAAATGATCATCCAACAAAATAAAGGTGTTATCAGGTCATATTTAATGTCAAATCCCAACTGTTGTGTAATTTATATGGATTTTGGCTCTTGTTTTGAGTATAGTTGCTTGTTGCTGTCCAACCAGGAAATACCTTTATAAAGTTATAAAAAGTTATATAAATATACCGGAAATTGTGTTCATTATATTTGACTGAAATGTGTACTCCAATCACATGCACTTTAAACATTAATTTCACCTGAGAATATTTTAATTCATGTCCACTGTTGTAATGAGTTCCTTTTTCCAGTCTTTTTGGAACCGTTTGTATGAAAGAGTCAAACGGTGCCTCAGCTGGCAGCCGGGCCAACACAAATCAAAAGAAGCAAAGGATGGATTTCCCAAAATAATTAGGTTCAGATGCTACATCATTCACTACAGAGCTTTTGAATCAGGCGGCGTTTGTGAACGCAGGTTATTTTTATTTTCCGCCCTTCATAATGTCTGTCAGAACCTACTGACCTGTGTTTATTCTGTTGTTTTGCTTATTTGTTTGACTGTGTGAGAAATGTTTTGTAGCATCAGCCAGACACATTAGTAGTAGTCATAGTAACAGCTGCTGTAGGACAGATTCAAATGTGCACTTCAAAAGTTATTTCAAACTTATTTTATGACAGAGATAAAGTAAAATGCAGTCTTTGTCTTTGTTAGTATAATTAAAAGTATTAGGCCAGCACACATGTGTTTACGTTCATTAGAATGACAGTTATCCCTGTGTGTGAGTTGAGCTGGTGCTGTGCTGCTGCAGGAGAGGCCTTGAAAAAGCAAATCTCTCTTTAACTTTTGAAGCTTTTTCATCTTAATACTGCATGAGTATTTTGGGATGGAATGAAAAGTTAAGGCTAACTGAAATAATAATGAAAAACAGGTCAAGCCCTTACAAAATGTTCTTGTTTGATTCCTTATTTGTGGTGTTTGTATGTTCTCCGTGGCAATCATCCTGAAACATGAATTAGTCACTGCATGTCAAATATCCTCTTATAAACTCACAATTTAACTTTTGATATCTATGAATTCGGAACTTGGAATGTTCAAGTGGAATTCAACCCACTTCTCACTCTTCTGGAACGCAGCATTAGTGGTGGAGTTTAATATGGTGGAAAGCAATAGCATCTATGGAGATGTGTGTGTCTGCCACATTCTGACTTGACGCAGTTTTGATCTAGAATTTATAGATTTTTATAATAGAACTAGAATGTATAAGTAACGCTAACAAAAATAATAGCACTAAAACACAAGCAGATTGACCAAGACAGGTTTTAAGACCCTCCCTCTCTGCAAGGAAAAACAAAAACATTTTTAACCTCAAGAAAAATCACAGTGAAGGAGATATCTACTCTGGGCTGGAAGACTGTTCTAGATTGTTACTGTTTAAAACTGAAACACTGATTCCATTAAATTCAATATTTTTTTTTAACATGTAGTGTTTAGTCCTGACTCTGGGCACCTGCAGGAGGCCGGTCCATGTTTAGTCCTGACTCTGGGCACCTGCAGGAGGCCGGTCCCTGAGGTCCTCAGAGTCCGAGATGGTTTATATGGCACTAACATGTCAACAATGTACTTTGGTGCCACTTTAAAGTCTGTTCTCTGAGCCTGAAGCCAGTACAGAGACCTGAGCACAGGATTAAAGTGATCGTAAGGCAAGGCAAGGCCAGTTTATTTGTAAAGTGCTTCACACAACAGGGGGGAAATCATTAAAATTGTACTGGATGTTCTGCAGCTGTTTTACAGCTCGTTTGGAGAGGCCAGTGAACAGGCCGTTACAGTAGTCTAATCTACTGGAGACAAATGCATGGATAAGTCTCTCCAAGTCTGGTTTAGACGCTATATTTTTGATTTTGACAATATCAAGTCTGAGTCCATTATTACCCCCAGATTTCTAACTTGGTTTGTAGGTTTTAGAGCGGGACTCTGGAGGTGACCGCTAACACTTTCTCTTTGTTTCTGTGGGCCAAAAACGATTATTTCAGTCTTGTCTGAGTTCAGCTGGAGAAAGTTGTTTTGCATCCACACACTGATCTGCCTGATGCAGTGACAGAGAGAATCTACTGGTCCAGATTCACCTGTCGTCAGCGAAACATAGATCTGAGTGTCGTCTGCATAATTGTGATAGGACACATTTTCGCTGCATATTAACTGCATGTAGAGGTTGAACAGAAGGGGTACCAGGATAGACCCTTGGGGCACCCCACAGGTCAGGGGCATCAAAAGGAAGCTGGGTAAAATTAGCTAAAGTTTGAACCTATGAAAATGGGTGGAATTCAATAAGTTTACAATTCTTCCCTTTCCCTTATTGTTCCATGTATTGATTGAATGAGCTATTCTTAAATTTTGCTACATAAACACATATTCAAATAAATCCATTCATTTATTCATGGAATTAGAATTGAAAAAAAAATGAGATAAAACATTTCAAGTCAACATTTCATTTAGTTCCTGTTGCTGCACTGTCAGATGGAAACTACTGCAGTGTTTGCATATATTAGAGCTGCGGATGAATACTGTCCAGGAATTTGCAGCCTTTTAGCATCAATAGCAATCACTGCACTACACAAGCGCGATCAGAGGATCGACTGGCGCCTAAAAATACCCTTGGTAACAGCACACCAGCGGTTAATGCAGACTCACAGGGGCAAACTTTTAATAGTTATTTTAGATCCATTACTTGGTCTTCTTGGTTTCACTCAAGTAAAATACCACCAGCATAATATACAAGTATATATTTGCAATTGCAATATGATATAATATGATCTCTTGCAGCAGGTCTGTTTTTTTCTTGATTAAAACTGTTGAAATGCTACTTTGTACTTAATAATGCCGTCTTTGTTTTACACTGGGTCTCTCCTGGGTTAAGTGAATTGATGACTGACTCTAAATAGCCAGTTAAATGTGCCCTGGCAGCTGAAAGTTATTATAAAATATAAATTGCAAGTATAGTCTCTTAAAGGTGTTGTTTGAGGTGGTTCAGAAAGTATAGCATTTTTAAATTTCATCAAATAGTCGTGTGCTACGATATCAATAGTATTGAGGTACCACATTTGGCAATACAGTTATGACATCGATATAGAGAGTATTTTTTTGGTAGATTGTATAAAATTATGTGACATAGCTATAATTTTCTTGCTTGTTTAGAGAAAGGATTTTTTTCATGCATAATACATTTGACATACTCATTCATTAGTTTAAGCCTTTATTATTCACTTTTGTATTATTAAAATGTGTGTATTTTAATATTATATAAAAATATTTGGTGCAGGTTGTGGTTTAACAAATAAATACTGTTGTTATAAAGTATTTAGTTCTTAAAAGTATATTTGGCTCTTAAAAAACTGTAATACATGGCGCAATATATCGATGCATCACAAAATCGTGATAATATCGCGTTGTGAGTCATGTATTGCGCCAAATCGTTCTTTTTTGGAAATAGTCCAAGCTATTATTTGCACCAAACCTTTTTTCTAATATTTATTAAGAGTGCCACTATCAGCAGGTTTTTTTTTTGGAAGCGATCAAGGAGAGGGATGAATCAAGTGTGATTGGTGGATGTTAAATTCACGCAGCCGTCTGTGGCTGTGGGCTTTATGCCAGAGACGCTGCTCGGTAATGCCCTGTCATAATAAAAATCCATCACATCTGGAAATGGCCCTGCTGTTGTGCTTTGGAAATAGATGGTGGGACTTCTGCTTGGAATAATACAGACACATTAATCAAGGTTATATTCACCATTCATTTTTATGTAGCGCATCACAGGCTGGTTTTAATCTTCAGAAGAAATATTTACTTCAGTGACAAAAAAGGGGCTTAATCAGAAAAGTTGCATCGTCTTTGATCGGAATTCATTAATTTGGTGTAAAAATAGAGCAAAAGTAGTTTTTTTTTTTATAAGTTTAGGCAGACTGCTTTTCTAATCTGGCTCAAAACCTGCCAAATAACCATTTGATTTACTTTATTATTGTTCAAGACAAGTATAAATACTGAGAAATTATATGAATTGATTCTAGTTTGTGTTTAAATAATGGCTTTTAATCTTTTAATCTGTGGCACTTCTTTCCTGTTGTGGGATTTTGCATATGCCGATTTCAACTGCAAATATGTTAACTTGCAGATAAAATCAAAAAAAAATTGCAGCCCTGCGAGGCAATTACAGCCTTTACAAAAATGAATTGCATTAAATTATATACAGACTACAAAGCCTTGTTGGTGCACATGTTGAACATTTTGCACCAATCAGCCTACTTTCTAATATATCTCTTGTTCTCCATGTAAATTACTGGAATACCTGAAATGCTAAAACAACAGCTGTTCAGTAGCAGTCAGAAGTAAAGCTGGGAAGTCAGGGGAATCATTATTTAACTGTGCTCTATGTAACATGAAGCCAGAGCATTTTGAGACATAAAAAACACGTAAAATGAACCTGTGTCTTTGAGGCTGTTGCGGTGGCTGGAGAGTAATCACTAGTCGAGAAGTGACATAGTTAAAGTTGGGTCGTGGTGTCCAAAAACACAAAGTTAACACATCCCAGATTTTATAAATGAAACCAATATTATTATTTGTTTTTGTATTGGTCTGCCTCCAATAATCTCTATGTGAGCAGGCAGTAGAATGAAGCGTGGCACAGAGGACAAACAATAAGAGGATTTGGTTATGACACACGTTTGCATGATGGTTTTAGCCGCGCCTCAAAAGCTCTAATTAAATTGGCAATGACTGGACAGAGGACTGTTTGGGCTGCACCATCGGCATTGTTTGAGGAATAAATAGAATCCTGTCTGACTCATGATACAAAATGACCCAGTGGGTGACCTGATGCCAACTCAGATTTAGACTCCACATACTGCAAACACTATGGGACTTTAGATAATGCAGCAATGGTTTAGATATTTGGATTTCCAATTCAGTGTTTTTGGTCTGTTTATGTTGCTGTGTCAAATCTTTATTTATTTTTTTTTTTTACCATACAACACTTTTGCTATCATCTGGCCTATATCATTTCATCAGTGCAATTGTTAAAAGTCTGATTTCTACAGTTTTAAAAGCATTTAAAACAGAATTAGTTCATTTTAAACATAGTACACGTGTAATGCTCACCCACCTGCATTCCTAGTTTACTTACTTTTCGCTGCAATGAGTTTATAAGCCCCTTTCACAACGTTCAGAGGCCCTAGCGAGTTTGTAACGCTAACAAAAACAACTAGCATGCTAACGGCGCACTTTTTGCTTCGCAGAGAATAAAAAGAGGTATATTCGATGCGCACCGATTTGACTTTATAACTTGAAAACAGTCCCTTTAATTAATGAGGATTGTCCCTTGAATAAGTAAATGAGGACAAAGTCAGTAAAGATGGCGTATATATCCAACTAACTTGGATATAAGGTTGGCAGTTCTATCCCAGCTTCCACCAGGGCGAAGTGATCTTGTGCCTTTGGGCTTGACACTTCCCACCAGGTCTCCAGCGTGTGCAAACAGTGAGTTTGTGTCATTAAATGGGTCAGTAATTCCTTAATGTAAAGTACTTTAGACATTTGAATATGCCGTTTCAACAGTACAATTTAAATATTATGTAATGATGGAGAAAGGTGGAGAATGGGTGACTGAGGTTTTGTGCTGCAGTGAAAGGCTGGATGGATGAGTGGCAGAACGGCAGGTGATTCCAGACACGTACAGCCTGCAGACGAGTCCACACATTGTCAGCACATGTTTCAACCATGAGTCATTTGTCAGAATATAGTATTTGTTGTATAGCCTGCGGTCCAGAGCGTTTTGTGAAGTCTGTCTTCTCTCCCTGTGTTTGTCTTTATAATTTAGTCCAAGACGTTGATTTGCCAAATTTAGGTACAAGACACACATAAAGAGAAAGTAAACTTTCAAATGGCCATATTTAACCTTCCCACTTTATATGGCATGTTCAAGGCGACTATTATGCAGAATTTAACCTTCACAACATTGTTTCTTCATCAATAGTTTACTTAGAGTTATAAAGAGTACAAAGTACAGAAAATTCCTGTTTTCACCTTCCCCCTATCCCTGCCCACATCCCTGTACTAAGTTGCAATTATATTTAAAAAATCATTCTCAGTGCTGCCTGGAGATTGAGGGACTTACAGGGACTTATTTGTGGTGGATAACCAGCAGAGGAAAGCCATTGTGGTTGACGTGGCAACGCCAATTGATGGCAACATCAGGAAAAAGGAACAAGAGAAACTGGAGAAATACCAAGGCCTCAGAGAGGAGCTGGAGAAGGCCTGGAAGGTGAAGGCCAAAGAGGTGTCTGTGGTCATCGGAGCACTCGGGGCAGTGACCTCCAAACTGGAGGAATGTCTCCAGCAGATCCCAGGAAAAACATCAGACATCTCAGTCTGAAGGACTGGACTGAGATCTCAGTAAGGAGACTGTGAGCAGCCCTCTCTGTGAGGACAAATCTGGAACAATTTTCCTCTCTTTAAATAATGGAGTGCACCACATTACTCAGCCATACAGCTGTTCCTTAATGTGTATTGTTCCTTTTAAATGTTCTATCAATGTTCAATCAATGTACCCATTTTGTTATGTTCCACACTAATACGTGAAAATGCACAAAAAGCAGGTAACGGACCCACCAGAAAATGTATACGTAGTGCAAATTTCCGCAATTATTTACTTACTTCTTATAATACTAACCACTATTACTATTAAAGTAACATAAGTCGAGTAGACATTTTTAACTTTCCCATTTTGAACACGTTTCATAGAATAGACTCAGGGTAATTTGTTTAAATTTGTTTACTTGCATAACTACTTTAACTACTTAACATCCAAAGCAAGAATGCTCCAAAATAAATCTCATCATATTGAATTTGTCACCTATTTTAACCTTTGGAACCTAATTTCAGACAGCCAAATCTGATTTAGTAGATTAAACAAGAAGATGCTGTGACAGAGTTTTATATCAGTATGATCAATATATTTAAAATTATAATTAGGACCTATAATTAGAGCACCTGAAGCTGGGACTGGAGGTTATTTTGGGGCTTTTTTGTTAAGTGTGTCGGCTGAGTCAGGCCTGTTCTGTCGATGTAGGAGGAGCTGCTGCTTTTAATGGTATAAATGAACAGGTGTGAATACTGCTACAGCTGTTACTGCAGGCCTCCTGAGTCCACCTACATTCACCTGTGCGTCTGCTCTATAAGGGGAAACATCATTATGTATCTCTGCTCCAGAAGAATCAGAATCTGCTGCTATTATGTAAACACTGCAGTGGTGTCTTGTGATCTGCATTAACTCCTCTACCAAAAATGTATAACATTATTTAAAGTACCAGTAACTTTTCTGGAAGTGTCCTGTAGAAAGCTACTCACTTCAGAACATTCTCTATGGAAATATCCATCCATCCATCCATCTTCTGCCGCTTTATCCGGGGCCGGGTCGCGGGGGCAGCAGTCTGAGCAGGGACTCCCAGACTTCCTTCACCCCAGACACTTCCTCTAACTCCTCCGGGGGGATCCCGAGGCGTTCCCAGGCCAGCCGAGAGACATAGTCTCTCCAGCGTGTCCTGGGTCTTCCCCGGGGCCTCTTCCCGGTGGGACATGCCTGAAACACCTCCCGAGGGAGGCGCCCAGGAGGCATCCGGAACAGATGCCCGAGCCACCTCAGCTGGCTCCTCTCGACGTGGAGGAGCAGCGGCTCTACTCCGAGCTCCCCCCGTGTGGCCGAGCTCCTCACCTTATCTCTAAGGGAGCGCCCAGCCACCCGGCGGAGGAAACTCATTTCGACCGCTTGTATCCGCGATCTTGTTCTTTCGGTCACTACCCAAAGCTCATGACCATAGGTGAGGGTAGGAACGTAGACCGACCGGTAAATAGAGAGCTTTGTCTTTCGGCTCAGCTCCCTCTTTACCACAACGGTCCGATGCAGCGACTGCATCACTGCAGCCGCTGCACCGATCCGCCTGTCGATCTCACGCTCCATCCTTCCCTCACTCGTGAACAATACCCCGAGATACTTGAACTCCTCCACTTGGGGCAAGGACACCCCACCCACCTGGAGAGGGCAAGCCACCTTTTTCCGGTCGAGAACCATGGCCTCGGATTTGGAGGTGCTGATTCTCATCCCAGCCGCTTCACACTCGGCTGCAAACCGTCCCAGTGCATGTTGCAGGTCCGGGTTTGATGGAGCCATCAGGACAACATCGTCTGCAAACAGCAGAGATGAGATCCTGTGGTCCCCAAATCGGACCCCCTCCGACCCCTGACTGCGCCTAGAAATTCTGTCCATAAAAATTATGAACAGAACCGGTGACACAGGGCAGCCCTGGCGGAGTCCAACATGCACTGGGAACAGGTCTGACTTACTGCCGGCAATGCGAACACAGCTCCTGCTCCGGTCATACAGGGACCGGACAGCCCTGAGCAAAGGGCCCCGGACCCCGTACTCCCGGAGCACCCCCCAAAGGACACCCCGAGGGACACGGTCAAAAGCCTTCTCCAGATCCACAAAGCACATGTGGACTGGTTGGGGAAACTCCCATGAACCCTCGAGCACCCGATGGAGGGTATAGAGCTGGTCCAGTGTTCCACGACCGGGACGAAAACCACCCTGCTCCTCCTGAAACCGAGGTTCGACTATCGGTCGGATTCTCCTCTCCAGTACCTTGGAATAGACCTTACCCGGGAGGCTGAGGAGTGTGATCCCTCTGTAGTTGGAACACACCCTCCGGTCCCCCTTCTTGAACAGAGGGACCACCACCCCGGTCTGCCAGTCCAGAGGCACGGTCCCCGAACGCCACGCGATGTTGCAGAGACGTGTCAACCAAGACAGTCCTACAACATCCAGATACTTTAGGTACTCAGGGCGGATCTCATCCACCCCCGGAGCCCTGCCACCGAGGAGTTTGCGGACAACCTCAGTGACTTCAGCTTGGGTGATGGATGAGCCAGCCTCCGAGTCCCCGGTCTCTACTTCCTCTTCAGAAGACGTGACTGAGGGATTAAGGAGATCCTCAAAGTATTCCTTCCACCGTCCGACGACATCCCCAGTCGAGGTCAGCAGGCCTCCACCCGCACCGTAAACGGTGTTTGTGAGACACTGCTTCCCCTTCCTGAGGCGCCGGACGGTTTGCCAGAATTTCTTTGGTGCCGACCGATAGTCCTCCTCCATGGCCTCCCCGAACTCCTCCCAGGCCCGGGTTTTTGCCTCTGCGACAGCACGAGCCGCGGCTCGCTTGGCCTGCCGATACCCGTCGATGACCTCCGGAGACCTACAAGCCAGAGTGGCCTGATAGGCCTCCTTCTTTAGTCTGACGGCATCCCTTACTTCCGGTGTCCACCACCGGGTTCGGGGGTTGCCGCCACGACAGGCACCGGAGACCTTGCGACCACAGCTCCGAGCAGCCGCATCAACAATGGAGGCGGAGAACATGGTCCACTCGGACTCAATGTCCCCAGCCTCCCCCGGGACATGGGAGAAGCTCTCCCGGAGGTGCGAGTTGAATACCCTACTGACAGAGGGCTCCACTAGACGTTCCCAACAGACCCTCACAATGCGCTTGGGTCTGCCAAGTCTGTCCGGCTTCCTCCTCCGCCAGCGGATCCAACTCACCACCAGGTGGTGATCGGTTGACAACTCTGCCCCTCTCTTCACCCGAGTGTCCAAGACACGCGGCCGGAGGTCTGATGACACGACAACTAAGTCGATCATTGACCTCCGGCCTAGGGTGTCCTGGTGCCACGTGCACTGATGGACACCCTTGTGCTTGAACATGGTGTTCGTTATGGACAATCCGTGGCTAGCACAAAAGTCCAATAACTGAACACCGCTCGGGTTCAGATCGGGGAAGCCGTTCTTCCCGATCACCCCTCTCCAGGTGTCACTGTCATTGCCCACGTGGGCGTTGAAGTCCCCCAGTAGAACAACGGAGTCCCCGGTCGGTGCACTGTCCAGTACCCCTCCCAAGGACTCCAAGAAGGCCGGGTACTCTGCACTGCTGTTCGGCCCGTAGGCCGCCACAACAGTGAGAGACCTGTCCCCCACCCGAAGGCGGAGGGACGCGACCCTCTCGTTCACCGGGGTAAACTCCAACACGTGGCGGCTGAGCTGAGGGGCTATCAGCAAGCCCACACCAGCCCGCCGCCTCTCCCCGCGGGCAACACCAGAGAAGTGGAGCGTCCAGCCCCTCTCGAGGAGATGGGTTCCAGAGCCCAAACTGTGCGTGGAGGTGAGGCCGACTATATCTAGTCGGTATCGCTCAACCTCCCGCACAAGCTCAGGCTCTTTCCCCCCCAGCGAGGTGACATTCCATGTCCCCAGAGTTAGTCTCTGTGTCTGGAGATCTGGTCGCCGAGGCCCCTGCCGTCGACTGCCGCCCAGATCTCTCTGCACCGGCCCCTTATGGATCCTCCTGCGGGTGGTGGGCCCACGGGAGGGCGGCCCCACGTCGCTCTTTCGGGCTGTGCCCGGCCGGGCCCCGTGGGGTAAGACCCGGCCACCAGGCGCTCGCCATGGAGCACCCATCCCAGGCCTGGCTCCAGGATGGGGCCCCGGTGACGCCGATCCGGGCGACGTGAACTGCCTTGATTGTGTCGTCGTCATAAGAGGCTTCTGAACCGATCTTTGTCTGACCCGTCACCTAGGACCTGTTTGCCTTGGGAGACCCTACCAGGGGCATGAAGCCCCCGACAACATAGCTCCCGGGATCATTCGGGCACTCAAACCCCTCCACCACGTTAAGGTGTCGGTTCAAGGAGGAGTCTATGGAAATAGATATATGGAAATAGCCAAGAGAACATTTTCATAGAAACAAGAAGAAGAGCCTCTCCTCCTATATATATATATATATATATATATATATATATATATATATATATATATATATATATATATATATATATATATATATATATATATATATATATATATATATACATCTGTTGGCAAATAAAGTTGCTCGAAATAAGAAGCAATGTATTAAAATGAATCATAACTGGTCGACCAATTCAGTAAAGTTTAATATTCTTAATTAAAGTCATTTAACTCCTGAAGATGACCCATTCTTGTGACAGGCCTATTGGCAAATGCAAAATGTGGTACAAGAAGAAACGAAGTGAACTTGTTTTGTCATTGTGAAAAGTGCTAATTAGAAAAAAAACATTTCCTTCAGGCCTTTAGTGTTTTAATAAACCTGAATGTTCAATGAGTGACTGGAGGCAATGTTCAATCTGCTCCAAACTGAGCTATTCTTCATCATTTGTCATCATTGTTAATGAATATAGCTGAAGTGTCTATATAGATCCCCTAACGTGAAGTTTTGATTGCAATTCTAGTTGGCATATGCTGTTTTTGTGTCCTTGAGTAAGACATATCCTGTGGTACCTCTGGTTTATGCATGTGCTTATGATTATCGACACATTTTGCATCATTGACAAGAAAATGCCAATGCTGTGTCCGTGATTTCCTTCAGTTGCATTTAGAACATGAATTTTGCACTCTCCAATACTGATTAAAGGAGCAGTTAGTGCTTGGGACAAAGCCTCCTCCTTGATTAATAAAATAAAACATGGTGCAGTTGGTCTGATTAAGGCACTATATTTAGAGCGTGGCAATAGCCAAACCAAGGCCACTGCGCTGATGTGAAAATGAGACTGTCATACACGGCGCGGCACCTTGGTGACTAATCTCCGTCTGGCCCTGCGCTCTCCCCAGCGGCAGCTCGAGGAGAGGGCATTTGTCAGGGCAAGAGGCGGTCCCTATGGATGGATACGACTTGCGCCATAAATTTGCTTCGAAACAGCAGCGATTTTAATTGGGTACTAATGTTATGTAATGTCAAAGAAGAAGTCAAACCTGTAAGTAAATCAGGCAGAGCATGCAGTATATATTTCAGACCATTTGTATCTAACCATGTGTTCAATTTACAGCGAACACAAATTAGCAGGCGGTTAAAAAACTAAATGTTATCTTTATTCAGGGGCTGTGAACGTTTCCAATATTGCATTATGACTATTATTTGTATGCTTGCCATTTCACCAGAAGTTTTTACAGACTTTGTGAGGGTCCTCTTCATTGCACGCTGGGTAAACAAGTACTTTTTACTGCCCAATCCAATGCCCTTGTTGATTAGTGTCTTTTTCTTGATTTAACACTTGTTAGAGGTAAATGAAATATCCCTTTATAACATATTTGACCCAGACATTTCTGTACATTTAACTCATTTTTGATAGTTTTATTTGCACTCAATATTCAAATGTTGTAGTATATCTCCAAAACAACAATTACAATATATAATTGCACCTATATCATTTTAAAAAATCATATATGTTTTTAATTATCTCCCATCTCTACTTACAATTCTACTTAACAATATTGACATTTTATTGATACACAGGACTACGTAAACACTCCGGACACCAAAAGCCTCTCTGACTGGTCACTCACTCACACACCACTGCTAACTGCTAACACACCGCACTCACACACAACTATTAACACACCGCATGCGCTAAGTGCCTTGCCAAAGGACATTACAACAGAACAGAGCAAAGATCTAACTGCCAAATCAAGGGTTTCACCTTAACCACTCAACCATTAGCCCTGGTTTTGCCTTGAATTGGGACCGGTTCGGATTTCATTTAGGCTTTGTCAATCTTCCTTCACTTGTGTCTTGCTCAGCTGCAGATCACTTACATCTGACTGCATAAGTCACTATGTTTACATGCAGGCCAGGAAATGGATACGTTTCTAGTTCAAGTAAAATGTTTCAAAAATGTATTTAAATCCGAGAGGTACGATTAAAGTGTCTGGATTTGAAACTCAAACATCCCAATAACACATCTGGAGAAGTTGTGTGTAGTTGTATTGACACTGCATGTCGAGCGCAGTCCGAGCAGAAGACGAGGAGAGGTGTTCAAGAATAACAAAATATGAGAGAGATTTTTTAAGTATAAAGCAGGAAGATAGTTTAATATAGCTAATTCAAGATCAACAGAGATGACAAACGACGTCCTCTGCCCCAGACTAGTATGTGTTGTTTTGCATGTCTGAAAATCAAATATTCAACGTAAATGAGTTGTCGCATATCTATGTTTGCCAAAGGTGTGACTATATGTATACGTTATACGTCCCTCAGCCACTGCTCGCATCTATTTGGTTCTTCTAGCTGCATGTAGACTGGGTTAAGACTGGGACAAGACTGGTATGACAGGTTTTTGGGCAAAGATGTATTAAGTTTGGTTGTTTCGCACTCGTAAATGACGCAGTGACTGGGACACTGTTGAAGATGCACATCCCAAAACTCTACCTTTCTAACGACAAACCTTTTATTCGTCTCTGAGCTTGTCCCCCTTGTTCCCTGCAGCCTTCCTCTTTTGACCTCTTCCGGTGAAGCTAGTGCAGTTGACAAACATGCCACCACTCGTCCCTTCTGCCTCGCCGACACTTGGCCTTGGTTTTTATTTTCTTCCTCTTGTCTCGGTGCAGGTCAGGGCTGGTGTCAAGCCAAGCCAGACCCGCTGATGTCATCCCAAGCCAAATTTAGAGAGATAGATTTTCAGTGACCTCAGCTGCCCTCGAAATACTGTCACCAATCATGTTTATTATGAGAAGGTAGCTTATTTTAGATTGTTAGATGTTTGTTTGTTTGTTTGTTTGTTTGTTTGTTTTTTATTTTGCTCTTAATTGGTTACAAGACATTGACTTTGTTTTGAAGCACACACAAATATGATCTTTATCTAAATTCTTGTGTTGGATTATTTAAATGGTATGGTATTAAATGGTCATATAAACAGCTAATCTAATGTGGGCCATCTCTATTTGATTGTTCACACCGTAACCATATATTAATTGGAGAAATTCCACAAAAAGGCAAATTAATGTAACACATACACTAAAAATAAATAAACTTAAAATTAGTACTGTGTTCCAAAACTGTACTGCTCATACTGAAAAAGCAGATTGACCAAAAGCACTTTTTTTTCAGGGGGACGACTAGATTATTTGAGGTGCAGATCTGGTGTGTCTTCTTCTCTGACTAAAGACATTGGAAAGTGGTGGTGGGGCCAGCCCATCCAGGATTTTAAAAAACAGGCTGGCCTTATGAAAATGAAACTTTCTGCAGCAAGGTCGAATTATTTTTGCAAAAGCGCTTTGATTCCTGCCTGTGAATCAATATACATTTACTATCTGCCACAATCAATTATACATATATAGAACTTTAGCTCACAGGATTGAACAGTGGAATGTAACACCGAGCTGCAGAGAGTACAAGGCCTTCACTCTGCTCAAACATAACACGATCAGCACAAACTACTGGCTGTGCTCCAGAAGCTTTCCTGACTCTCTCTGCATACGGGATCTGCTCTGGACTCTAATGTTTCCAAGTGCCCATTTGAATTCCTAATCTTCTCAGAACGCAACCCATAAGACCAACCATGTAAACAAAACATTTTACATGTGCTGATATTGAGTGTTTTAAGTTGTTTTTTTGTTTGTGTGGGCGTATCTCATCTTTCACCTGTGTTAAATCAAATGACAAATAGCATGCATTTCGATTAATTTCTATCTATTTATTTACTCTTCCACCTTTGATTGGAAATATGTTAAAAAAAAAACATGCTGGCCAAAAATCAATGACACTAATAAAAAAGAAGGATGTCAAACAGACAAAAGTACAGCATTCTCAGTTCCCAGTTGCACAGTAATTTTGCTTCTTTTTTGCTGGAAGTTTCATATATTTGCAGCTGACCATTTGAGAAGTCCTGAGAGTCTTGACACAATAGAATACAGCCCCCAGCTCTCATATTACAGCCTTGTCTCACTCCTTAAATGTAACAAAGCAAATGTCCAATTATTAAAGCATGCACTAAACACTGAGGCTATATTGACTCTGATCAGTGATATTTGAATTGTATCTCAGCGCACTTTAATTTGCCTCACAGTCAGGAGGAGAGGGAGGAGCGGTGTTGTCAGTGAAATCATTTATTAAGCATTTGTGGCTGATATAATTCACATTCCCCTCAGTCACGGATTGTGTGGGTGCAGAGATCTCCTGGGGCCTGTTGAACCACGCGACGACACCAGCCTGAACAGCTCTGCGACTGTTCCTGCTCGTTTCCTCCAGGACGACCAGCAATAATGACACAAACTGACAACAAATGTGATAACACTTTGTAGCACAGGACAGGGTCATTAAGGAATCACAAGGTCAAACAAAATGTTCTGGACGATAATAATAAGAGCTCAACAGTCACAGTTTCCCAGAGGCTGATTGATAAGGATGTGGCTGCCAGTCTGTGCCAGTGCCCTCTCCAGTCATGGTGGGATAGGGGGGTGGGGAGTGGGCAGGGGGAAGAGTCAGTCAGGCAACCGTCAAGGCTGGGAAATGAAGGCATAAATTCAACCTTGAAGTCCAAACCATATCCATCACTTCTCTGGGCCTCACCTGCTCCTT
Organism: Eucyclogobius newberryi; assembly: GCF_026437365.1. Lineage (NCBI taxonomy): Eukaryota > Metazoa > Chordata > Actinopteri > Gobiiformes > Gobiidae > Eucyclogobius > Eucyclogobius newberryi. The sequence continues at coordinate 153,505 of NW_027316533.1, forward strand.
CCTTCATCGCAGCACTCCAGTTACTCCTCTCTGCTGCTCGGAGCCCCTCCTCTGCACCCAGTCCGTCCCATTCAAACCCTCGCGCAGCAGGCCCGCGAGGCAGCCCCTTCTTCTTTTGCTTTGTGGTTATTGATTGGCTCAGAGCCTTGTCTAACTGAACGATTACTTTGTGGAAATAGGCAAATCAAGCCCAATACTACACAGCGAATTTCATTAAGCTACGTAAATATGTCCATATTTTTTTAGACATAATATAACCTCTATATCTATAACCTCTTCACAATAATGATCAATCACTTGGAATTGGGTGGTTGTGGGTAAACTGACAACACATTATGAGTCAAACTGCTATCTTTACTTTTTTAATAAGAACTATTGCTATAGGGATTTTGGGTGAACTAATCTTCACTAGCAAAGCTCAGTCCATCAGAGCGCTGCATACGGCTCTGATTTTAGAGCTACATGACAGTTTTTATTACAGAAAATGCTTTATTTTTAAATGCAGACAGCCCGCAGTGATCTGATTTACAGATCCTGTGAATCAGAGTCCTACTTTTACAATATGAGGGGAGGTGAAATTTAGTGATTTACCAGAAAAACGCCAGCACTAACTAGATCAGATGAGACTTTTTTTAATGTGCATTTATTTTGTTGGTCCAAACCCTTGACAATATTTGGTCTTATTGATCAGTCCACTCCTAACTCCAGGATTAAATCTGACACAGCCTCTTTGCAGTGAAGGTGTAGTGATTTGCTGAGGGGCCACAGACTGAGCTCATGGGCAGCTCCAGCGGGACACACTCTTCTGCAACACAACCAGCAATTTCATTTAAATCCCAGCGGCCCTGAGCCTGTCTGAATGATGTGACCCAGGCTATTTGCTGGTGCTTACTGCATGACAAAGTGCAGTTTAACCCATAGCATACACAGCACCCTCCCTTTAACTCTTACACCTCTTTACTTAGCATCTGCACATTACTGATTAAAAAAATAATGATAAGATTAGGTTAATCTTCTGATATAAATATACATTTCGGAAAAGTGAAAGCTCTTTTAATCCAAACTCTTTATACTATTCCTCTGTTTTAGTATCTAGGTTTTTCTAGTCAAATTATATTTTCCTGTTACGGGGCTATTTGAGGATATTTTCATTCAAGACTTAGAATAAAGGAGACATATTGTACTTTTTTCAGGTACTGGATATTGAGCCATTACATAAGAAGCTCATTATTTAACATTTTATTCATTGTAAATTGCAATATTGATCTAAAACAGTTTAGTAATGTAAACAGGTCTATTGACTTCCGGTTGAAAACTGCAGAACTGATCATGTAAGTGACATTTCACCGTAATAAGCATTGGATTGTGATTTACATTGAAAAGTGGCTACGTGACATTTTAGAACGCCACATGTGTCACTAGGTGTCTGAATTAGGGGGTAGGTGAAAACAGGAATTTTCTGAGCTCTCAAGCCTCAGTTGCAGGACAATACAGATTTAACTCAAACAGGAACAAATCAATTGAAATACAACTTTCAGTAAATTAATGATGAGGGACAATGTCACAAAAAACATAATAATGATATGCCTACATTAAATATTTACTCTTGTTCCAACTGTCCCAATTTTACATTACTTGAACCCCAGATTTGTTGCATGTGGATTAGACAGATCCAATAGCAAATATGTCTCTCATACCAGGATTTTATGCATTCAGCAAATAAACAAGATTTATCTCTCCTCCACCTCACTGAGGATAAGAGTTGCCAATAAATCTGCAACAACAAATATGACAGATTTGCATCCGAGGCTTAATCGATGCGTTTAAAATCAGATGTGTTTTTCCTACAGTCTCGTGAGGACGATTTGTGTGTATCAGTGTTCAACCTCTGCTGAACATCGCGTCAATACTGGACCAATGAATCACCACATTCCTCCCCTCTCTTTCTCTCGTTCTCTCTCTCTTTGTTGAGTTCTTATCCACCACACATGCGAAAAGAGAGAAGCGCGGATCAAAATCATTGAGACACAAGCTACACCACCTCCAGTATATTATTGATGTAGTCTAAAATGACGTCTGCGTTGGCACAAAGGCTAACAAACAGCTTTGATCGGGTTAAACACAAACGTCCAGGGAGAATGAGTGTTACTGAATGAATAATATGGAAGATTGATTGGTTTCAGTGGTCTTGACAGATCTATCTAACATTGCGATTCAATGATTATTAGTGATTATTGACACATGACCGAACGATCAATCTTAATTTTCTCGCATTCAAAAAAGTCTAATAGATAGAATTCCTCCATTATGTGACCAGCTTTTAAAAATCAATCTTTCTGAATAATAAAGTCAAGCCAATGAGTCAATAAAACACCTAAAACATTGACCATGAAGTACGACACAGATAGAGCTAAAAAAAAAGTGTGTCCAACTTCTTCACTCTTGTCGCCACTTTTAATGTCCATTCATAGACCATATATCAATAGAGACTCCTGAGTGAGTTAGCATCACGGCTAGCCTAGCGCCGCAACTTTCTGGCTGCTTCCAAATGTCCACACTCATCCCCTGACCCCTCATTCACTACCTAGTCCTGCATTATTTAGCCGACTATACGGTCACGTGACTCCGGTGTCCAAGTGAAAAAAAAGTCACCAAAACTTTCATACAAATGTATTTTTGTAATAATGATTGGTCAAATCCGTCCGACATGCATATATTTATGTACTAACAATCACCATACAAGTCATGGATCTCACATGAAACAACGAACGGTCAGGATTGTTCAACTTTTTACCTGTGATGTGATCTCAAGCTATGAGGTAAGCGGCTGACGCTAGCAACCTTGCGGTGTAACAGGTTTGTGTGTTTTTTTAATATCCTCAAGTCAAGAGTGCATTTAAACAGCTCTTCAACTTCATTTAGTCATGTTGTGTCCAGTTAAATGCGCTGTAGTCTCTGTTTGTCCCTGGCTGTGGCTCCAGCGTAACACACGGTGATGGAGGAGGTGAGGATGGACTCAATGATGATGAGCCGTGTAGAACTGCACCATCAGAGGGAGCTGATGTCCTGGGTGATGGTGGTGCAGAGGAAGCAAAAGGAGTCTGCGATGGTGAGGGGGTGGGGCTTGGGGACTGTGACTTTCCTGAATAGTGTGGACATTCGGACGCAAACTTTGTTTTGGTTGTCAAATGATCACATTCATTATTAAAAGTCAAGAGACACAGACACATGAGGTGTTTGCTCTCTTCTATATCAACAGTCACACTTCACAGGGGCAGTGAAGAGGAGTTTCAGGAGAAAAGTCCAGCTGACATTGTTGTAGCTGTGCACTCTATCTTTTTTGCCAGCTGTGAACATCACTTATGTTCAAGTCATAAAATCAGTGATGAGGGTTGAGAATGATCTATATGCAGACAAGATCAAGTGGCAGATTCTCCACTTTAAAAGTTCCATAGTGCACCTTTAATGATGGAAACAGAAGCTGTCTCTTGCATTCAAAGCAGGAAAACCTCCTGTTAGTGCATCTCAATAGTATTTGTGTTTTAACTAAACGAGAAAACAGATCAATGTAAACACAGAGTGCGGATTTTACATTCTTTGATTTAAGCAGTTAAACGTCAGCTCACAGGGAGGGACATAAGGGAACTAACACTGCAATGCACCAAAACAAATCACTGGAATCCATCAGTCCTCAGTGATCAGGAGATAGAAATCCCCCGTTTAGACTTTTCCATTTTCTATCACAGGCTTCTGTTTGCCCGTCCCTGAAGTCCCACTCTGAAATCAACATTGACTCAATAAATGCATCAATTGAGACTCACGTTTATGCTGCACTGCTGTACTGAGTGACTTGCAGAAAAGTCAGCAGAAGCTATTATTGGTTGATTGTTAAACTCTTTTCTAAAGCCACATGGCTCTAGTATCAATTCAAACTTCAAAAACTGTGTGGATACTGCATCTATCTGTCGTATATCACACACCATGCCATTTAAAATCAAATAGTTGGGGATTTAACTAAGTTCAACACAAAAGAAGATACAAAATACAAAAAACATGTTTACGGTAAGTTTTTTTTAGGGTAGAGTAGTCATTTCAAAGATATTCCTCAACAACACATGACAAGTATGCCATGACATGTAAAACATGTAAAAAGTACATTTAAAGGAGAACTATAATGTTTTTTATTTGTTTTCAGGTAGCTGATTTTCTGGGCTATAAGTCGCTCCGGAGTATAAGTCGCACCAGCCAACTCCGGAGGTGATTCTTCTTCTGCGTCGTTTAGAACCTAGACTGCCTTAGTATTGAACCATTGTGAAGGTAGATCATCATTTTACATTTTCTTTCATTGTAAACAGCAATATTGATCTAAAACGGCTTAATAATTGATGAAAACAGGAATTTTCAGAGCTCTCGAGCTGCAATTGTATATTTATTCATACATGCAGGAATCAATCAGTAATACTGAGAAAACATTGTTGTAACAAGGTGAAAAGCCCATTAATTCAGAATTAATTAGCTTAGCTTAATTGATACCCGTCTATGTGTACGCTATTTTTTTGTATCTTTTATAATGATTTTAATAACTGGATGATACTATATGCTAAATATTTACTATATGATACTTTAAATTAAAAAAAAAATTCTATACATTTCATTAGCTTGTGCTTATGAATGTTGCCTAAAGATTTGTCATTCGTTTTTCTTGTTGCTTTTCTGTTGACCAAGAGATCTAAACAAATGAATATTGGCATGTGTGACTCATTCAGTCAGCAGTTCCCCGTGGCACTGACGTAAAGGGTCTTTGTTCCTCCAAGGTCAGGAACTATTCGCCCACGCCTTCGATTCTGAGCCATCTGACGGCCACAGAACCAGCACCAAGAAGAATAACGAGAGAGAGAGAAGGTGAGACGAGGCCCAACATCATTGTCCTGTAGTAATGAGACTCCTGTTTCTTTGTGTGTTTTTTATAGTTTGTATGGTGAGATTATGAGGATGATTAGAACAGGATCATATAAGAAGAATCAATACATTATTAATAAAATATGTCACAGTCTACTTTACCTTGGAGAAAAAAAAATTCAATCTTAAACTCATAATAAATGTGATAAATCATTCAAACTGTGAAAATCTTGCATATCGTTCAAACCCAGACATTTTACTTAAATTAATTATGAAAATAGACCTGACAATAAGGGCTGAGAAACACAATTGCGAAAGGTAATTTCAAGGTGTAAATTATGAGTGATGTACAATTGTTTAAACATGTCACTTGATATAATCCCTTCATTAAACATTTGGTATTTGGTTTAGCTTTTTCCCCCAGGAGAACAAAGTGGCCAGATTCTGTTTGATGACCATAGTCCATACATCAAACATCAAACCTGCTGGAAATTACAGTACAAAATCTGCCTATAGCAACAGCAAAAACACACAAAGGGACAAATACTAAATCCATCATGCTGCAGCCAAATTTCATCACTCTGCCATGTTGGGGGAAGAATGGTTTACTTTTAGCTGAAGAATAAATGCTGGCTTATATTACCTGAGATAATATAACACTGGGTTGGTGTACTTTATCCCCCAAACAGAGCAGAAAGTGAGTGGAATGTGAAGAATAAATACTGGCATGCATTCAAATAGATGTTAGTGAATTCAGTCCATCCTCTACAAAACACACCAGCTCACTTTCTCTCTTTCTTTCTTTCTTTCTCTCTTTCTTTCTCTCCTTCTTTTTTTACGGTAACACAACAACAACAACAACATCAAATTAAGTTATTACTACAAGCACTATAAGTGTCTGTACCAGATTGTTTGACTTGTCCAAGGCCTAAATAAGACTAAAATGAGCTTTAAACATGTCTTGGGACCAGATCATCAACATCATAAACACACGTCACAGACATTTCCTTACACCAGTGCACCAAAAACACAGCACAAACTTTACATTAGGGCAAAAAAAAATCTGTTATTTAAATTCAATTCCATTTATTTTTATAACGCCCAAAATCACAACAGTGGTTCCCTCAAAGAGCAACTGTGAGAACAGTTTCAACAGTGTCTGTAGAGACTTAGCAATGTCCCAGCATCCCATGTCCTTAGACAAATGTCCCAAGCTCCTCTGTCCTTAGACCCTCCTACTCACTACCAAACAACTTTGTGGAAAAGTAGAAACTTTAAGAGTTCCACAGTGAAAATGAGATCCGACTCCCTCAGACGGACAGGCAATAGACTGTGGAGCTGGACCCACTCAGGAGGCGAACCAGTTCTTCGAGGCAGATGAAGAACCGTTCATCCGTAGAGACCGTTTCTCGAGGCAGTTGAACAGTATCCGAATCCACAAGTCATCAATGTGCCTGTTTCCCTTCCCACTGGGAAGTGGAAGAAGTAAAAGAAGAAAATGCAATAAACAGATTACGCGTGAAATTAAATGTTAAATATTGTTGATAGGAAAAGTAGTCAGAAGCAGATGATAATGCTCGAGCTGCCAAACTCCCCCCTGCATAGTTTCTCCCAGGGCAGAGTAGCTGGTAAACTGTAGGTTTTTATTTCTCTTCCTAACTCTGTGTGGAAGAATAGCTGGAGGTCTTTGCGCTGCCCTGTGTCAACACGTCTAGAGCTTCTTTTCTACAGGTGTGAATGAGCGAAACATCACCATTGACAGAAACATAGACAGGTTCAGATCCACAGCGGCTGCTAATTGGCTTCCTCTCGACAAGGGCCTTTTTTAAGTTGCTGAGGTCTGGTCGCCTGTCAAAGTAGGGCCGGCACCAGACAGCTTCAGTAGGCGGGGTTAAAGGAGTGCTGAAGTCTTCCATAGAGCTGCTCACGTCACATGTGGAGCGCATACAATTCAACCCCTTCCGTCTCATCGTTCAAGTTTTATGTAGTTAGTCCCCTGTGTTTATGATGCTGCACTTTGTATGTTATGAAGATAAACAGAACGCAGAAGTGTGTCGTGCCTTCGGAAGTAAATCTCTTTCCAAATTCAAATTACCACTATTGTTTTAAGTCCCAAAAACCCTTGTAAAGCTTAAAATTAAGTATAGAGCAAGCTTACAAACATTTGTCTTTTTTTAAATATGTATTTTTGGAACCCTATATGAAATGAATGTGGACATTTACTGTTGGACAAGTGTCAGTCTGTTGTTTGTGGAAAGTAATGTTCATGCAAAATGATGTGATAAGAGGGATTGTTGAGGTTGAAGTTTATGAAGCGCCTTGAGGACTCTCACCTCTGAGAGCTGGAGGCATTATAAGAACTGTTTATATGGACAGGAACATGTTATTATTTGTCTCATGTGTGTTATTTGTCTAGCTTTATATGGACTCCCGGAGTCTGAAATAAAGATTGACACTTAATCCTTAGTCCTAATTTTGAACACTTTTTTGTTGCCATTTCATTTTTATTTGAGATCGGATATCCTAGTTTTGAGTTTTATGCTCTGTAAACTATTTTGAATACATTTAGTTACAATATTTTGATGGATTTAGTTAGAATGTATTAAACTATTGGTTATCACAACTCCTTAACTTAGTTTCTTCATACGTAGGCTTAAATATTTAGAACCAACAATTCAGGTCAGGACAGAATATACAAACTCCGGTATTATAACTTCAATTTCATATTTGACGTCTTCCTCCAGTGAACAACCCGAATAAATGTAATGACAAAATAGACAATGTTAAGAGTACACTGGTAAAAAATGCCTATCAAGTTTAGAATACTATAGAGTAAGCTCAGTAGTGTTGGCAAAGGGACTCGTTTACGTTAGAAAAGCGATCACACGTTTACCAGTGGATAATATGGTCTGATGTATCTGACAAAGCTGCGCACTGTGATTTATGGCCCACAGGAGGCAGTGCTGAAGCCAAGGGATGACGGATGAGTTTAAGAATAAGATAAGCTATAGAAGCAGTAGCACCATGACCCTTCAGTGATGGTCGATTTTTATTGTAACACCGAAGTAAGGAAATGAGCTAATGTTTATGCAATGCATTCAAGCTATGTATAGATTTATACTTCAATATTTAAGGTACACTGCAAAACTGTTCCGTCGAAGGGTCTGCAAAATGCTTTTCTCCCCGAAGATATTACTGTTTTGCTTTCGATACGATCAAAAGTATCACATTAAACTTATCTATACTGATTTTGTTCAATTATAGGTGTTTTGTTTTTCTAATACATCTTGAAAGAGGTGTATTCTTCACAAATATTTTCAATTCAATTCAATTTATTTTTGTAACGCCCAAAATCCCAACAGTAGTTGCCTCGAGGGGCGACAGTGAAAAAACAGACAACAGATGTTCAATGTTCAAAACAGTGTCCCAGCATCCCGTGTCCTTAGACAAATGTCCCAAGCTCCCCTGTCCTTAGACCCTCCTTCTCGGCCAGGAAAAACTACCGAACCTCTTTGGAAAAAAGTAGAAAACTAGCGGCGTTCCACAATGAAGGAGAGATCTGACTCCTTCAGACGGACAGGCGGACGCAAGATAGACAGTGGAGCTGGAGCCGCTCAGAAGAAGAACCAGTTCTTCCAGGCAGATGAAGAACTGTCCATATGGAGTAGAGACCATTTTAATTGAGAGCTCCTGCTCAAAAAAGACTCCAAGGTTTCTTACAGTAGAACTGGAGGCTACACTGACATTGTGCAGTGTGACTATCTGCTTGGATAAAGCGTCTCGTAGATGTTTAGGGGCCAGCACAATGACCTCAGTTTTATCAGGATTTTTAAGAAGCAGATAATTAATTAGTCATCCAGGTCTTTATATCCTTCACACAAGCACTAAGTCTATCTGGGGTCTTATTTATAAACCAGACATAAAAATGCTACACAAAAATGCTACGTACGCAACTTTTCCTTTCAAGTTTGTGATCTGTAAAAAGACAACTTGACGTGACAATTAGCAGCCCAGTCCAAAAAATGACTAACGTTGAGTGTTGGTGCTTTCAGAGATGAAGAAAAAGACCATCTGTGCTTAGCAACACGAAAAATTCTTCAAAGTCTTGTGGAAGTTTTGCATTTAATAAGAATTCCACATTTTAAAGTTTCATAATGAAACCCCTGACCTGTAACTTACCAACCTCCATGCGTTTAAGCACAGTCTCCCCGTCCCTGGAGACAGAGGCGTGCCCAGAGGAGCACATTTCACTTGTCACTCAGCTAACCCGTGCTAACGGATAAGTCACTAGCTCGGCACGTTCTCCCATTGTATAGCTGTTACTGTGTTTGCAGCTAAAAATGACAATCAGTGTCACGTCACGTTTGTCCCAGACGTAATTTAGGGCAAGTGCTTGACCAGGCAAGATGAATAATTTAGGGAGAGAGAAAGCAAGAGAGAGAGAGAGAGCAGTGCTAAGTTGACTGAGAGCAAATCTCCTCCAGATATGACGTTTAACAGTCATGACGCAGCACTGGCTGGTGGGAAGAGATTTCTGACTTGTTAAACAGAACACATCAATTCAGATCAAATTTACAAGATTTATCTAAAGATCTTTGTGATTAAGAATAACTACAGACTAGAAAACTGTATAGTTAGAATGTAATCTTGTATTATGAGTATTGTGATGTCATTTGAAACCCACACTGCATCGTATTCATGGGTTTCAGGTTCTTTTTATAGGTGATACTTTGAGAACCATCATTCACCACCATTCAAAAGATGAAATATTTGTGTTAAAGTGTTAATTGCTGTAGCAACTGTCCAAAGGATTCTGAAAACCATGGATGCAGCTCTATGTATCTGCCATTCAAAACTCGGGATCGAATGTCAAAAACAAACATTATTTGCAAAATCTGCCGCTGGACAAGCTTTTATCACTGTTGTTTCAGAATACTTTTCATTGCAAGTTAAGTGTAAATATAATTTTAAAATCTCCATTGGCTTAAACACTTTAATAGATGTGTGAAGTATAAATAGATTTACCTCTGTACTTATATTATAAAAGCCGCTGTTAGGGTCAAAATGAGACCTCTGTGTTTCTGCATCTTGTATTTTATCATTAAAGAAACAGAAAGTAACATGCTATTAGCATGCTAGTTCTCATTAGCATTATCGTAATAACAAAACTTGCACTGGCCTCTGAAAGTTGTGAAAAGCACTTAAACTCATTACAGTGAATAATTAGGATGCTAAGAATGCTTTATAGTATAGTATAGTACTTGATATTTATAGTATGTTATTTAGTATATTAAAAACACAAATTTTGACTAATCTCTAAATTTCTCTTATGTAAATCTCTTTATTTACTGAAAGGAACTGTCCATGGCTCTATTTTTAACTTTCTCAGTAAAATTACTTCATTCTGAAAACATTCCCTCACAATCACGTTCTATTTTTCACTTATGCTAAACTATATATTTTATTTAACACATGTTACACACACATTACACACATTTGGGGAAGATTAATGTTAAATTGCCCAACATCAGTTGAACTTCAATAGTTTAAAACATTTGTTTCTTCTTGCTCTGTGCTGAAGAAAAAAAGTTTAATCTACAGAAACATGGAGTACAACAAGGATATTAGATTTGAAAACTCTGAACAAATATTACAGGGGAAACAATTCAAGTGTCGAAAGTTTTACCCAAACTTCATTGGCAGAGCAGACATCTCAGGGAATAGTGAAAGCCTGATGACTATGGGATGAGGTGAGTATTATTGCAGAGTGAGCAGGAACTGAGGCGGAGGTGAGTCTGGTTCCGATGTCTCCCAGAAGAGAAATATGTCATCAGCAAATCACAGTTACCACAATAGTAGAGTACAAAATGTGATACTCATGATCCTATCCTATTAAAGTATAGAACTGGAAATGCACCCGAACAAATGAACGCATGGATAGTGATCACAGCAAGCTTTTATTCTGGAGTGAGTGAATGAGTGAAGACTTTTGTGTGATGATGAACCAACTCTTTGAGGGTTATAATAAATCAGCAACTTTAACCTTGAATGTAAAAGTTATTTTTTCTCACTTGAGTCAGATTTAAACACTACCAAACTAATTTTGTCTTGATCAGGCAGTTAAAGCTACACTACACAAAGTTCACATAGTTAGTGCAGTTGTCTAACCAACTTGATATTTAAAGTGAAATTCCCACTTACTGAATGTAAGGAAAACTAAAAAAGAAAAAGTTCCAGAACATTGCGTTATATTTTTAGACTTTGAAAAACACATCACATTTTGCATGTTGAATAATACTGCACTCCTCACACTGGAGCTGTCCGTGGTGCTGAAGTAGAGTTACACTGAGCTGGGTAATGTAAAGTTGATTTTGTTCTAAAATATGTATGTGAAATGTATGAGAAAATGTTACTTACTTTAGGACACATATTGTGCATAATTTATATTATAATTAGCCATTTAGCATGCTCTTGAATATCTTAATAATAATGCCGATGTATTGAAAGCACTAGTCACTACTTTCCATTTGTCTGTGCTCCCTCATGTGAATTTGGTGTTAGCCATGAGGGGGAAAACGCTTGCCATTCAAGCAACATGACATAGACTGTAAGCCGTTCAAATGAACACATCAGAAATGCTCAGAACAGTGTGGAAATGATTTACAGTCTTTTTTGTGAAATTGAAACTGAGATATTTCAGGCTCAGAACAAAAGGACCTCATAAACAAGGCATATAAAACATGTGAATGAAGCTAAAGTAGCCAAGTATGTTTAAAATTGTTAAATGTTCAAAAAGGTCTTAAATGTTTCTTTTAAAATGTTGAAGGGTTGTATTTCAAGTGATTTTAGTAACAGCTATTACAGGCTCTAATTGTAAAAAGATGAAAATAAAATAGATCGTCGTTCTTACTAATATATTTGTCCACTTTCATCAAACAACTTTTCATACTAGATGAATGGATTACTGCGACAAGTTGGCCACTGTCCAGGGTGTACCCCGCCTAAGGCCCGAAGTCACTGGGATAGGCTCCAGTCACCCGCGACCCCAAAAGGGAACAAGCGGTAGAAAATGGATGGATGGATGGATGAATGGATTACACATAAGCACTTTAATGAATTCTTACTCATGATCACTCGTCTAGTGCATTTTCAAGCCTACTTACTTACAAATTTGTTTATTCAATGTAATTCCCTGTACACATTTATTTGGATTAACTTGAAGCATGAAGAGAGAGCCAAAGAAAAAACACAGTGCGTCTGGCAAGTATGAACTTTTTCCACATTTTGTTATGTTAAAGCCATATTCCAAAATGGATAAAATGCATGCCTCAAAAATCTACAAACGACAACTTGAAAGAAGGATGTTTAATTTCTTACGCCATCATGTTTAAGGAATCGACCCCCGAGACAGGATTGTATCTGGAATCTGGAAAAAGAGTACAGCAAATGTGCTGCTGCATTGAAGGTTCCTTTGAGCACAGTGGCCTCTCCATAAATGGAAAAAGACTTCCTAAAGCTGGCCCCCAGCCAAACTGAGCAATCGGGGGAGAATGGCCTTAGTCAGGGATGTTACCAAGAACTCTGACAGAGCTCCAGCGTGTCCCTGTGGCAAGAGGAGAGCATTCCAGAAGAACAACCGTCTCTGCAGGACTGCACCAATCAGGCCTGTGTGGCAGAGTGGCCAGACAGAAGCCTTAAGGCAGTTTAAAAAAGGAACCTGGAGGACCATGAGAAACAAAAATCTCTGGTCTGATGAAACAAAGATTGAACTCCTTGCCTTGAATAGCAAGCATCATGTCTGGAGGAAATCAGGATGCGGTCATCACCTGCCCATTACCATCCCTACAGTGAAGCGTGGTGGTGGCAGCATCATAATGTGGGGATGTTTTTCAGTCAAAATAGCCTTTTTTCCCCTGTTGTGTGAAGCACTTTGAATTGCCTTGTGTACAATTTCTGCTCTACAAATAAACTTGCCTTGCCAGAGAGCTGAAATATAGTATATGCTCTTTTGCTGAACTAATGCAAAAGGAAAGGTGTGCTTGCCAGTGGTGTAGTCATTTATTTTATTTGTAACTAGTTCAAGATGTGATTTTGTGCTAGTTTGTGTACTTGATGGTGGCTGGTTTTCGATTTCACAAGATGTACTGAAGAGACACAAAATAAATGGGAGCAGTTAGGCAGAGTCAGGGGCCAGAGCTGGAGAAACACAGTCATTAGTACTACATAAGATGTTGTCTTGAAGAGAAACGACGGCATTTATTTGCTTGAACCTCTGCACTTTATGTGCTTGCATCACATCTGGATAGACTTTTATTTCACACTTTGTGGTTTTATGGGGGTTTAGATTGTAGCATCTCAATAGGACACTTCTGGCTAGCAAATTAACTAACAAACGAAATAAATAAACAAAAAAACAAACAAACTAAAGACAGATCAATCAATCAATCAAAATATTTTATCTTTTTTTTTTACCAGATACATTTTGTGCAAGCTCCATGCAATTCTAAAAATCTTTAGTTTTGTAGACTCCATTCCAGAACAACCAAAGAGTACAAGAAAAAAACAAAACTATTCATTAAAAAAACTACTCGGCATTGAGTAGCAAGGCTTTCTTTTTTGGTAAAAGTGTGTTTGTTCTTTCAATATTGTGGCAAATGGGTGAACTAAGCAGATTGCTTTGTCTCCGTGTCTAAACCCCTGATGCTATGTATGTTGATTGGAGGTTTGCTTTTTAAATCTTTTAACAGAAGTACATTATAATATAAAACCCTGTGAATAGACAGTGCTAAATTAAAGTCAGACTAATATTAATCAATGTGGAATGAGGGAAGCGAGTGATTAAAAATTAATTTTTAACACACATACACACACGTTGGGTTTCCATGCTTACTGGGGACACCATAATAATTTACATTCATTTCTTGGAGACCAATCCTAACTTTAACCATGATTACTACTTACCTAATCTTAATTCAAACCATACATTTAATCTATTTTACCACTTTTAACTTTAAATCATGTTGATATAATAATAAAGGATTATTTCTACAAAGGAGGCCATAATGTGCCCATAATGTGAGGTATGCAGATTTTTATCAATGTGATCAATACCAGCCCACACACATCAGATTCAGGGGCTGATTTAACGAACATTAACAGTGAAACTGGATTATTCATGAAAGGAGATGGATGACATTGGCATTTAGGACGAGGACAAATAATTCTAGATAGAACATTGTTAATTTATATATTTCCATGAATTTTGCATTTGACCCATCCTTCAACGCTGCGGGGCAAACCTGTCAGGAGAATCATCCTGGGACCCATCTCCAGATGCTGAGTCAGGGCTGTTAACCGGAGAACTCTTGCCCCATTTGCACCCAAAGGTTCAACACCCTCTGGACTCTGCAGGCGCACGTCAAGAGGTAGAGACCCCAATTAGGTCTTGACAAGTACATACTAAAGGTCTAAATGTAAATGAAGCCGGATGGAATTGTTAAGAAATGAATTCTTTTGAGTGATGACAGAGTAGGAAACATTGGACATGTTGCATTAAATTATATTCTGTATAAATAGTAAATATGTTGTATAAAAAGGACAGAAACATTGGAGCCATTCTAGATTTATGTGTAGAAGTCAATTCAGAGTAATACACACCTCAATCTGGCATGAATGAGCGAGGGATTTCAACGGCAACGATCCCTCACATACATCTAACGCTCAAAGTTTGGAAAGAATCCAACTGTCCAGCATATTGCTTTTACCGAACTGAGCGCGATCTAAATTCCGCTCTCATGATTCTCAAAGTCGAGAAGTCAGATGCGGCTTTCCTTTCATCAGGCCAAATCTCGTTAGATCCAATAACATTATAGTGTGAAGAATACTCTCCATTCGCCCCACGTCAGGCCTGTGTGAACCCGCGGGAACTGCATAAACAGCCCCAATTAGATGGAACCTGAACATCATGCATCATATTGTGTGCATAAGAAAATAGCTGAAGTGCCAAATGTGTGTATAATTAAAATAAATAGTTCTATTGTTTCAAATTTAGCGAATGTATGAATTCATAAAATGTGGTGTAGAAAAACTGATTTTATTTCAAAATGCTAATCCTAATACTACAAACTAATTAGGCCCGAGCGCCACAAGCTGGCGAGAGGCCTATTAGTCTCGTAAGGCCGCGCGAAGCACGGCTGCGAAAGTGCGCACGTAGTGCGCACGAAATCGAGCACGAAGCGCTCGCCCACTTCCAAACACTCACTAACGCACTCCTTCACTCATGCACGCCCCGTGCATACTAATTAGTTGTAGGAAAATGGAACATTACCGTTGTAAACGGGCGAAGCCCGTGCAAAAGTTCGCACTAAACGAGCACTTTACATTGGGATGACGAAGCGGTCGTCATCCCCATATAAAGCACTCATTTGCGCTAAGTAGCTCACGAATACGTTCCCCATCTCTTGCATGTTCCGTGCATATAAGCATGTAATGCAAAAATTGAACATTATTACTGTATAGAGGGCCAAAAACACAAAGTGGGCGGAGCCCACTCAAAATTATCGAAAGTACCCGTCAGTGACCAGGGACCCACACCATGAGGTAGGAAAGCGCGAGCGCTTTCCGAAAATGTATAGTTTATGATATTTGAAAAATGGGAAACATTGTTTTCGCATCGGAATATTCTTCTTCTTCTTCTCGGGACCAACCCCCCTATTTTTCACCCAGTGAACATTGACGAAAAGTCACAAAAATGTACACACCTCTAAAAATCGTGCCTCCTTACATTTTGGCTATCTCCCTTTTCTAAAATTTAAAAAATTGGCGTGTCAGCGCCCTCAAATGTGCCAAAAATGCATTAAGATAGAAAATGACCCAAAAAAAATCTTATCGTAGAATCATGAAATTTGGCGCAGAGGTAGATGGTGACAAGAGAAGTAAAAAATATTATTACGGCAACGCCGTCCGCCCAACCAAATGTTGGCCATATTGGTTCAAAAATGGCTAATTATGACTTGGGAGTTTTTCCAAACGTCATACTTTTACAAACTCCTCCCAGGGCGTTGGCCCTAAAAAGCTGAAATTTGGTGAAAATGCTACTGAGGAGTGGGACATCAAAAGTAATCCAAATTACATTGATACTTCTCACGGTCTCTGTGCGGCGAAGCCGCAAACTGTAGCTAGAATTTCAGAAATCTCCCATATTTAAAATTTCTGCCGTTTGCGCAGATAAAGTCCGAATTGCGTCAAATTAGAATCAGTTGTTAAACTCTTTGCCCTAAACCTACTTGATGTGAAATAAATTTATTTGGCGCCACAGCGCCTCCTACAGATTTTATATGGACGTTAAATGTTTAGTTTTCCGAAATTTGACACAAAACTCAATTTTGGCATTCCCATCAAAAATGTAAATGAGAGCCATGTCATTGACCCATGTCAATTGTTACGATGTTGCCGTAGTGATGACCGAAACCTCCCATGTTATTCCAATGGGGAAATCGCCAGAACATGTTTACACTTTATACTTTCACCAACTCCTCCTAGGGCGTTAGCCCTATCAACATGAAATTTGGTGAGACTCATCTTCAGGACCATCAAAATGTATTCACATTTTTATTCAAAGAGTCACGGTGTCTGTGCGGCAAAGCCGCACATTTTGCCAAGAATTCAAAATAAAATTGCTTTTTGATGGTAAAACAAAGGGGAGAAGATGTGACAGCGTCACAGATTCAGCAGTAGGCGTACTAAAAGGACAATTGGGGCGCGTTAGCGCCCCCTCCTCTTGCGGCGTGGCGGCGGCGCAGCGAGGGCCGATCATTGCCGCTTGCGGCTATATTTCAGTGTTATTATTACTACTGGCATGAGGCATACACAGGATTGGTTTGTCTTATTTCCACTCACTAACACACATTCTTTCGTACATCAAAGAACATTAACAATGGAGCCAAGGCAGGTAATGTGTCTTGCCCATTGACACAACAACACATTCAGCTCATTGTGTTTTTGTCTACAAAGTGAAAAAATATAAAATTGGCAACTAATGTTTCTACATTAATGCTACTACCACACAACAAATGCTGAATCTAAGAAACATGTTCTAACATTTATTGTCACTTAATATGTATTACAGAATCTTCATGCCGTCCCTTGTGTTACACAAGGCTTGGGGACAAACCTTAATGGGGCTGTGCACAATTTGCTTCATGTAATAGAGTAAAATCAGTTTTTCCCCAGTGTATATTGTAAAAGCAGATCTTAGGCTCAAAATGAGACCGCGTGTGTTGTCTGCATCTAATTATGGAGCATTTTATTCACCACAAAGCAGGAAGAGTTCTGTTCGCTTGCTAATGTTTGTTAGCTTTCCCATAACATTACGTTTGCGAGTTGTGAAAACGCGCTTATAAATTCATCACGGTGAATAATAGTAAAATCCTCAGTTACAGCAGCTTTAAAAAATGTTGTCATAAAAAAATGTGAAATCCTTTTTTAAGAGTCACGCTAATCGAAAAGAAAAGAATGTGTCGGTGCGAACAAAACAATTCAGACCATGAATTCTATGAAATTACATCAAGGCAATAATGTGTATGCTAATGATGCCTCGCATCTTCTAGTATCAAACAATCAAACTATAAAAGCCCCAAGCCCTTTTCTGCCCATGTATCATAAAAAAATTGTCAATTTTGACATGAACGCCGAACAACCCAAAGATCATGTGCATTTCTCTTCCTATGAATATTATTATTCGTGTTATGAAAGGTAATTTCCATGTCTTTTGCTAACAGCACCGCCTCTTCTCTGCGGCCCACACACTTCCCCCGCTGCAACCCAAACAGTAATAACAACGCTGCGGCCAATTACAGGCAAGGGCATCACAGAGGAAACAAACATGGCAGGAATAAACAAATGGAGGGCTGGGAGCAAATGGAATTGTAAAAAACGAGGTGTCAAAGGCCAATGTTTGAGCTTGTTTTAAGGGTGCTTTATCTGGGTCTTTAAGTACTTTGACTTTCGTGTGCATCAGGATCTGGTCCAAGAAACGGAATGACTCTGGATATACTTTTTATTTTTTACACAGTAATATGTGAGGGACAAAATCGCCCATGTCATGTTTTTCTTCCACTGATTTGCTGGCCTGTTGTTTTGTTCTCTGATTGTGAATGTGTAATGAATGCCTCTCCAGACTCCAGACGTTATTGTTGAAAAATTCAAATTGTGCATTCAAAAATCACAAAATGCACCCGAAATAGCGCTGTAGAAACGTTTTGTTTTTTTGTCCCCATTTGATGTATTACATGTATTTTACAGGCATTAAGTCAAGATCAGGCATTAGTCAGGTCAAATTAAGTCAGATCTGTGGAGAGGCGCGCTTGCTCATGGGAACAATGCATGTTTTTTAAGGTATTTTTTTTAGCAATACAAATGAAACATCTAACTTTAAAAAATGCAAGGTATATAAATTGATTGCCATCCTGTGGATTATTCCTTGCAAATTAATCACATCTCCATGGAGACAAGCAGGTATCCCAGCTAAAACGGGGATAAAATGTGTAACTTGTCTAGCAAAACTATTCATCTATGCAAATTTGCATCTTAACAGCGTTTGAGTCAAATGAGAAGTCAAACCTGTCATTGGTGCTTTAAGTCAAAGAAGCATTTTTGTTTCCTGTCTATTTGTTATGTGCAGTGAGATCCAACTGGTTCTATAACAGCGGCCTTATCCTGACATCACGCTGACTCATTTTGGGTAAATAACCGGTAAACAGTTTTGTCAATTTCATATCTGAGCTGAGTGAGACACAGCAGAGGGACGTCAGCAGAACCGCAGCACCTCTTACTCACAGGTAACACAGTGTGAAGGAGACACAACACACGTCATGAACACAACACTGGGCGGCCTTTGATAAGGAGAAATGCAGGCCATTCTAAAAGATTTTCAAACACAAGTCTTAAGTAAAATAGTGAACATCTTGAATGGATTTATTGCAGGGGTATGATGTGCCTCTAATGTTCCATAGTATGGCATATTGCATGTATTACTAAATTATTCTTATTTCTAAAATAAATTAAACATCCTTAGACAAGTTACAGGTCCATGAGATGATGAGCCATACCATGAAACAATATTATTTCTAAGAAGCAACATCAAATTATATTGTTGAATGAAACACACATCCAAGTGGATCACCAACTCTGTCCGATACTGTTACGGCTTTCATGTCTTCCAATTTCATTTTTCTGCTTTTAAATTGAATTGTTAGGTTCAGAAAGTTCACAAAATGTCAATAAGTGAGTTTCCGGTGGTGAAATAAAGCGTCTGTGCCACTTTATGCAGCAGAATGTGGAGGAGTGACATTTCGGAGCCAAAGAGCAGTTTGATCAGGAGTGATGCACAGTCGGCAGCAGCCCCATTATAAATATAAAAGCATTACATCATACAGCGCCTGAAAAATATCAAGTTTATGCTCCATAAATGTTAGATTGACTTTAAACACAGCGGCATGATTTATAATTGTGTAAGAGCGAAAAGCCTGTGGTTTATTCAAAATCTATCTAGAGTTTTGTGATAAAATGTGAATATATGATTATATTTCTGTGATGTATTTTATCTGCATAATAGTGATATTTTATCTGCATCATTAGTCTAAGAGAAGAACGGGTGTGTGACAAACTGCATTTGTTTGTGAAGGGGTCGTAAAGATGGGCCAAAGGATGTTTACCCTAGGGGGGGTGATAACCCAGAGGAGTCTGGGTAATGTTTACCCAAGGCTTTATCTCTACGGAAAAATACCAAGTGCCTTGATGTGAGGCTGACCAATGAGAAATGTGACCCGCCTCCTTTTTATGTGTGATTTTAATAAAATGACTTGTAAGAGGGAGGAACGCTGAGAGTGATTTTGGAAAGTCGTTCAGGTTGCTTACAACATCTTGACTTGGCTAAGCCTTCCTCTCCCTTGCAAGCCACACAAAAGACTGACGTTTCTGTGTCGTTTAATATTCTAAGTTGAATTATGTTCTCTGACTGTTAAGTAATAGCATTGATTCATGTGTAATTTCTTGACATTTTAGTGGTCCTATCGAGCCGGACGACCAGCTGCCCTTCGCGGAGATTGACGGGTGAATCGGTGAAGTCTGTGCACAGCTGAAAGAAGTCCACTTTTCCCGTGGCCGCCCATCGCACCTCATTCTCCGCGAGGACAGCCCGTCGTTTCGAGTCAGCGGAGAACAGACGACAAAGAGGTCAGAAAAATTGTGTGTGAAAAAGAGTTAGCCATAAAACGTTTTATGCATTTAGTTTGATATTTACTGGAAAAATATTGTATGCTTTTATGCGCAGTTAGGTATTACTGAGGAAATACCCAGTTTCATATTACTGAGGAAATATTGTAGGCTTATGGACGAGATAAGTTTCTCACATAAGCAAGGCAGTTAGGTATTACTGAGGAAATACCCAGTTTCATATTACTGAGGAAATATGCAGTTTAGGTATTACTGAGGAAATACCCAGTTTAATATTACTGAGGAAATATGTGTGAATGTAAGCGCTGTGCACGGGCGTGGTAAGTAAGGAAGTGTGAATGTGTGAATGAGGATTAATAAGTGATTCACTAACAGGTGTGAGAATCACAATTAATCATACAAGGGTCACAAGGCGTTATTCTGAGAGATCTAAAATTTGCAGTCACGGGTGAATCTTAAACACCACGTTTATGTCCGGAGGAATCTAATAAGGAATTTCTCTAGAAGCTTGACATTAACCGTGACTGTAAAGCAAGTAGCATTTCTCTCAGACGACCGAGACCAAATAATGATGGAGCCAGAATTGTCACCCCAAACTGTAAGACCAAAAGACAAAAGAAGGGTCAAAAGAGATGAGGATCTGACAGATGCTGAATGGATGCGCAAGTATAATCCAGAAACTGTAAAATTTCTCCAAAAATGGAGGAAGAAATACGGGTTTAATGGGACTTTAGGAGTAGAAGCGACAGAAAGATTAATGGGAGGGTTGATAACTCATGATGGCATGAAGGGAAGAACTAAACAAAACCCAGGAAAACAGATAATAGCCGCTCAGGCCTGGTTAAAAGAATCCAGATCACGAGCAGAAAGAAAGGAAATACTGGAAAAAAGAACCGGTATTTTTGCAGTTGCTAGAAAAGAAGATAATATTGGGGAAAATTGGCCGCAGCGACGACCCCCACTGCTGGTGCCGGGGGAGGAGGCGGGACCAGGACCAGGGGAAATCCAGGAAGCAGTAGAGGCACATTCACATGACGAAGAGAGTGTGTCAACTTTTAGACAACAGAAAAGAGCTCAAAATTGGGAAGCAAAATTACCGGTAGAACAAAGTCCTCCTCCATATAATACTTACCCAAAGCCAGTATCAAAATTGTATCCAGCACTACCTACGTTAAGTGTTCCCGTAGATTATGCCCCAGAGGGAGCAAAATTAGTGCAGGCTGATCCATTTAAGGAAGGATCGAGCAGAGTGTTGCGGGATCGTGAAAGTTTAAAGAAACCTCAAAGATACTGTGAGGAATATTCAACAGCAGAGGCATATCCAGCAATTGAAGTCCCAGACGGGGCGGGAGGGACGACATACGTGTATAGGTCATGGACTTTAGGTGACGTTAAGGCCGCTCTAGAAGGAGTAACGAAACGAAATGTACACATTGATAGATGTCTTAATGAATTATCACTCCTGATAACACAGTACAGACTAAATGAGGCAGAAATACAACAGGTCCTAATGCAACTTCTGGGCCTTCATTGGATACAATTAAAGGGGAATTGGGATCCGTTTAATGCAGGAGTAGCTAGACCATATAATGATGTACCGGGGGATGGGGCTACGATAATGGCCAGAGTGCAAGAAGGAGCAGAAGGGGGAGTTTGGGGCAGGGCAAGGGCACATTTTACGAGGCCGGCGGATTACCTGAAGATAGCGCAAACTAAACAGGGGGATGGAGAAACAGTTCAAGAGTTTAGATGCAGGCTTACGGGGATATTTAAAGATAACAGTGGAATCCCAGAAGACGCAGCGGCTGATAGCGTTTATCAGCAGCAGTTGAAAAGAGCAGTAATGGACGGACTTAAGCCCCAAATCCAATGGTGGCTGAAGAAAAATGATGTACATATGGCAACAGGAACACTCGAACAGTTCACAGAACAAGCAGTGCATGCAGAATCAGTGGAAAAAGAAAAACAGAAAAAAAGTAAATTAACAGAGGCGTATGTTATGGTGCCATTAGAAGAATGCGTCCAGACAAGCGTAGGAAAGAGGGGAGCAAGGGGAAAAACAGGTTACAGAGGGGGATATAGAGATAAGAAAAGAGAGGAACAAAGAGAGGAGGATTGGAAATTGGGAAAGTGTTTTCTCTGTCACAAAACTGGACATGTGGCGAATAAATGCCACAAAAAGAGGGACAGGAGAAGAACTGAGGAGGATAGTGAAGAAGAGGAAGAGGCATGACTAGATAGGAAAAGTGAGTGCAGGACAAAGGAGGGTGGCTTGGACAAGAAACAGACAAAGAATGAGGGGGACGAAGAGACAGAAATTTTTTAAATTTAGAATATGTCAACTATAAACACAGGCCTGAAGTGACGATATGGGTAAATGGGAAATTACTGATATTCTTAGTCGACACAGGAGCAGAACGGACAGTGTAGGTGTGACTGCACCAGGGGAGGCTGTAGTAAAGATGATATCAGCAAATGGACAAACAAAAAGAAATCCACTGAGTGTACCTACTAAATTTAGGTGGGAAGAAACAGGGGAAGAAATTTTAGCAACAGCTGTGATGGATTCAAAGTGTCCGCATAATCTTTTAGGAAGGGACCTAACCACAGCACTAGAAATGGCTATACTGCCTCTGACAGACGGGACAATGACCGTTATAAAACACCCGTTACATGAACCCATCAGCGGAGCATATGTCACAGAACGGACAGGATTGCCATACTATTCATGGACACTAGATTTACCTACAGGTGACTCAGGAGAAATAGTAACCACACTGTTGACATTGGCAAAAGAAAACACAACCAGCCCCCGTGACATTAGAAAGCGAGATCAGTTACAAATGACGTTGCGTTACAAAGCCACACCAGGACCAGACATGACTTACGACGAAGCTGTGAATAAACTAGGTCCGCAGATTATTACAATAACTAATCTGTATTATCATGAGGGAACCTCGTATTGCGATGTAGACGTGAGTGAAAACGTAACATTGCTAATGTCCTCCCAGGAAAAACGGCATCTGCCATTAACTAAAGCAAACAATGCCAGGTGGGAGGATATGGGACAGTTAGTCAAAGATAACAGACGAGCTAAAGACTGGGAAAACACAGGAGAAGGGAGAAAGCAGATTAGCAAGAGGACAGGATGGACAAGATGTCCGTTATCTTTACGTATCACAGTGACAATTAACAGCAACACCACCTCAGGGGGGTTGACGTGATGGGTAATAAGAAGAAAAGTTAAAATTAACAGGGAAAGAATTTGACATTCTAAAGTAAATACCTGAAGGATTGTTGAGATTCAATCAAGAATTGAATAGATTTAAATTAGACAATATCATCTAAATTTAGACGTTATAGAAGTTATGAAAACCAGTGATAACAGGACTTAAACATTATAGGACTCAGGACGGAGGCAAGAGATGGCTAGACTGATAAAATGATGTGCCTTATGTACAAGGGGAAGGTTTAGGATCATTTTGATTGTTATACACATATAGACTTGTTAGAACAAACTAATACACAATGTTTGTAAAGCACCACATGAGCAGGTGTGAGAGATTGAGTTTGAAACTCACCTGAAGCACATATAGAAGATTAGCACATATTACATTAGATGTGTGACTTTATGCAGGCCACACAAACAGAGGAGATGTGAAATTATTAATTATGTGAAGAATTCTAAGTTGTGAACTGACCCTTATGGCCAGCTCAACGGGGGAATTATTGAGACAATTATTATTGTTTGATGTATTTGTATTGCACACACACACACACACATACGCGCGCACACGTGGAGACCAAACATTTAGAGTTTGAGACATTTAGAGTTTGAAACTTTTAGAGTTTGAAACATTTAGAGTTTGAAACATTGGGAGTTTGAAACAAATGGTGGTAAAACAGATAGGTTAGGGCAGTGTCGGATAACAGACACATAGACGGATTACAGACACACAGGGGGGGCCCAGCGCCGTGGAAGGGGGGCTCAGCCAGGGATGTGACCGCTGAACTGTGAAAGGTCAAGAGGTGACATTGCGGAGTGGAAGACAGACGCAATTCCATCTCTTCCTTGATTACATCTTGGATTAGTGAACGTTGTAAACTATCTGGATTATTTAATTTTGTTTAAATGTAGTACTTTGAGAAATGGGAATTCCATATCTCAAAAAGGAGGGATTTACGTGTAAACAAATATTCCGAATCAATAATTACTAAAAAAAAAATTGTAAACAAGAAAACTGTTTGAAATACACTGAATTGTCGAAAAGACTTTGTTTATCACCGCAGCAGAGAACGTGTTGGAGATGTGGTGTTTACAGAGACGAGCCAGGTGGACGAGCAAAGTGGACGGAGCCACACCGTGTCGTCCTCACACCGACCAGGGGAGGACGAGAACATGGGTGCTCTCATGGGAAAGTGAGAGAAATGTCTGGACAACACAGCGGCAGATCCATAACATCGCAGACGCAGGACTTCGTTTGTATGAGTTTTGTCCAGAGTCTACAGTAGAGTACGATACTCTGCTACAATGGACGAGAGCCAGAGGCTACGGTGCGCAGAGTACCATACTCTGTGGAAAAAGAATCAACAGTTATCATCATCACAGTGATGACGGTAATATGGGTGCTGAACACCTGTATTATGCACGGGACAATCGCGACAATCGGGACAATCGGGACAATCGGGACAATCAGGACAATCGATCAACATACACAACTGTGTATACCGGTTAATGGAATATAGAGGGAAGAAAATAAGTGATCAACTTGAAAGGTTATGAAATGCATGATGTGTAATGTATAATGTACAATGTGTAATTGACATGACAGAAGCTGAAGAAACACAATGGCATATTATACAGCCACAGTTGTTTGCACTAACTAAGAGAGTTCTTTTTTATCTGCTACAACATAACTACATGTAATGTTAATGAGATTATGAATTGAGATGGGAAATGTACCAGTTCATATGTGTCATAGGTGTGAGCAAAGCGAGCAGCGGGAGGAGGTCTCTTAAGAAACCAAGCGAGGACGTATGGTGGTGTGGAGACACAGTGCTGAGGGCTTGGAAACAAAGGGACTAGGACGTTGTGCCTATGTCTCTTTTGTGACCAGCATCACCCAGAACCATACCGCAGGGTCAAGGTCGAGAGGTTAGTGGACAGTCTGGTCCCAGTAGCACCTGATACAACGTATTTGATGTTATTGGGGTGTCCAGAGAGGTCCCTGACGAGTCAAACTGACTGACCAGAGAGCAGCGGGTTTGAGGGCTTTCCGCTTGTACTTCTATATTTCCCATCACACCGCACAAATTATAGACAAGATAAATTGTCTGTTTGTCAAATTACAGAGATTGACCAATCTGACTCAAAATTTAGGACAGTAATGCAGTAGAAATGTTGTGGGCCAAGAGAAAAGAAGTGTGTTCAATGTTTGAGAAATGTGCATTATTTTTTAAGTGTAAAAGTGTCATTTTAACAACAATATGAAAGACATGTTGAAAACTGAAATGAGTAATGTGTTTGGCACATGATATAGTAGACTAATGCTTTGATAAACAGGAGGGAAATGTGATAAAATGTGAATATATGATTATATTTCTGTGATGTATTTTATCTGCATAATAGTGATATTTTATCTGCATCATTAGTCTAAGAGAAGAACGGGTGTGTGACAAACTGCATTTGTTTGTGAAGGGGTCGTAAAGATGGGCCAAAGGATGTTTACCCTAGGGGGGGTGATAACCCAGAGGAGTCTGGGTAATGTTTACCCAAGGCTTTATCTCTACGGAAAAATACCAAGTGCCTTGATGTGAGGCTGACCAATGAGAAATGTGACCCGCCTATTCCAGAATATCTAATAAAACCAACCAGCATGGGGAAAAACGGGGTGAGACGCGGGGGTGAGACGCAGGAGGGTCAGCCAGGCTCCTTACAACGGCCTGGCTGACACAGTCCCCGCGTTTTCTCCCATGCATGCCACACAAATGTCTGATGTTTCTGTGTCGTTTCATATTCTAAGTTGAATTGTGTTCTCAATGTGTTAAGGAATAGCATCGGGTGTATGTCTAATTCCATGACAAGTTTCAGAAGAATTATGTCTGTCCTGAAGTTTGCCTTTGACTTTCTTTACCCCAAAAATATGTTTAATTGTTCCTAGTGCTTATGACAATGTAACCAAATATTCATCATGCCAACAGATATTCTACTGTTGGTATTATCATGTTACCCTTTAGAGATTTGGGGGCAACAATAAACACCAGCTCAAGCATCAGTAATGCTTTTACTAGCGAAGCAGCTGAATAATTGCAGGTGAAGTGCTGAAAAACATTGTATATTGACATTTGTTAATAGCAGGCTGAGAGTGCATTACAGTTAATTGCTTGAACTGGTTATTTCCCTAATGCCAAATTAAAGGTCACTAAGTTGAAAAGGAAATAGGCCAAGAATAGATCTCTGGGGTACACTAAGCAACTAAGTGATTTTTCAAAGTGAAATGTCATTGACATACAGTTCTGCTGACATGTGTCATTAAAACACGATTACTGATACTACTAGCCACAAATGCTTATGGAATATGACTATGGGCTCAGAACATCAATAAAAAACATTTATTGGAGATTTTCCAATTAACCCCAAGTTGTATTAAGCTACTATGTCCAATAAATTCTCCTTACTGATCAATTATGTCTGTAAATACAAATGAATACAATAAGTGAGTCTGTCGGTGTAATCCCTCATTCGTCCAGGCGTGTTCCATAGTAGAAAAAGCTTCAGTTGTAGTCATCTGGACTCAGTTTGCAATAAGTGAGTGTAAATAAATGTCATCATATCAGCATCCAAACCCATGGATTTGTGGAATCCCCAGTAATGATAGTTCATGTTTGATTCATATTGAACACAGTTAGCATGTGAGGGCATGTGTGAAAGGAGAGGCCCGTCACATGAACTGAAGCTGACAGCTGAGAGTGGAGCACACTCAATCGCTCCTGCCACTGTTAACCACATGTGAGGTTCAGGGAAGCTCTAGAGGGACACAGGAAAGTGAACATGCACAGAGTAAAGGATGGAGAGGAGGAGGAGACTCAATGAATAACCACACATAAAGGATGAAGAGGAGGAGGAGACTCACTGAATAACCACAAAGTAAAGGATGAAGAGGAGGAGGAGACTCACTGAATAACCACACAGTAAAGGATGAAGAGGAGGAGGAGACTCACTGAATAACCACAAAGTAAAGGATGAAGAGGAGGAGGAGACTCAATGAATAACGACACAGTAAAGGATGAAGAGGAGGAGGAGACTCACTGAATAACCACACAGTAAAGGATGAAGAAGAGGAGGAGACTCACTGAATAACCACAAAGTAAAGGATGAAGAGGAGGAGGAGACTCACTGAATAACCACACAGTAAAGGATGAAGAGGAGGAGGAGACTCACTGAATAACCACACAGTAAAGGATGAAGAGGAGGAGGATACTCACTGAATAACCACAAAGTAAAGGATGAAGAGGAGGAGGAGACTCACTGAATAACCACAAAGTAAAGGATGAAGAGGAGGAGGAGACTCACTGAATAACCACAAAGTAAAGGATGAAGAGGAGGAGGAGACTCACTGAATAACCACACAGTAAAGGATGAAGAGGAGGAGGAGACTCACTGAATAACCACAAAGTAAAGGATGAAGAGGAGGAGGAGGAGGAGGAGGAGGAGGAGGAGGAGGAGGAGGAGACTCACTGAATAACCACACAGTAAAGGATGAAGAGGAGGACGAGGAGACTCAATGAATAACCACACCGTAAAGGATGAAGAGGAGGAGGAGGAGGAGGAGGAGGAGGAGGAGGAGGAGGAGGAGACTCACTGAATAACCACACAGTAAAGGATGAAGAGGAGGAGGAGGAGGAGGAGGAGGAGGAGGAGGAGGAGGAGGAGGAGGAGGAGACTCACTGAATAACCACACAGTAAAGGATGAAGAGGAGGAGGAGGAGGAGGAGGAGGAGGAGACTCACTGAATAACCACACAATAAAGGAGAGGGTAAACCATGATGCCTTTCACTTTATTTAGTTCAATGTTTTAATCCCAATAGCTGGTAGAGAAAATGCCTGCTTGGTTTCCCCGGGTGCTCCAACCTTTTTCTCCCTTAAACCTCTATTTTACCTGTGGAAATGATGGCCACCAGTGCATCCCGGTGGTTGAGTGGTTAAGGCGCAGCACACATGCCGAGCTCTGGGCGGCCGCAATGTCATGAGTTTGACTCCCGGCTCCGACAGTATACTGCATGTCCTCATCATCCCCATGTCCTATCTAATAAAGCTTCCGGGCCAAAAAATCTTTTAAAAAAGGAAATGCTGGCAACCGAAACAACCTGCCACTGTCTTATGTGCAGACGGCTGTGGCGCGTTTTCTAACCCAGACGTCAGCACATCACCCCAGTTCATTTCGCTCTCGATTGGCTTCCCGTTTCTTTTAGAATTTACTTTAAATGTTAATTTTGTTTTTTAAAGCTCTAAATGGCCTGGCACCTTCTTATCTGGTCGAGCTTCTGTCTTCCTGAAACCCAAGCGGGGCTCTAAGGTCGACAAATCAGCTTCTGCTGGACGTCCCCGGAGCCAGACTCAAACACTGCGGTGGCTTTTAACACTCAGTAATGTAGTGACACTTTATTTTGTATAGGTTGTTTTACTTGTTGTTTTACTTGTTTTAAGTTTCGTATTGCCTTGATTTGTATTGTGAAGCACTTTGCTGTGAAGGGCTCTGATTGATATGTGTTCTCCAGTCAATAGAGTTGTCATAGGACAGTCATGATTGTTTAAAAAAAAAAAAAAATCTTGATAGGAGAAACTAAAATGCCCGTCCGCATCAAAAATCACACAATTGAGTTTGGTCCTCTTTTCTACGATTACTACTATTACTGGGACACGCTGAGAAACATTGTGGGATTCCAAATCTCAATGGGACTGTCATATATAAAAGGCAATAAATGTGATCGGGGAGAGACATCCAGCAAAATGCCATAGTACAGAATATTTCATTGTGTTTTATTCAAGGAAATGTATTTACTGTTCATATGGTGTGTACAGCGTTATTGTATCGTTGTGTCTGTAAGACTGACTGGCATTGTGCGGTGCGTTCTCATGGGTAATTAATGATTGTGAACCTTTTTAAAGCTTGCCGTGTAATCTGCAAACATTGCACAAGTCCCCTATACGATCCTCCTATCCGGACGGATTATTTAGAAGCCCTAATAGATTCACTTAAGAATGCACGAACGGAGCCAATGAATTCAGCCTGCACTATCTTAGCCTTGCATTTTTCCAAAACAACTTTTCCCTCCGGGTCTTGTGGCTGCATAATCTTTACACTTTCACAACCCATGGACTTTTGTTCATGGGTTGCCTCTGTGTGTTTATCCACAGAGGCATGCATCCATTAGCTCGTCTGGCTCTGTGACTGTATGGGGGAAGAAAATGGCCCGAGTACAATGTTTTCTCATCACAAATACGTGCAGCTTGATATCCGGGGGTGTATGTAGCTGCTGCAATGGTGCCCTCGCTCATGACCTCCAAATGTTACATCACAACACTATGCACACAAGTGTGGTTCAGCGACAATAACAAGTGCAAGCAGAAGGAGTAGCCAGGAGGGGAAGTGGGAATATAGAATCATTGTTTTAAAGAATATGATGGTGGTTTGTGGGCTTTTGGATGCAAGTATTAGAAATCATTGATTGCGACTGGTCATTTGAAAAAAGAAAAGAAAATGCCACAAGGTTGGAGATAGTTTCAGAATGATGTTGTTTATTGGAGAACAAAGTTAGAAAAACAGATTGCAGAATGCTGTTTTGGAATCTTACTACAGAACAGTCTTCCGACACTTTTCCATTAAGATCAATAAAATATATGTAATTTTAAGAATGAGGAACTTTTTAGGTGAAAAATAGTCTTTCCACTGTGCAAACATCACAAGCTTGCATGTGCCATGAACACAATAAATGGATTATTTTGAACATAGGTCTGAATGGATGACGATTAAGGACTGACTATAATCGACATATGGAAAATGGAGAAAAATCACATAAGACACTGGACTAAATGGGACTTTTATGTTGGACTTTGTGTGGCTTAAATTTCTTTTTCTTTGGATGCCTCACTTTCCTAAATTGTCAAGTATGTCATGTTCACCTGCCTCAAGAGATCCATGAATGACACTATTGCTGAAACTGGCACCATTCTGCTGCATAAAGTGTGCAATTCAAGTGTGTTCGTCCAGCAGCAGGCCAACGAAGCCCCAGCAGCCTGTAATCCTCTCAAAGTTTTGAACACCGGGCTTCCCAGAACTTCAAACACAGGATGTTGTGGGACCAAACAAATTCAAACAGTACAAAGATGTTTCTGACGTCTGTGTTGGCTGTGAGATCCTCCAAGACGGGTCTGTGGATGTGAGCCAACATGGAATCACCATCATAAGAGATCTGTGACCTCAAGGGTTTTCAGAAACTCAGAAAGAAGAGCATTGTTCCTGTAAAGGACCAGCAGGTGGTGGAGAGTTTGATGGGCAAACTGACAGCAGTGTTGAGGAGATTCAACTAAACTCTCGCCAAACCAAGAAATTAAGAAGCATCCAAAATGAAAATGTGTCCAGTATTCTAATGTATTTACAAAACTGGGAATCCAGAGCGCACATTTTGGCATCTTTATGATTAATGCAAGACAATTGTGTGTGTCTGAAAAGAATTTTTCATATCAAGAAATGGGCGACAAATATGTATTGGTAAAATACCTTTCATCAGCAGTTTCTGAAAGTGCACCTTTCACTCTTGCATTTCCCTTGTAGGACTTGGAGGTTATACTTTTTATTCCACTGCCCTGATTTTGAAGAGGGACTCTGGGACTAACTCAGATTGAGTGCAGAGCAATTGCAATTGTAGTGTTGGGGCAGAACTCTTGTGAGTACAAGTCACATGAAGAGCAGAACCATGCTGTTTTCATGTACACAGGCTTTAAAAGCTGCACGCAAAAACTAACCATGTATGGGAAAAAAGCCTGCAGTGTTCTTAAACAATTATCCAATCAGAAAGCAGAATCAGCCTCTCGTGAGTCTCTCATTTGTGTTGCCAGTTTCATTGCTAAAGTCCAGTGTGTCTCTCTGATCTGATTGGTCACTGAAGCTCAGCTCCTGCTCCAATCATGAATCAGAGCTTGTGCAGCCTCTGCAGCTCAGTGAGGCAGGAACATCACGGCCTGTCCATAAACTGACAACACAGGTTCGGTTGTAATCATGGTTCTTTTTTAAAACTGTGAGAGCGCAGGTTACATATAGTTTTGTATTAAAGTCGTGTGTGTGTGTGTGTGTGCGTGCGTGCGTGCGTGCGTGCGTGCGTGCGTGTGCGTGTGTGTGTGTGTGTGTGTGTGCGTGCGTGCGTGCGTGTGTGTGTGTGTGTGCGTGCGTGCGTGCGTGTGTGTGTGCGTGCGTGCGTGCGTGCGTGTGTGTGTGTGTGTGCGTGCGTGTGTGTGTGTGTGTGTGTGTGTGCGTGCGTGCGTGTGTGTGTGTGTGTGTGTGTGTGTGCGTGTGTGTGTGTGTATTGCCAATTTATCATACTTCATGCAGTCAAATTCCCCCCTAGTCTTTCCGCTGCCAGTATTCATCATCACCATGAACCCAATTATTTGTTTCAGTTAGACAAGAAATGTGTTGCTTACTAACCTCAAGACACATTTCTTTCCTTTTGAAGCTTCTCTTCTTCAAAGTGACACTTTAAATGAGAGCTTTGTCATTCTGGGCCTGGTAAACCGTGGAACATGACATTTTATGCAAACATCCAAACATAAGAAATAACAAGGTGTATCTGATAAATTATGACAATATTTGAATCATGCTCATTTTTAGACTAAATGGCCTCTCTTTGTTCTTAGCTTCAGTTCTGGACACATTTCATTAGCATTAACCTCTGGTCTCTTTGCTGTGAGATTTCATCAATCTGAAAGACACTTTGCATTCTCCCCGCTGCCTCTGGACGGGGAGAGAGCAAAGACATTTTTCTTCTTGGGGAAATACTCCAGGCTCTGAATGCATTGCATCATATTTTCACCTGTATATGACTTTGGGGGATTCATTTGCATACAGAAGTTGGTGCAAAGTTGACATTCTCGGATCCAAGTGAAGAGATTGACAGCTCGTCTAAGTTTAGGATCACAGCCTCCAGCTAAATTCAAAACAAGCTTTGACAGTTTTTCTGCGCTGATAAAGACTGACAGCTTTCAAACCCTATTTTAAGGTACAAAACAAAGCAAAATCACAAAAAGCCACTAGCTTTACATTTCCTATTTTACAAATAGCTTCCAATCCATTTTTTAAACCCCAGAGCCACGAACCAGATTATAAACAAACTCACTGTCTAAGAAACACATATTTACATGTAAATTAAGCCATAAAATACAAATGATCATAGTTAGAATAGAATATGTATTTTCTGCATAACAAAAATTATATGGATTTATCATTAACCAGATCATGTCATTTAATAATCACTTTATCATCAAAATAGCCTATTAATAGCCCTATCATTTTACGACTTTATTATAGTAATAATTATCTTCACTCTCACTTCACTATCTTCACTCTCACTGTTTATGAAGGTCAGTGATCTCTTTTTATATTTAGCAGCTTTATCCAGCACATTTAGCTAAAACTAAACATAATTATTTGACCAAACATTTAAATGTTTGTGACGTATCTTTAGGTTGTTGGTGTGAATCCGAGTACCAGGAAATTCATAAATATATAAGGAAAACAAAAGGAGTTTGAGCCATTTAAACATAACTCAACAATAGGTTTGTTTCTAAGAAATAATTCAACATGGTTCAAATTGACAGGCAAGCCAACACACAATCTAATTACATTTGTAATTATATAATTACTTATCATTATCATTTCAGTATTATACTTTTACTCTTTAGTAGAAAAAGTTTCAGTTGTAGTCATCTGGACTCAGTTTGAAAAAGTAGACGTTTCGACTCTCATCCAAGAGTCATTGTCAATAACAGAATTTAGGTCGAGAACTCCGATATTAATACTGTTCTGTGGTAAGACCCGCCCATTGGGAGGAGCCTTCCTGAAGTAGAAAGAGTTGTTGGTTTCAACAGAAACTCCCCCCTTGTATCTACCGAGCTAGCCTATTCAGAATCTTAATGGCCTATTAGAATCCTCTTTGTCTTTGTGAGACCCTGGCTCAACCACCCTGAGTACCTGATTAGCATCTAAATGTCCTGGTCCTTTACCTTTCCAGGGGGTCAGTAACCCATTATAAATAACAGGAAGATTAAACCTAAGCCCTCCATTTCTGTTTAAAGAAGGTCTTTCTTTTTTAACAAAAATAGCTTCCTTGACTCCTCTTTCAAACCATCTTTTCTCCCTGCTTAAAACCTTCACCTCACCGTCTTCAAACGAGTGATTAGAGGCTTCAAGGTGGAGATGCACGGCGCTCTGAGGTCCTGAACTTGTATTTCTTCTGTGCTGATAAAGCCTCTTGTGTAGAGGCTGTTTCGTCTCACCTATGTACCGTTCTTTACAGCTTTCTTCACTGCATTGGATCGAATAAACTACATTGCTCTGTTTTTGAGTCGGCAATTTGTCCTTAGGGTGAACCAGTTTTTGTCTTAAAGTGTTGCCTGGTTTAAAATAAACAGGGACTTCGTGTTGTCTAAAAATTCTCTGCAGTTTTTCCGACAGATTCCGACAGTTTTTCCTGTTATTTATAATGGGTTACTGAACCCCTGGAAAGGTAAAGGACCAGGGAATTCAAATGCTAATCAGGTACTCAGGGTGGTTGAGCCAGGGTCTCACTAAGACAAAGAGGTTTTAACAGCCCATTAAGATTCTGAATAGGCTAGCTCGGTAGATACAAGGGGGGAGTTTCTGTTGAAACCAACAACTCTTTCTACTTCAGGAAGGCTCCTCCCAATGGGCGGGTCTTACCACAGAACAGTATTAATATCGGAGTTCTCGACCTAAATTCTGTTATTGACAATGACTCTTGGATGAGAGTCGAAACGTCTACTTTTTCAAACTGAGTCCAGATGACTACAACTGAAGCTTTTTCTACTATGGAACACGCCTGGACGAATGAGGGATTACACCGACTTTTACTCTTTGTTTACAATTACGTAAGAGTACTTTTTGAATGCACTTTCCCTGAGGTGAGCGACTGAAAGTAAAAGCTGAAGGATGTTACATAACTGTGCACTCAAGTCTGCTTTGTGTTTGCTCCTTCAAAAGAAACCATGATTTTCTTTGAGTTTTCTTTTTCAGCCTTTTACGGCAACATTCAAATGTATTCATAGTTTGAAGAAGAAGAAATGTTTGAAACAGCTTATGCTGAAACTCTAGGGCTGAAGACTAGAGGAACAATGTAGGCTTAATGTATGTCATGTCAGTATCCCGCTCTTTAATCTTTGCAACAAATGTTTTGAAAAATGTTTTTTGCACTTTACTCTTTGTTGCTTGGCAGACTTATAATAATGGTGCAATTAAAGTCTTCCCATTTTTTCAGAACTGAAATTACATTTTGCTTCTTGTGCTAATGTGCTAATGTGCTAAATGATTTTACAAATGTGCTCACATTTGTAAAATCATTTACTCCGACAGCGAACCATTTGAGACTAATTAATGACTAATTATTATTGGGCGCAGCGGTTAGTGTGGCGTTTGCATGTGCTCCCCATGTCTGCGTAGGTTTCCTCCGGGTAGTTCATACCATTAAAATCAAGTTCAATAGGCTCCTCCACTCCGGAGCCAGGACTCTCCTGATACAGCTCAGTGGAACTATCCTGGTTGGATAACGGTCAATAAATCAGTACATACTTACTTACTTAATTACTTATTTATTTATTTAGTTAGTTAGTTAGTTAGTTAGTTAGTTATTTGTTATTTTTACAAAGTTGAAACAGTAAATAATATTTTCTTATCTTATGAATCAGGAATAATTTTTTGGTTTTCATCTTTCGCTAATTTAGTTTCAATACCGCTGAATTGAGCTTCTGACTATAATGTTGACTAATTCATGGAGACTGTTACTGTGTCCTTGGGCAAAGCACTTCACCCACCTCAAGATGAAAATAGCCGTGAGCAAACTTGAAGTTTGCCCACTGGAAATGAAAAATGTAATTAACAATTCCAGAATCAAGTTCCATATTTGGACATCTGGGTGCACATTTCATAGCAAGCGCAGAGCCAATCGGGAGTGAGGTTGTAAAAGGTGCCGCTGGTTTCCACGATGCGGATGCTTAGCAACGAGCCGTGCTAGCTGTAAATCAAACCTGCAACTACTGCGAGCTGGAGCAGAACTCGGTAAAAGAAGGATCCTGATTGGTAAGTTATTATTGATCATAGCACGACAATAGTACGGTAAAAACATCGGGATCTTTTTAATACAAATACTTAAAGTCCAGAATTATGAGCCTGGCAGCTGCAGTTACAAAGAGAAGCAGATGTTTAAATAGAAAATGAATGGGAGCTGGACTCGAAGAAGCCAAGTCCAATCAATGCTCACTTCATATTCGTATCGTGACAGCTAACGGGTTAGCGCAGGCCACTTCTTGCCTGACCAGCCATGACCACATGCTTTGACAATACTTTAGTTTGCTTGAGGTTTTGGTCTGAAATCCTATCCTGCCTTTCTGATTTCCAAAGGGTGTGATTGACAGGCAGATTAACCAATCAGAGAACTGTTTCTGTTGAAACAAACATGACAGAAACGAAAATAATATGGAGGACTGAAAAACGGTGAGTCAACAAGCGAACCAATAAACTCTATAAACACAAGTAATTGAATTTTATTAAATATAATATACTGTATTATTATATTTTGTTCTGAGAATATTTGAGAAGAGAAGTAGCAGCTGTGGTTGGATCCTTCCAAGAGGTTTTCTACGCCCCTTATGGTCTGATTCCACACCCATGTGAACAGAATGTAGGGACGGGCTGGTCAGTCAAGTTCACTTATAGGAAATAAACAAGTATTTATTAGCTATAATATCTCTATTGGTTTAACATAGACTAATTTAAATCCCATAATATTTGGCAATGCAATCCTGATATCTTTAAAGTTATACATGCAGTTCTTTTTTCTGGGTTTGCGATCAATTAAATGTAATTAGACTGTGAGTCACAAAGGGAGAGAAAAGTCAGGTACTGCAGCTTTAAGAATAGTAAGTTTACCTGCCTAATTCTCACTTCAGGAGGAGGTTGTGATGTTACATTTGCTCTCCTTAACACGTCAGACTGCTTAACACATTCCTGCTCTGGATAAGCGGGCTGCAGTAATGAGATCTGACTGTGTTATCGATCATCCAGGTCTGTTCTGTTAGTGGCTGAGGTTAGGTCATCGTGCTGTGAATGAATCAGGGAAATCAATGGAGGGAAAAATAAATAATGCTCATGTAAGTAGGTCTATCCTCCGCTGGCACACTGATCCGATGGCACCATGAGTTTGGGATCTAAATAAAGAATTCAAGGGTAATTTTATTTATTGCAAATCTTGTGTTTTCAAATAATACAACTGAATTTTTTTCTCCGTTAGATTTGTTTGCCATTTCCCCTCTTTGGCATAAAAATCAGGTAAAATCACAAATAAAAAGACTATTTTGTGCTACATTAAATCAATCGCCAAAAGACAACAGGTTATCATTTATGTTTAAAACTTGGGATGGAATCGATATATTTGTGCTCATGTGGTTCATATATCGACAATAATGTTATATAGGAGAAAATACATCTTGAATTTAAACATTTATATTGATACCAGCAAATATTGGTCACAGCAGCAAGACATTTTTTTTGGATACAATTGGCTGAAAAGATTATAAAACTTTCTTTACTTAAAACAGTTGATCACATAACAAACAGGTGCAAGGATTGACCCGCACAGCAACAGCAACAGCGTTCTAAGTCCATTTTCCATCATGGACGGACGCCTAAACCACAAGCTGAGGAAGTTCATATGTAATTTCTCTTTGAACATTGTAAACACGGCCCCATCTGAAGACACCATATGTTGACACTATGACTGAAGCATGGACAGACCTGCAGTGCTGTTATTTATACTGTGGAGAATATGCTGGGTAATATGGTGCAGGCAATATTCATGATGTTATTGTTTGTGATTTAAAATAAGCTTTTAAGTATGACCATTGGTTCAGAGTAACATTAAAGGTGAACAGTACCTTTCTGTTGTAGTGTGAGCCATCTGCTTGTCTCCGTGAGATGTTATTGTGTTGGAAGTTTCAAAATGATAGTATTAAATGTAAGAATCTCCATGGAGACAAGCAGGTGGGCCAACTGGGCCAAGTTACAGGTCAAATCTGTGGAGAGGGGACACTGTCATTGCCTGATTTGTCCAGTTTTGCAGCGATCATAGTTGCAGTGGTAATTCAGATGTAAAATGGCTAACTTTGATGATCATGAGTGACTATGATCATTTTTGTTTATCGTTCTAAGAAGAAATTCAAACTTTGATTCATACACTCTTAAACTGATCACTACTCTACTACAAAGGCAACAGCAGACAGAATTATTCAATGAAAAACGTGCCAAATCAGGCAATGACAGACCCCACTTTCAGGAAGAATGCATGTTTTTTAAATAAAATAGCCTCTAATTGAATAAATACAAGATAAATAAGGTTAATGCCATTTGAATGAATGAATTTTAACAATTTAAAGTGTAAATATATAGAACTGGACATAATTTTTCCAACCATTGTGCTCATTCTTCCCATCCTCTCCTCAAATGAAGACATACCGTGCTTTCATGTCCCTGCCTTTTGAACATGTTGCGCTTGTCTTTGATCTCATCAGGGAGCTGGCTCACTCTGGCACTGTGCTCGTGTCTCTCCTCGCTGGGTTTGGTGTGGTCCTGGAAGCTGCTGGAGCCTGGGACTTGTGCCAATCTCACCACATAAACCAGGACTGAAAATACAGAAGGAGAACATTCTCCGCCTCCGAAACGCAGATTGGGGTGGGCGATATTTGACTGCATTAATTTTTATTTTTAATAATTGAATGTTTTTGCAATCCACAAGAAATGTGCAAAAAAGCGCTTGTGCATGTTTTGGTTTAGGTTCAAGTCATTCCATCCAGCCATTCATCTTCTTCACCTTATCCGGGGCCAGATCGAGTCCAAGCAGGGATTCCCAGACTTCCCTCTCCCAAGACACTACCTCCAACTCCTCTGGATTGGTGCAGTGACCACATCACTGCAGACGCTGCACCGATCCGCCTGTCAATCTTACGTTCCATCTATCAGTTTGGGGCCAACCTACTCCATGGCCTCACCGAACTCCTCCCAGCCCCGGGTTTTTGCTGTGGTACGCCAGGCCTGCTGATACCTGTCAACTGCCTCAGGAGTCCTACAAGCCAGAGTCCTTCTCCTTCTTCAGCCTGACGGGATTCCTTACTTCCGGTGTCCATCACTGGGTTTGGGGTTTGTCACCTGAGACCTTGCGACCACAGCTCGGACTCAATGTCCCCAGCCTCCCCCGGGATATGGGAGAAAACCCCCGGAAGTGTGAGTTTAAGACCCTGCTGTCAATTCATTATTAATTAATTATAATAAAGAGCTTAAAATATAATTGTATACTTTTGTTTTAAACATTACATCGCAAGTTTGTTTTTATTTCTGTCAACACTTTGCAGCTTTTTATTGTTTTGTTTTTTACATTATACTCAATATTCTCATTCTTCAAAACAAAAACTTTTATCTAAAATGATCTAACTTCAGCCTCCACTTCTGAATTGTAGAGAAAAGTTATGTTAAAGGAGAGTAATAGCCCTTAATGTGTACTGTATGGAGATTAGGAACATTAACATTTAAATCAACCCTTATGCTGATGGACTTATGACGCACAGGATCTTTTCCTCCAAGAATGAAATAAGCTTAAAAGGTTTGATCGATCAGAAAGAGGATTTATGCCTTAGTAATGTGTTGACTTGAGCTATAGGTGACAGCCACTCTGCACTTACACTGCATTAAATCAGTCTGTGCAGAGGCTAAACTCGTGCATGACGGTTGCGACTATGGTTTATATACATTTTATCGTGAAATAAGAAAATGTATCTGTCAATAGAGTAAGTGTAATCATCTCACCTCATTAGGAAATACTCTAGAACATAAAGAGAACCAATGTAAAACAGATCTGAAACAATGTAAGAGCAGAGTGAGGATTTTGAAATATTCTCCCTGTGTTTTGAATGGTACTCCTGCCAACAGGAATCAACCTAAGACCGGGCTAACCCTCCAGTGAGGTACTCCCAGGGCTTAATTTGATCCTCCGTTTCATTCTTGAGTTTAGAGGATCCATAAAAGATCTTGATGGATCCGGAAACTATATGAAATCATGATCCGGATACGGGAACTATTTTGTCCCCCCCAACTCGTGACACCAGTCCAAAGGCGTTCCTGCAACTACTGATTTACAATATAATATAAAATATGCTCACTCCTGATTAAGATTTGGAATACAGTTACCTGACATTTCACTGCGGTCACCCACAGCAGATACTCCAGTGACATTTAAGAATTTGTCTTAGTTTCACCTGCCCCATCTTTGTTAAATACTACAGACATAATTGGAGGATGCAGAAAAGTTCCTTAAAGGTGCAGTATGTAACTTTTCTTGTAAAGGGTCTGACACCTGATTTTCTCGTTTTGCCTGAAAGGTTTCACAGTATGAAATAAAAACAAAAAGCTAAATATAACACGTCACGCTACCAGTCCAAGTTACATGTCTGATCTGTGGAGAAGTGAGTCATGTTTTTCAATGTATGTTTTTGTGATGAAACATATACAATTGAATGAAAGTTGAATGTAATACTGTGTAGCATTCTGGGCAAAGCAATAACTAAGAACTGCCCCCAAAAAGTAACATAGTGCACCGTTACTTTTACTTACTTTTAAACAATCTCACGTCACATTCATATGGAATATTATTATAACGAAGCTGCTCTTCTCTTGGTAACTAAAAACAAGGCTGGTGGAGTAGAGTGGGTTCAGGAGCAGTTCTGTGAAGATAAGGTCAGATTCATTGTCCAGAGGGAGGAAGCACAGGGACCACTTGAACTTAATCGCTCTTCTAATTATCCAATTATAACCGAGGCCTGCTGCTGCTACCTCTCATTACTGTTACTCATATGAACGCACTCAAGGATCACAGCGGAATGGGGGAGCACATTATGGACAACATTGTGAGAGTTACTGTATGTGGTAAGGAGTACTTAAGTTTTGATTGGTTGACAGCTGAAAGTGGTCAGATATAATTGGCTGACAGACAGGTGACTGGGTGCAGGAAATGACTTCAGCACTTACTGTCTCAAAGTGCAAAATCTATAAACCTAATGATGACACTCTTACCTCACTTCAAGAAGGTCCGGAGCTTAAACCTTGGACCGGGCGTGGCCTTTCCATCTTTAGTTTTCATATTCTCTTTGTGTCTGGGTGGGTTGCACAGTAAACTAGAACTCAGCTGTACTCCTGACATGACTTATTTATTATTATTTAACTTTTATTTAATCTCAATTCTAAACCTTTCAGCATTAATTTAAGATAACCTATGTTGAAGTTCAGCACAGTTCTTTTAATTTTCAAACCTTTTATAAATTGTAGGTCAAGGTTGCACAATATTGAAATGCTGTTGCCAGTTTTTTGCAAATACTGTCCAGCTGACAAGTGGGTACAGTTCACAGTTATGTGCCCGAGGCTTATTGTTTGATAAATTGCAGAGGCATGGTAAAAAGAGTGCAGCATTTTTAGCACCTGAGACAACATGAGACATGGTCCTGCTGCCCTTCTTATATGTTTGAATTTTCCCTCTCTGTGTCATGTTTATTATTAGTAATTCTAAATTCAAAAAAATCTATGTCGGTGTAATCCCTCATTTGTCTAGGAGTGTTCCATTGTAGGAAAAGGTTCAGTTGCATCATCTGGACTCTGTTTTGGGAAAAAATTAAACGTTTCGACTCTCATCCAAGAGTCTGGGAACACCAATATGTATCCTGCTTTGAGTCCACTCTGAGAATAAAAAACGATCAATAATCTTGTGCTGCCGGTGGTCGAGTAGTTAAGGAGGCACCACACATGCCACGCTGTCCTGTCTAATAAAGCCTTCAGGCCAAAAATATACTTCAAAATCTTGAATGAATTTCAATCCATTGTCACTTTTTTCTTCTTTTTCTTTTTTTTAACTTTTTGATTTTCTGTAAATTTCCTACCATCAATAATCAAAGACAGGAATATGCAAATCTAAATCTATTACAATTGCAAAGTGCAAATAGCTATTATAAGTTTGAGAAAATGGGCAAAGCCTAATTTTAAATTCAGTTAAAACTTGAACTTATGGTCTCATACTTCAAGATGAAATGAATTGTAATGACAATAATCCATATATTACCGTGAGTGCTCAGAATGAGTCCCCCCAAGCGCCATAAGAAATAAGCGAGTAAAGATCTATTTCCATCCCACACAAATGTGCTGATCCCGCCTCCGCCCAGGCCCACAGTGAATCATACTGTGTTTATCAATGTCAGCGCGGCGATCTGGCAGAGTTTTGAACCAGAGAATAGAATAGTTGGCTTTTTTGATTGATTGACTTCTTGAAATAAGGTGAGGAGCGTGGAAAGACATTCGTCAAATTGTCAGAGCCAAGACAAATTTAACAACATTGAGGTGTGCTGGGACCCAAACCCAAGACTTTTAGCCTTGTGCTATAATTAAGTTTGTGGTCATAGTGACATATTTGTGTCATTATGTAACATTTTTTGCAAGGGTTTTATATGTCCATATTATCCGTACAATCTACAGCTTTATCAGTCAAAAGTATAAATGATCTTTGTCACTGTCAATAACCAAATTCATACAGAAAAAATCTAAAGAAAGTTTATATCGAGAATGTAAGCGCGATCTGATTACCATTTTATGAACATCCACTGACAGTTCAGATCCTGTTCAAGCACGTCAGCCCCTTTTCTCCCCAAATGCACTGGAGATCATTAGACATCCATCTACAACCAATTGGACGGACACAGCACGGGATTGTGGGATATGTCCATCAAAATCAGCACGAGTCATGGGTCCGGTCCCAATCAGAGGAGACATGAGCAGCACTAAAGAAGGTGTGAATGTGGTACCTCTGCAGCTAATGACAAAAGAGAGGCTCATACGGGTGGAAACAAGGCAGTTACTATGGTGATATGAGGTGGGACAAGCTGCCATACTGAACCTTAATAATATAAAAGGTGCACTGCATTACTTTTTGGTGGAGAGTGTACAACCCACCTAACTATTATTGCTTTGAATATTCCACAGTATGAAATTAAAGTGCACCTTATTTCAATAAAACATCGTGATCATGATTATATTTAAGATTTTACTCAAAATGTTGCCAATTTTTCCCCAGTTGGAATACTTTGGTGACTCATTTACATAGCAGCGGGCAATTCCACAAGTGTTGAATAGTAGCCATACTGTTGTGGGCCAAAATCTACATTTCACATTACTGATGATTTGACAATAATATAACACCTTTATTCAGTTAAATGATTGTTTTAACTGGGACTCAGAGCTACTTGAGTGGTGTAAAACTATGAAAAACGTTTACCACAGGTTTTATCCCACTAAACAAAGTAATACATAGAAAAAGATGACAACCTGCCATTTGCACTTTAAACTTCATCTCTCAATGGAAACAAGAGGGTGGCACCATAAGACCAAGTTACAGGCCAAATCTGTGGAGAGGCGATAATGCTTACAGTAAAATTGAATATTTTCTGAGCAATAAAACAACTGGAACTGTGGAACATTTCTGGCAAGGCAATAATATCTTCATGGAGGCAAGAAATGTACCAGTACCCACAAATTAAGTGTATGTAAATGTAATCACCCAAATAATTTTATAAAAGTATTTGTCTAAAATGCTACTTTTTTGTACTATAGTATGCTTATATAACTGATTAATAATTTAAAGCTGATGATCTCACTGACACAAAATTAATAATGCATACATTCTGGTATTTCCAAGACCATAATATTCACACATTATATTATATATAGCTGAGTAACTACCACCCAATTTACAAACAGACGTTATGCTTTTATTATTGATGTTTGTTCTGCTTTTTTATTATTGCAATATGTATGCTCAATACATTTAACTTTGTGACACTTTGCTTTCAAATGCAAAACAATGAACCACATAAAATGGGGCACAAATGAATAACTGTGAGTCCGTGTTTGAAGCGTGCCATCCCCCATTGACAAACTGTGTTCTGTGGTTCAGTGCCGACCTCCTTGTGCTTTTATGTAATCGACCTGTGGAGCTGCACTCAGCTGTGTGTATTAGGAGCTTTGATATAAACTGAAACATAATCATTCAAAAAAATAAAAATAAACACTGATGCATAAAACAAAGCAAAACATTTGTCATAAAGGGTAAAGGATTACTTCTCTCACGCCTCTTACTTAAGCAATTGGTCCTATGCAATAAAGGAATGATGTTAATAAAACTCTCACTAAATTAAAATGTTGACAAAATGAATAGTATATAACTTATTATTATAAAAATAGGAAGAAAATTGCAAACTTAAACATGAGATGTAGTTCAGAGGGGCCAGCACCTGCCCCTGATGCGCACCCTTGTGGCTCTTTTGAATACTCAGGTTGAATACAGGTTTTGTCCCTGATATGTTGCAATACTCACTTTTCCCAGCCAAGCAGTCATAATGTACCTACAGTATAGTATCTCTTCTTTCTGTAGCCATAACAAAATCTTGATTGATTCTGTCCCTTCTGCCAACACCCATGCAAAGTGTTTTTAAAAGCAAACTGCAACAATCTGTCAAACCATAAATAATGCCTGCCCCATCACCATCACTCTACAGTGAGCTGCATGTCTCTGTCAGAATCAGCAACATCGTCGAAAGACAGCACAAAACAACAAAATAGGCGGAAACAGAAGGCCATAGTATGTATAGGATTGTTTACACATATGTACACTGTAAGTCTTAAACCGATTACAGCATGTACATAAAGACAGTCAAGCATGAAGGAATGCCCACACTCACACACCTCCAAACAAATACTTAATCTTAGCATGCAAATCTGATTTTAGTATTTAAGCTGCATACAATGGTGTTGGGAGGAAGTCTTGGGGCCCCAAGCATTACATCACAAGGGGCTTTCTAGAAAGACTACCTTTGAACTTAGAAAAAAAATTGGCCCTCCCCCTTCCCTGGGGCCTTTTCTCAGTGTGACATGCCCGAAATACCTCCTCAGGGAGGCGCCATGGAGGCATCCGGAACAGATGCCCGAGTCACCTCAGCTGGCTCCTCTCGACGTGGAGGAGCAGCGGCTCTACTCCGAGCTCCCCCCGTGCGACTGAGCTCCTCACCTTATCTCTAAGGGAGCGCCCAGCCACACGGCGGAGGAAAATCATTTCGACCGCTTGTATCCGCAATCTTGTCCTTTCGGTCATTACCCAAAGCTCATGACCATAGGTGAGGGTAGGAACGTAGACCGACCGGTAAATAGAGAGCTTTGTCTTTTGACTCAGCTCCTTCTTCACCACAACAGTCCGATGCAGCTGCAGCCGCTGCACCGATCCGCCTGTCA
Organism: Eucyclogobius newberryi; assembly: GCF_026437365.1. Taxonomy (NCBI): domain Eukaryota; kingdom Metazoa; phylum Chordata; class Actinopteri; order Gobiiformes; family Gobiidae; genus Eucyclogobius; species Eucyclogobius newberryi. The sequence goes on from NW_027316533.1 coordinate 198,294, forward strand.
ATCTCACGCTCCATCCTTCCCTCACTCGTGGACAAGACCCCGAGATACTTGAACTCCACTTGGGGCAAGGACACCCCACCCACCTGAAGAGGGCAAGGCACCTTTTTCCGGTCAAGAATCATGGCCTCAGATTAGGAGGTGCTGATTCTCATCCCAGCCGCTTCACACTCGGCTGCAAACCGTCCCAGTGCAGCTGCAGGTCCAGGTTTGATGGAGCCATCAGGACAACATCGTCTGCAAACAGCAGAGATGAGATCCTGTGGGTCCCCAAACAGGACACCCTCCGACCCCTGACTGCGCCTAGAAATCCAGATCTCCGGACACAGAAGCTGAAAATGTATTTACTCTTTCTGAATTTAGTTCAGAACAAACAGTGTAGGTATTGTAGGTATTTTTGACATTATGTTTGTCGATCATCATAGAGAAAAGTTGAGACGTCAAGTAACCAGACCAAATTTCAGGTCAGATCTGCTCTCTGAATGCCATGACCGGAGGGTGAAAAGACTAGAGAATAGAGGGGCCCAAAGAATAAACCAGAAACTGAGTCAGGTCCATCTATGTAAAAGTCCCATCTGTCACAGTGTCTGCTAAATGTGTCCATGTTTAAGTTAAAACTAAGTCTTTTTAGTTTTGTTTTGTAAAAGCCACAAGTACATTTCACGGGTATCTATCAATCATTTCCATTGTTGGAGCTTTACATACATCGTTTTAAAGTCAAATGGAAACTCCGCATTGAAGAGAGTCTCTATATTTTTACTTCATAGAACTTCATCAAATCTTCATGGGGACAAGAAGGTGCCAAACCAGCTACCTCCAAAGAAATGTTTCCAAATAAAGCACCTTTCTCTGCCTCAAATATCACACGCCCTGTCAGGTTTCCTCAGCGGATTTAAAAATATATCATAAATCAGACCTATTGAATAATAAACACTGATTCAATTATTTGAACGTAGCTCTGAGCAGTGTGAACCCTGAATTGAATGCCTCAGTACAGGTCAGGTACATGAGAAGACTTTAAGACTCATAGAAACTTAACTGTGCGGATGTTTCAAGGCCGTGACATCTTTACTCCACACAGTCCTCTGTTTGTTCTCTTAGGCCTGAATTGAAGTGGCTCAGGACCCATCGCTTGAGCAAAAATATGGGTGAGTTTATCGATTGGAAGAGTTTGATTCCTTGTCAACTACAATTGTCGTTCCTTCCTCATAAACATTTTAATATGCAGCTTGACCAAAGGCAGCTTGACCTATGTCCGATTGACACCTCTATAAAAGGGTGCACAAAAGATTAAGTATGACCTTTCGACTATAAGTGTAAAAAAAATGGTATTGATTCATTTATTGACTTATGGGACAATTCTAACTTGATGATCTTCAAATGAAAATTTAAACATAGCATTATATACAGTATAAAGATTTGCAAGTGAAGTGTGGTTGCCATATACGTTTTTTTCTGTTCATGGATGTAAATGAGTCCAGCTAAAGCGGTTCAATAAAGAAGCACTGCTTCATATACGAGGTGTACAGCAGAACTGAGGAATCAAGCTTTGAATTATTGAGCCCTTCTGATAAAAATAGACATGGAAAAAGCCCATGTGAAATATTCAGGAGCTAAATATTCAGGAGCATATCTGATTTAAGATTATTTTAAGCAGACAACTATCGTGCAACCCTCCATGCCCCTGGAGTAGTAGTACCATAGTTACAATTTACATATTACAATTTTATTACATTTTTGGGGGTTAGTGTTATCTTTACGTGCACTGCCCACAATGTGTCATTGTTCTTGTGAATACTAGATAAAAACAAAACAAAAATCTGTGTGCCTCTTCTTTATTTAAGCCTTGACAAACATGTAATGCATATGAAATTCATTTGCATGTTGGGAAAAGTTGTCAGGAGTGAAGAGTCACTCATTTAACAAATATAACATTTGAAACATTGTAGGCCTGTATTTTAAGCGCACTATGAAACTTTTCTGGTGGAAAACCCACCATCTGGTTGTCAACACAAAGGTGTAGTTGTTTTACCTTGAACAAACCACAGTTTGGCCTTAAACTTTTCTATACTTATCGATATCAAAACAAGACGGTTTCTTACTGAAGGTCGGTACTTAAAGTGCATATGCAACAACCTCAGACCCAGAGATGTAAAATGAGGTTTGATGAGATCTGAAAATAAACACCTAGGGCTGCAACTAAAGATCATTTTGCTGATCAATTGATTAGTCTAGTGATTATTCTTTTGATTAATGATTAGTTGTTTAGAACGCAAAACCCCACGATGAAAGTAAGTAAGTTTTACAAAATTTGATCCACATGAAACTGAAGTGAATCTATGTATGTTGTCTTTCTTTTTTTTCTTCTTTTTAATTTTTTCAAATGTCTGTTGAAATTTCAGTCCAGTCTTTGATTGTGGTGCAGTTTCTGTCATCCATTTTTTGTGATGTCCTCGCCAAAGGTATTTTAAAGCCACATTCCCACTTTTCATCTGTTAAAACAAAATCACCTTCTCTTTCTCATTTCTCTTAATTTGTTTGAGTAAAATGGCTTTCTAGATTATTAATATATTCTATCATTTAGAAAATATTCCCCTTGAAAGTTCTAATTTGTATGCCTCAATAAAACTTAGCTTCCTGTGTTTTCTAAAGTGTGCATTGTCTCACCATGGTAACTGTCGAACTGTCCTCCATAGACCTTCCCCAACTCTAACCCTGTGTCACTCCAGTGACAAGTGTCAACTGACCACATTTCCAACACAGCAAGTCAATACCACTGACATGTAATGCAGATCTGAGTTGACTGGAGGACAATGGAGTCAGATGGAACATTCCACATGACGGACAGAATAAACATAATTATTTTTAATGATCAAAGAAGCAAAGAAGAGGTGCTTGCCTTTTTACTGGAGGTCTCCTTTAACCCTTCCAGCCTTCAAGACACGTTCCTTGACGCGATCGTTAAGAAACCTCATTATCAGGCCTCATGGTTTATCAGCTGCTGGTCTTGGTTTGCCCAGACGACATGCTCTTTCCATTGTGATGGGTGGAACTTCAACTCCTGAGCCATCAAGGAGCTCAGGAATATTCTTCTCCTTAAAGCTTTCTGTATCCTTTCCTTCTTCTCCTTATTTTACGCCCACAAGCCTCAGGTTAGGACGACATGATCTGGACTCTTTCATATTGTTGTTCTCCGACTCCAGCGTCGTCACCCTGGCCCGCAGCGCCTCCATCTCGGCCGTTACTGTTTGCATACCATCTGCTTTATCTGAAACACGCTGCTCAACTTCGTCCATACGTGCTCCGGTTAGTCTTGCTGCCTTCAGCTCAGCGGCTACTGCAGCAGATACTGCAGCAGATACAGCCGGGCCCGTGGCAGCTATCACCTCCGTTCTAAAAGATTTCATGTCATGCTACATTTCAGGTCTTATTTCGGACATCTTGAGCAATAACAGATGATTAGTTATATTCTCATCCGCTTCCAATGCAATGAAGTCATCAGAAACTTTATCTGGGCCAGCGGGAGCCCATTTTGACTGCAATTTTCCGCCTCAGGTTTGCAAGCCATGTTAGCCTTGTTAGCTTCGTTAGCTTGTGATGCGGGCTGTTTGTCAATGGGACCGTGGGCTGCCAGTTTGTCTAGTGTTCCAAGACTTGGGCCTTCCTTGTTTACACATCCCTTGTTCTTCCTGTTTGGGATAGATGGGTCAAATTATGATTTTAAGGCCAAGTTTTGCAACAGAGCTGTGGTTGTGTCAGCTTAAAGCATAACCCGGAAGTCTTATCTTACTTATTCATTTACAGTTTGCGTTTTATTTCTACTAAAACACCTTTGAAAAATAACATTCTTTCTGTGAGGTTTGTCTCTCCACAGATCCGACTTGTAACTCGGCCTGGTGGCATACAATAGATACGGTTAATGTCATACTGTGGAAAATGTCCAAAGCAATGGACACAAGTAAAAACATATGAATAAAATAAATAATGCATGTTTGCTTCTTGAAAAGCCACTGACGTAGTATCAACCATTTGAATGGAGCAGAGTAGATATAAAAAGGCTGCTTAGTGCATATGACAGTTTCTCATGTTTTTTTTTTTTTTTTTTTTTTTTAAAGATTTTTTGGCCCGAAGGCTTTATTAGACAGGAAAGAACAATGTGAAATGGGGATGAGAGAGAAGGGATTGACATTGCGGCTGGATGCACTTGGAGCCTGGCATATGTGTGCTGTGCCATAACCACTCGACCACTGGGTATTACAGTCTCTCATGTTTTTTGTTTAGAGCTGAGTTTTAAAAAAGAATCCCTCTGTCTATATCATCAATAAGTGACAGTCCATAAAAAGTGCAGAGACAATTTAACAAATTTTTCTGACATTTTACACATTAGTTTAATGCATTTTACGCATTTTACTACAATATGGTTGCTAGTAAACAGTTGTGTAATTACCTCTACCTGTGTTACATCTGCCGCTCACATCCAACCAGGTCAAATTAGGGGAAAAAACCTCAAGAGGAGTTACTTTACTTTAGTTCAGCTTCAATTTATACGTCTCATGCTTATTTGTTAGCACGTACAGTTGATTAGCCCAAATACGCACTTTTACAATACTGACAAATAAAACAAACAGAGCAAAGCCAGAGATTGAAATACAAATTCCAAACAGAGCTTTAAAGCTCTATTTAAAACTTTATTTATTCAGAAAATCTTTAGAAAAATGTTGGAATAATGAAATCTGTTAACCTGAAGTGGTGTGAATTTAGATGAACAGGCAATATCTAACCTAATTAGTGTATTACTTTATATTTACCGGTAAGTGCACTATTCATGTTCCTCATGCTCAAGAATAAATACAGGAAGCGCACGTAACTTTCAAAGAAACCATGCCAAAAAAACGATGCTATTGTTTAGTGTGGTGACCCCTGTGAGGGTTATTGAGAACTCTGCATGCAGGGTTTTGCTCCCCACCTTCTGGTTTGAATTTGAACGCACCATGAATCCAAATTATACAATTCTCTCTCCTCTAGTCTACTGCAGTCTGTCAGGAAACACTCAGGCTTGTGTTTTTCACGGGCCTGGACGAGCCCCCGCGGTGTCAGGCCCAATCTCTTTCAGAGACACAGAGCGGCAGTTGGGGAGTTCAGGTGAGGATATGTGCCCATTCTCAAATACCGTGTCAGCTGATGGATGAGAGCAAAGGCTGAGAAAACGTGGGACTGAACAAGAATAAAACAAAGCAAAGGGGAGCAGGGCGCTGTCAGGAGGTGAGGAATGACCCATGGTATGCCCAAGGATGCAGTAAGAGTACATGAACTTAAAGTCTATAAGTCTATAAGTTTACTTCACATTTTCCTTTTTGTCCTGAATTTTTGTTAAAAAAAATACAATAGTACTTCCTGGTTGTACATGGGCAGCAAGTATGACATAAATAGAGGCAATCCCACAACCATTCTGAAAACAAGAGCCAAAATCCATATAAATTACACAATAGTTATGATTTGACAAACAATTATCCCATATATCACCTTTATTTTGTTGAATGATCGTTTAAACTGTCAGAAAAGTGTTTGTGTTTTCATGGGCACTTCCTCCCCTCAATAGCAGATACATCAAAAGACTTTGTGACAAATACACATAAAAGTGATTTCAATGACTCATCCTTCTCAAATTCACAAAACAACAGAAGAAATTGTGTTTTAGTCACCTACACATAATATTATTTAGTTTATTTTCTAGATATTATTTTGGTTGTGCTTCAGACTCTTATGTTAGAAGATCAAGTGATGTGCATGAGGTGTTGCACAAGGTTTTACCCTGCCCTGTTCAAGAGCGCGACATGGATGCCCTTCCTGACAGAGCAAAAGCAGCGGGAGATATGGATAGATCCGCAGCAGAGGCTTTTGCCACAGAGACAAGTGCAGGAAGAATTAAAAAATAAAAGCATGTGACATATGAAGCCCTGTCAGGTGCTCTTATTCTTCCAATAAAACTGTGTGTGGAATGTAAAAACGTTGCGTGAGTGCACACACCTGGGTCAATATTTCATTTATTTAAACAGAGGGACCCTTAAGAGCAAGCTGTCTGTTACAAAATAATGATCTAGGTCTGGTTTGGAAACTGGGCTACATTTCGAACACAGGGTTGAATTGGATCATTTGAGTCGTTCCAAACTCCAGCGCGTTCGGTGCGCAAAGACAAATGAATATGTTTGATCTGTATCTTGATGCAGCAATTTATAAAACCAAACCTCGCTCATGAGCTCCGTTTAAAGGAGGGGTTTTCTCTCTGGTCCGATCACTGTTAGATCCATTTACAGGGTCGGGTCACAAACACAGACTGACGCGGTCACAGCATGGACTGAGAGAGAGCAACACATGACACATATGAAGCTGTGTGCGCTCGTGCTTCATGTGTGTCATGTGTTATCCAGAATAATGAGTGGAATAAACAGAACCTTCTCCGTGTTTATAGGCCAACTTCTATTTAAATGTGATAATCTCTCTGAATAAAATCATTTTAGGCTAAAAGATGCATTTGCTGATGATTTCTCCACTTCTGTTCCTCTCACTTCTGTCGTCTTCTGCCTGTGTCTCCAGAATTTGCACAGAACTTACAGGAGGGTTTCAGTTTGCGTAGGGATAAGCCAACTCTTGCACCCAGTGGAAGTTTTATAAATATCACATATGACACAGAGGGCAGCACTGAAGACATTAAGAAGCAAGCTTAATAAATTAGGCCCCTGATCTGTAACTGGTGGCGTCATCTGCTCGACCCCATAGGGCATAGATAAGTTTAATGATGTAGTGTGGAGCATACCAGGCAAAGCAATAGCATCTCCATGGAGACCAGCAGGTTTCAGACCCTCCACCAGAAAAGTGGCACAGTGCACCTTTAAAAATCAAAATAAATGTCTTGAAATCTGTCTTGTACAACAAACATTGGGCTCAGAGCTCGTGATATTGCTTCATTGTCCCACAAGTTCCAGCGAGTATTTGTTGTGTTTCTTTAGCTCAAGCCTTTAGTCATTAGCCTTATGACTAATTTCGACTGGTGACAAGTGTTTTCACACTTGAACATTCAACACTACAGTACTAATAGTATTTTAATAAACACACTCCATTAGAGCTGCCCCTGTGGACTCATCGATGGCCTGAAGTCCCTGCCATACATCACTTCAGCAGGTACAGGCGCTCGTTGGCTACTGACCAATAAGAATAAACATAAAAACAAAAAGTGAAATAAAACCTAATGTTGACCAAAATAAAACAATAATGACAGAGAATCGTTAGAGGGGGGAAAAACACACAAGCCCCGTCTACATTACCCTGCTCTCACATACAGTACCAACTTCAAACTAGTTAATTCAACATTTCCCCTGCCGCACGGTTATGTGCTAACCCTACGGTTATGTCCTAACCCTACGGTTATGTCCTAACCCTACGGTTATGTCCTAACCCTACGGTTATGTCCTAATTGGCTTTTATGTTCAGTGTGATGTGGAGAATTAGAGTTAATGACAATGTAAATGTTTTCATCCCATTCAAAATGCCTGTAAACCAAAACGCATGTAAGTCTAAGGCAGTATTGTCAGGTTGTCACGGTAACATGCTTGCAGCTAGAGGTATACTGTCATTGTTTTTTTTGTTTAGAATGACAAAGAATGAAGATAAGTTTGTTATCAGGAGCAGGACCACACCCCTTTCACGCCCCTTCCTGTGGCTAGACTATTTAGGCATCCAGGTCACACACATCAGCATTCGTGACTTTGTGCCCCTCCATCTGACCCCCTTCTAATTATTATTCCAATTCAAATCTCTTAGATGGGGGTATTGGTAATCTTCGCTCAAAAATGAGAACTCACGGAGTTCTCATTTTTGATACTAATCACTAGCATATCCGTTCTTGTTCGCCACTAGATTGTTGTGTTTTTTGAGGTTAAGTCCCTCGGTCAAGTCCCTCGCCAGGACGACTCTCGTCCTTCGGATCGGGACTAATTATAAGAGGGAGAATATACACATGATCAATACACAATACAACATTAAACATGTTCAAATAGCATTTATTTAATTCTGGGTGTTTAGTGCCCACTATTCCCAGAGAGAAACTGGATGCTAAGTGGCCCACACAGCGCGTCAATACCACCACTGACATGTTGATGCAGATCGGTGTTGACTTGAGGACAATGGAGTTGTCAGCTGATGAACATTCCACACAATAGATGGAATAAACATACCACCATTAATGTGTTTTGGGACTGTCCTATTATCTGAGATATTGGTCTGAGATCAATAGAACACTTTTTTGTCATTAGCATCCCACTGGACTCCAGAACTATGTATTTGGGCCTCAATATTCCTGTCATGGACACAATATATAACACAAACCGAACCAACAATCACAGAGTGCAACATCATCATCTGGGTCAAAGCATTTTGATGACAAACCATGAAGTTTGGTTTAGTTAAGTCTGTATTTGTCAGGGCTCATGTACAAAATTATTCATCCACAAGAGAAAAAATGATCTGCACCAGATTTAGCTACTGCTATTTTCCATGTGCAGTCTCTGGGCAGGTGAATAAATAATAGTATTTCATTCATTACAATTACAATTACGACACATTACATTTCATTATTAACATTAGCTCAGTAAAATAAACTATAAAACTTCTCAATTTCTAAAAACTACAAAAGTAGTTCAGACAGACAACTAAAATCTAACTTATACAAATATAGTCATTTTCAGCCTGAAGGCCTGAGAAGCTATTTACACTGCACTGAGCTAGAAGGTCTAGCATAAATGAGGGATTACACTAACTATACTGATGAACATTCACAGCGCAATAATCTCCATGTAGACAAGCTGGTGGCGTACCCTTCACTACAGAAGTGACAAGTGCAATTTTAATGCCCCTTTTCTTATTTAAGAGCCGGTTTTACCATTTTCCAGTCAAGAAATGCTGGCTCTTGATGCTGAAAACTGATTCTGACTCTGCAACAGTCAAAGCTAGGCCAGAAATGAGAACCGATTCCAGTTCCAACTTCGTGTCCCAAAAATGAGACTCAAAAGCTGAGGCGACCGGGCCTTTTCTGTAGTCGGCCCAAACTTTGGAACACACTTCCTCCCACATAAAGACTGCACCTTCAGTTAATGCTTTTAAGTCTTGTTTAAAAACGCACTTTTATTCACTGGCATTTAACCCAGCATGAGAATTGTGTGGTCCGCTGACTCTTTTATTGTTTTTGATTTGTTTTGATTTGGTTTGTACGTATTTATTTAGATTTTGTTATTTCATTATTTGTATTATTTAATATATTTTGCTTGTTCTTGTTTTGTACTTTTTGTACTTTTTGCACTTTGGAGACTTTGTGTTGGTAAAATGTGCTATACAAATAAAGTTGGATTGGATTTGAGCCAAATTTGTTTTGGTCGAGAACAGATTGTTAAAACAGCTCTGAGTCAAAATAAGACTGCTGTCTGTATCTGATTATGGAGGGCTGAGAACAGGATGTGCGCTGTCATTGTTAACAACCACTCTCACTTCTGAAAGTGAAAAGCACTTATCACTCACCACGTTGAAAATATATGCACTCTCGGAAAGCATTAAGAAATTGAGGAATAACTCTGGACCACTGCAAACCATTTAAAACAAATTACTTCTACTTCTACCCAATCAGGTACAGGGCCTTTAAGACTCTTGTCACATGCAAAAAGATCTTTCCCAGACTGGGTGGGGCCTTTCTCTCTTGAGTTTGCATGCTCTTCCCATGTCCGCGGTAGCTTGTATGACAAAATAGTTCACCTTTACTTTACTGCTCTATCGTCTGTCATTTAGGAATGCTGTTTAAATCCTGTGCATTTTAACCTGCTATTCCCTTTCTGACAGATTCCATTTGGATGCAGCCCGAGACAGGAGGAAAGACAGGAGCAGACGAGAAGGTGAGCGAATTATAGTCATCAAGGAGAATGGGGAGGACGGAGCAATGGAAAAAAGGAAATAGGAAACAGGAATAAAATGTGGGTGCGCGTTTGAGTGCGCGCCGGCATAGAAAGGGGAAAGCCCGCCAGATCTTGTCTACAGGGGAAATTGCATTGCAGAGGATTTATTGCTCCAAATGTAATTGGGTTCAACCACCACAGAGGGAGAAAGGGGGAGAATCCGAACGAGGCAAATTCCCAAGTCCACGACAGGACATCGCTGAGAGCAAGGGACTAACGATGATGCAAAACAAACACCTCCAGAGAAATAATGGCAGGAGGCGGCAGAGGTGCTAATAAGAAGAGTGTAATCCTCTATATTTAGCGGCTCAGTCTCACGCGGGCGGCGTGGTTCTGGATTACATGGTATAGGATTTATATTTGCATCGTTAAAAAGCACAGTGGCTGAACCCAGTAAAGCTTTCTCATTCTCTAAAAAAAAAAATAGAGCAGTGTTGGCAAAATTTACCAAGAACAGACCAATGATGCAAGAGGTTAGACCGTTTATCAAGAGGGCCTATTTTTCATAAAACGCTTGACTAAAATTCCTTTCAATTCGAACTGAAGTTGTTTCCGAACCTTTTGGAGTACAAACAAATGACTGTGCCCTTTGTGAAGCTGACACTTCACTGCAGTGGTTTTGATCTCTGATGTCTGATTTACTCTATAAAGGCCAAAAAGCTGTGCACAAAGGAAAATCTTATTTCAAATCCCGCCTAAATGTATTTGGTAAATATAGGGTGAAGTAAAGCTGTGTTTAGATGAATTAGCTGATAGACAGTATGGGATTTGTCAGGTTTTTGTCTGATTTGTCAGGTTTGTCACAATTCCCTTTTAGAAACTAAAGAGTATCACTCACTAAAAAATTAGATTTAGGGATGTATTATAAAGTAAAATGTTGATTAAAAGTTTTTTTTAATTTTAGGCATATTTTTAATTTGTGGGTTTGGAATACAAACTGATGCTGATTCATCCCAGAATGTAGTCTTTTTTTTATTTTAGCTGGGATCTAAAAAGGCAACGTAAACATTTGCACATTCATCACATCAAAATTGGGACTAAACCAGGAGTAAACTTGAAACTAAAACTTTACTGGATCAGGACCAAAGTTCAACTCAGGACAAAAATAGGCTCAATTTATGACCAGAGAACAACTTCCTCAAATACTTCTAAAACAAACCCATCAATTCAATAACAAAGTGGTACCAGAACATCCATTTCTTGAATTCACATGCAAAGCCATAATATCAGTTTGAATGACGACGGCGCCATGACACAGTGGTTCTGAGGTTTCCCTGGTGCAGCACCAACATATATATTTATATATTTATGAACGTGTGAGAGCGGCCCACCTCCTCCGCAGTGCGATTCCCTTCTCCCTCAACACAAAGGCACACTGCAGAACGGAGAAGCCTGGTCCGGAATACCAATCAGCCAACAGGAGGCAGCGCGGTCAGATAACACTCCCACCAAGAGGAGAGGAAGAGAGATACTGGGGCAACACCCACATGCCTTACACGTACTCTGGCTTCATATATGCCTTTTATAATTAGAGGGACCAATAATGCTGCTATTGTTGTGTTGATTTCTCCACAAAACTGTAAGTATTAGAAGTTGGTTGGACAAGGCACAAGATTGGAGCCATGAGAATTTACCTTAGGGGCCCTCATCTCTAAACAGCTATTGGCACACAGCTGTAATGACATCCACTAACTGTTTGTACCAACTCCAAATTCTTCTTTTAATGCTTTTTTCCCCTGTTTTTGGTTATTTTAATGTTATCCAGTTGACAACAGTGAACATTGTTTAATCTGCCTTTTCACTGTAGCGGTTGCCTCGAGGGCATTACAAAAATGCATTTAATTGAATTGATTAGTGGTATCAATGCAAATGCTTACTTTATGTCACACCGATTATACCTGATTTTTATTTTATTTATTTTTTAAACCAGTGTTTTGGGCTGTGCCTTAATATATATATATATATATATATATATATATATATATATATATATATATATTTCTGTTAACAGATTCACGTTTTATTGAATAATTTACTTTGAAATGTCATGAACATACACCTGTACCAATAAAGAAAGCAAAATAATCACCATTGCTAGAGTTAAAGAGACACAGTGGCATAATTTCTACACATTATTGACCAAATATTTTTTGTTAAGAGGTTTGATTTGGTTAGAATTTAGTAAGTTGTGTGCGCCATGGTACATTTTCAACCAATAAAGTGTGCCACGATTCAAAAAAGGTTGCAAAAACACTGGATTACACTATAATGGAGTCATGTGAAGCCCAAATGAATCGCTAAATATAAATGGAATCTGTCTCCTGGGTCTCACCTCTGCTGTCAGTCATCTCCATACAAAGGGGTCCTCCTTCTCAGGCTTCCCCAGTGAATGAGGCGTGTAGCTGGGAGGGCTGGGAGCGAAGGTGGGGTGGAGATTCTCCAGCTCCCTGCTCCAGCCTGATAACGCTATCGACCGCTGCTAAAAATGGATGCGGAATTGATTCCAGCTCGCGAGTGTGTCTGATTTGAAAGCACAATTATTCTAGCAGCCGACATACGCTTTGCTCTGTGGTTTTGTCCTGGTTTTGAATAACTGGGAAATGTAAAAATAGAAGAATTCAAGTTAAAATGAAAATACTGGACGGGTCTTTGTTGACATTTGATAGCCTGCAGTGGTTCGTGTGCAGAAAGGCTAGAACAGTGAAGGAGAAGTGAATATTCAGAAAAAGACAGACCACCTGCATCTCTCTTTCAAGTAGAGACGTCGAGGATGAATGGAGTCAACTTGGATAAATTTAAACTTTCTGACTCTCAGCTCAACAACAAACTTCTGCGGTTCACCATTAGATATACATTGTCTCCTTAGAATCACAGTCTGCATTCAGTGTAGTTCTGAGATATTTAGGTAGACATTTATTTGTTTATATATCCTTCAATGTCGGCTCTTCCTATTTCCACGGGCACCACTTTCGCCTTCCTCATTTTCTCCAGCTCCTCTCTGAGGCTTTGGTTCCTCCAGTTTCTCTTGTTCCTTTTTCCTGATGTTTCCATCAATTGCTGTTGCCACGTCAACCACAATGGCTTTCCTCTGCTGTTCATCCACCTCCACAATGTCTGGTTGGTTCGCCATTACCATTCTGTCAGTCTGTGTCTGGAAAATCATGGCTCGGTCATTCTCTACCACCTTTGGAAGTGTTTCCCACTTTGACCTTGGGGTCTCCAGTCCGTACTCTGCACAGATGTTTCTGTACACTCTGCCAGCTCCTGGTTGTGGCGCTCCATGTATGCTGTCCCTGCAGCATCTTACTCCCTGCAGTTATGTGGGGGATTGTCTCAGGGGCCTCTTTGCACAGTCTACACCTTGAGTCTTGTTTTGACAAGTATGTCAGATATAAACGTAAAATTCTAAGAGGACAATATGGACATTTTTGGCCCTTGAAAGTTAATTAAAATCGCAATAAGTCAGATATGGTTTCTTTACATGAAAATGTCACAAAGTTTCACCAATACAGGTATACATACTACATATACATGCTACATTTTTCTGACTTGGACCAAAAAGTCTGGGGAAAAAAACATTCAGTAAGTCTATATTGTGGGCCTGTATTCTTGTCTTCTCCTCCTCAGATAAACCAGGTGTGGCTCAGTGAACCCTCTCATCCAGCTTTGTCCTCATCTCCTCCAGTCTGCTCTTGACTCCAGCTGTAAATCTAACTCTATCACCGCTGATTGGAGATAATGCTGTCACTTCAGACTGCGAGGAGACAAAATGGCGTTGGTGATCCGTTTGATTCGGTCTGTGTTGGATCATTTGCAGGGGCGAGATGGGAGGGCCAGATTTCAACAGCTCCGTCACTAGATCATAGTGTTTCTGGAAGAATAAAGATGTCCGTCTTCATATACGTCTGGAACCACTATGATGAGAAAAGGTAAGATTAAAGTTGCGTACCAGATTTTCAAACCATGAAAGGTTATTGCTATTATTATATCATGAAAACGTTGGGTAAGGCAGCTGGATAAGGAAGGCCCACCCTGATAAAAGGGAACTATCAATGTCCTGGCAGGTTATAAAAAGAAACTATAACCCGCAAATCCACCATTCTGAGAAGAATCTAAATCAGTTTGTACTCCAAGCCCACAAAGAACCAAACAATAAAATAAGTAATGAATTTATGTATAGGTTATATTTATTTATAGGTTATTTTTTGCATTATTTGGACTATTAGTTATATTGACTTCAGCACTGAAAACAAAATCGTCAAAATCTTGCAAGGCAAGTTTATTTGTAGAGCACAATTCTTTCACTAGGCAATTTGAAGTACTTCACATAACAGGAAAAAAAATGCATTAAATCACAAAGAAATTATAGAAATCACAAAACCTTCATTTCTATTGATTCAATTTAACAATTTTGCTGACATGAATCATACATTTTGTCCATGCTTAGTGATCCGCCAGTTGGAAAACCAAATCTATAGGATCACACCGGCAGACACTCCAGACATTCTTTCCCATATTTATTTGATATATATGTGATATGAGTCCTTTCCTCCAACAGCAGCTTTGTTAATCTTTATATTTAGACTGGGACGAGTTAAGGAAGGCTGTCAAGTCCCTGTTCGGAGCAGGAGCTATGTTCCCATTGCTGGCAGAAAGTCAGACCTGTTCCCAGTGCATGTTGGTCACCGGTACTGTTTATTGTTTTTATGGAGAGAATTTTGGGGACCACATGATTCCATCTCTGCTGTTTGCAGATGATGTTATCTTGATGGCTTCATCAAACCCGGACCTGCAGCATGCACTGGGACGGTTTGCAGCCGAGTGTAAAGCAGCTGGGATGAGAATCAGCACCTCCTAATTCAAGGTCATGGTTCTCAACCGGAAAAAGGTGGCTCCCCCTCCAGGTGGGTGGGGAGTCCTTGCCTCAAGTATCTCTGGGTCTTGTTCACGAGTGAGAGAAGGACAGAACATGAGATTGACAGGCGGATTGGTGCAGCGTCTGCAGTGAAGCATCGGACTGTTGTGGTGAAGAAGGTGCTGAGTCGGTTGTTGGGTGCTCCTAGATATAGGGTGAGAACATCAGAGTAGAGTTGAGGTGAGCTGAGGTGACTCGTGTTCTGGAGCCTCCTGAACGCCTCCCTGGTTTCCGGCATGTCCCACCGAGAGAAGTTCTCAGGAAAAACCCTGGACACATTGGAGTGATTATGTCTCTCGGCTGGCCTGGGAACACCTCAAGATCCCCCCAGACGAGTTGGAGGAAGTGTCTGCGGTGAGTCTGGGAGTACCTGCTTAGACTGCTGCCCTCACAACCCAGCCCTGGATATATCCATAAGATGTATGGATATATTTACCCCAAAAAATACTTTGATTTAAAAACTGATTTTCCTTCATACAGTGACATAAATCCGACATCAGAGGCAAAAACTACAGAGCCTCGGCATCACAAAGACTCCAGCCAATTGTTCATACTCCTAAGAGTTCAGGAAGTCAGACGTTTTAGGAAGATTCAGCTCTAATTAGGGTTTAAGGGGTGTGTAATCTGGAAAGTTCTGTCAGATAATGAGAGCACAAAGGAAATCATGGGAGGAAAACCATTCAGACACAGGAAGTAAATGCAACCTTCACAAAGAACTCTGGAACTATTCAGGGTATGGAACATGGGACCATCTTTTGGTAACATTGCAGTCGGGATATCACAATGTCTATTTTGTGTGAAAGAACACTAACTACCATGGGCCTATTTTGGGGTTTTAGCTTCCAGTGTACGGGCGCCATTTTGAGCACTTTCACCATTCATAAGATTTCATAATTAACTTTGATTGTAATCTGTCATTGCACAGTGCTTAACTTTCATCACCCTTAAATCCATGAATATAACCAGATCAATCAAATTCACAGATGTATTAATTATCATGTATGTATTCATTTCGATACAGTTGTACTAATATTATATTTGAGACCATAATACATTTAAAACAGATTCAAACTCTAGTTTTACTCTGGGATAGGCTCATAATAATAGGATTGTATTATGACATCTACTACCACAATTGTTGATTTTTTTTTTTAAATTACTCCTTCCATCGCTACTATTTGCTATATAATATTCTGAATTCAAGCCTGTCCAGCTTCTTTTCTGCGGCTGCTCTCCCTGTAACCCTTTGCACATGTGTGGGAGTAAAAGATGCAGCTAACATCACCCTGTACAAAAAGAACATCATTATCTTTTTTTACATAATGTCCTCATGTGCCGAGGTCCAGAGAAAAATCGTTTATTTTTTAAGCAGTAACTATCATTACACCCTCCGGTCTCTGGCCTCCATCTTGAGCATTACATAACTCCTCTGGTTGGTGAAAGGGAGAGTTGCCTGGCTCAATTACATAACACTGTATGGAGACTTTCATGTATATTTTAGACAGAATTAATTATTCAGGAGCAAAAAGCTGCTTCAGTCGTCATGTGGCGTTTTCAGGGAGTTAAAGAGGAATAAGTGATGCATTTTTCATCAGATAAGGGTTAAGTAGAGCTGATTTGATGAAACCATTATAGATTCAATACATTTTTATATTGAATTTTTATGGAAAACCCTAGAAACTAAGCAGGGCCTGGTTAGTACCACTCTAGGGCAGCTGTGGCTACAAAAGCAGCTTACACCCACTGAGGGAATGAAGTGATGAATAATGCACAAAACTATACTTTGAGCGCCTGGAAAAGCATCATAAAAGTCAAATGCTTTATTTCATTTAAAATTACAATAGTGCATATGTGGTTAAGAACAATATGAATGTTTATAAACTGTGAAAACTCAATATCTAAATTTATAAACCAGAGAATTAAAAAATTAAAAATCTATCATACTATACTATACATCTCAGTCTAAGCACCAGAGTTTGTTGCTCTACAAAATATACCTCATCCTCTGCATTCTTATTGTTGAATACTCATTGACCACGTTTTAGTCTGGAGAACAAAGAGTACTGGGCGGCCTACGCAAGTAAACGTTTTCTCTCTCGCTCTCTCTCGCTCTCTATCTTTCTTGGTATAGCATAAAGGCCATGGCTACAGAGCTGCGATGCGGCCATATAACCTCATGGCTAACCCTGACCCTGACCTTAACCCTAACCCTAAATAGCAAGAAGAAGAAGAAGAAGAAGAAGAAGAAGAAGAAGAAGAAGAAGAAGAAGAAGAAGAAGAAGAAGAAGAAGAAGAAGAAGAAGAAGAAGAAGAAGAAGAAGAAGAAGAAGAAGAAGAAGAAGAAGAAGAAGAAGAAGAAGAAGAAGAAGAAGAAGAAGAAGAAGAAGAAGAAGAAGAAGAAGAAGAAGAAGAAGAAGAAGAAGAAGAAGAAGAAGAAGAAGAAGAAGAAGAAGAAGAAGAAGAAGAAGAAGAAGAAGAAGAAGAAGAAGAAGAAGAAGAAGAAGAAGAAGAAGAAGAAGAAGAAGAAGAAGAAGAAGAAGAAGAAGAAGAAGAAGAAGAAGAAGAAGAAGAAGAAGAAGAAGAAGAAGAAGAAGCTCTCCGTTTTTCAAACTGGTGACACTTTTAAGCACCACTGGTGGTCTAAGCACTAGACTTTATTGCTCCATAAACTATACATCTGCATTGTAATTGTGGAAAACTCAGACCACATTATCAGTTTTATTTTATTAGTGGAGAACAGAGATGACTGCAGGGAAAAACAACAGCCTGAGAATATGTATGTATATATATGTAGAAGTATGAAACTGAAAACTGAAACTACACCTGGACTA
Source organism: Eucyclogobius newberryi (assembly GCF_026437365.1). Taxonomy (NCBI): domain Eukaryota; kingdom Metazoa; phylum Chordata; class Actinopteri; order Gobiiformes; family Gobiidae; genus Eucyclogobius; species Eucyclogobius newberryi. The sequence continues at coordinate 216,032 of NW_027316533.1, forward strand.
TCAGGACTAAAATAGGATTGGAACCAACCAAACGCAATTAAGGACTAAAATGCTCTCAATTTAAGACCAAATGTCCTAAATATGACCTCACCCTTTTTTGCAAGACTTTGAAAAGCCTGAAAAAGAAAGGTTAACAATATTTATCATTCATGTAGAACTAGTATATGGGATACTTCGAGGGAAAACTATGCACATTTGTAACGTCAGAAAAAGCGTTCGCGCAGAAGAATATAAATGCAACAGTTATGCTTCAATTTTGGCCCATTACTTGAAATGATCCTAATAAGAGAAGATGAAAGCCCACAGTGCGCTCACAGATCCACATCAGTAGTTTATAAATGCTGCTGGACTAATGGCAGTAACAAGCTCAACTGAAGAAGACTCACAATATAAGCAAACTTATCTCCGAGCAGCTGCAAGCAAAGAGCAGAGAGCAGCTTTTATTGTATGTTTTAAAGCCCCTCCTGTCACATACAGCCACATATTGTGATTACTGTACACATTGGGTTTATATAGTCACACGGACAAAACAATAGTTGACCTCAAATTAGGTTTGAACTTAAACGTAGGTAAAGACAGGTTTTTATGATTATCATTTTGTGAGCTAATACCTGTAGTAAATATAACGGTTTGCAACCATCAAATGTCATTTTTTCAAGAAATGTGTTGGAATATAGTTAAATATATCTATTTCCACTATACAGCTACTAATTGTACTAATACTAATACTTTACATCAGGCTGCTAACACAATACACACATAAGGAAACACAGCCTTCGATGGTCTGAAAATTTAAAAAATACAAGTTGGATTGGAAACGCATTTTCAGAGGATAGATGCACTTAGTCTCTTTTTTTTTATTTTTTTTAAATATGTAACAGAAATAAACTCTCTAACCCATTTCAGCTACACAAAACATTAGAATGATATCTTTATATTATATCATTTATTTTTAAATAGTTCTATATCGTTTTAGAGTGGAGTTGCAGACTTGTAGACTTGTGTCAAATACTAAAATCTATGTAATGTACATTTCAATGTTTATGTTGGGCATAAAGTTTCTCTGCTCAGCCTCCTGCATCATACCCACTGAGGCACTCACACACTTCGCTCTCCTTTGTGCTGAGAGGCTCCAGAGAACCACTGCTACTGCAAACTCTCATGTCTGACCTGTTCTTCTTTTGTACTTATGCAAATGCACTTTAGTTTTTTGGTGAACTAACGTGCTGCTGTGCATTGTAATTGCTTTGACGCATTTGGTTTGTTTCTTTTTTTCACTGAAGTGTATATCAGGTGGATCAAATAAAGTGTTTTTCTGCTTGAGCTTTGTAGAACACACCCGTGAAGTCAAAACTGTCCCCCACTTGCTCCTGGCCAGCCTGTGTCTCTCTTGGCTCTTTTGATGCTGCGTGTCTGCTTGAGACAGAGGGCGACACACTTTTCTATCTTCAAGGTACTCTTTTCTTCTTTTGCTTTTTTAAGCATTATGCTGTTTGGATGCCATTTTCTTCTTCTCCTTGAATGGGCTCATCCCAGATTGGCTGTGGTCTGGATCCATACATTTCATAAACATCCTAGATTGGACAGACTATATGATGACATCCACATTGGGAGCAGTAGCAGGTGGTGATGGTGGAGTCATTTTCCTGTAGCTCTATGTGAGGTCTTTGCCTCCTCTGCAGGTCTCAGAAGAGCCAGGATTCTGTTTTAAAGCTGCAGGAGGGAGCTGCAGGTCAGGACTCTCCTCAGGCCATGGCAATACGAGCTGTACTGGCTGTCATCCTCCTGTAGGTAACAAACTGGTGTCTGAGGGCCAGGGTCAGGCTGCAGAAGTGTCTTTAGGAGATCTACATAGACCATTTGGTCTCTATAGTTAGGATCCTCATTTCTTGAAAAAGGCTCCTCAAAAACATTTGAAATTCTGTAAATGTCCCAGAGGGTTGGCAGAGTCCTCAGGCCTGCGCCTGCCTGCATGTACTCATCTGGAGTTTTAAACCTCCCCTGGTTCAAGCCACCTGAGGGAATTAAGCACTTTTCAGTAGGTTGAAGATGGATCTCAAGTTGTTGTAATATGAGCCACCCTTGAAAAGAGCATAACCAAGAGTGCACTCCTGCAGCCCAGAGCCCACATGTAAAAGGCCTCGGAGCTCTGTATTCTATACAATGCACATATGCCTCCATATGTGACTATCTTTGGTTGTGTTACATTATTTTATTTTTTCTGTCTTATATCAAACAGCACAACAAGTACCGGTAGTAATGTTGACTTTAGTTTTATTTAGTTTTGATGTATGTTTAATTGAGTGGTGGTTCTACTCATTTAGACTTAACTTTATTAACTTTATTTTAGAGTTAACTTGATGGATGATAATATTATCCATCAAGTTTACTCTAAAATAAAGTTACTTGCGTGCTGTAAATTTAAGCTTACTTTTTCTGTTTGGCCAGTCATCACAGACTGAATGAAAACTCAAATTATTAAATTAAAATATGTAGATAAGGAACAATATAGCCATATTCATAATTGGATTATTTGTTCACTTTTATGTAGGACAGCAGTGGGACAGGTTTGGTCCGGACTAAGACTAACTCAGTATTTTATGTAAGAAGATATATTCCCTGTTCAAATAAACAGGATCGCTGATTGGGTTTTTTAATCATTCTTACAGTGTCCGTAAAAAAATAAATCAAACCGTGTGCTGTAGTAATTAGCTGTCTCCATTTCTAAACAAAGTTATTAATAATCATAGCAACCCACTGGCACTCACTTTTGACACAAAGTACCACCGAAATACCATCAGATCTAAACCAGAGTTATGCCGTCCAAAATAGAACTTGTTCAAAAGAAGACAAAATGTGGATCAAATGACTCTAAATTAAGCAAACACAAGAACATGTCTCTCGCAACCCACAGACACCTCACCCAATTTGTCCAGTATGAAGTAGTGTGTGTGTGAGTGAGTGATTAAAGGTGTTCTGAGAGGCCTCGATTCTACCAGTCTACCCCAGGGCAGCTGTGGCTAAAGCATGGTTTTACCGCCGCAGAGTGAGTGAAGTGATGAATAATGTACAAAATAGAATAGAATAGAAGGAGTGAGCGCCACGAAAGGCGCCTAAGAAAAATCATGTATTGTGTATTCAAAGGACAATGGCACTTACAGTATGTGATGAAGAACAATTTACTTATTTTTCCCCCCGAATAAATCTATATTATACTCTAGTCTATGCTCTCCCTTTATCAAACTGGTGACACTTTAATCTCAGTCTTAGCACCAGACTTTATTGCTCCATAAAATAAATCTGGCATTGTAATTGTTCAACAGTTTTATTTTGACCACATTTTTTAGTTTGGGGATCAGAGAAAGATAACAGGACTATTATAGGATTATTAAGTATGTGTGCGTTCACCACATCATAATTGAGTCTAAATTAGGACTAAACCTGAAACTAAACCTGGACTAGAACAGGGCCAAACCAAGTCCAAATCAGGGCTAAAATGAGTTTAATTTAAAACAAAGTACTATCAGATCAATGTCCATGCAGTTTAAAATGTTAAAATGGGACCGCATCATTGCTACAAAGAAAACTAAATAACATAGTTTCTTGATGTAATGCCTTTTGAGTGCCTTGAAGGTATAAAATGCTATAACAATTGGATTATAAATGTGAAGAAAAACAAGCGGCATAATGCACATTTAAACCAAAATGGTTTTACATTTTGCCTTTCTGCATATGAATCAAACCAATTGTCTGTACTGGCCTGTTGAGTCACTTCTGTGTGCTCTGCTTTTGTATTCACAGGATAAAAATCTGTGTTGAGACTGTAAAATTCCACTTTTCTTCAACAAACACAAAAGCTATTCTCTTTACGTTCTCTAGACATGTGCAAACAGGTCCAGCTCACATTCAGCAGCAGAAGAATGGACTCACACATCCTAGTGAGACTCAGTGGTGTGGACACTGAAGTTCTCTGACCCCTCCAGCTCTTGCTCTGTTCTTATTTAATCAAAACCCAAACATCACAGTGTGTCCAGGGTTGAGAAGGGCCAGTGAGAACAGAAGGTAAGACAGAGGTGTCAACCTCATTTTGGGCTGCGGGCTGAATTTACATCTTCAGGGTGAATCGCTGGCTAAACTTAATTTGTATTAAAAATGAAATAGATTTATATAGCCAAGTAGTAGTTATATGTGGACACTGTTGCCCAAATCTGTAGCAGGTGAAAGACTTTGAGTTGCATTAGCAGCAGAAGCAGGAATATGTACTTTGTCCCATTTGATTTCTGATATGAAATGTTGATATCAAAGACCTGTTGAATGTTGCTTCTCAAACTCAATATGAGCTAACCATTTCTTATATTCTAAGCTTAGTGAATATAAATAATTCATGTAGTGAATAGTGATTATATTCACAGTGTACAACTCTTCAGTCACGTTTGTGTTATTGTCATGTTAATGCTTTATTAAACTCTGAGATTTACTTACACTCTTATGTTTTTACTTGTAGCTCCTGATCTGTCCATGTTTGCACTTGTTTTGCACTTTTTTGGATGTTTTCCTCACAGAGAATGTTCATACTTTATGATACTCTGAGCTATGTTTTTACCTGCGGCTCCTGATCTGTCCAGGGTTGTGTATTTTAGGGATGCAAAAAGAACTACAATGGATTGTAAAAATATTAATAGCAGTAATTTGCTATTCACTAAAACAACTGCTACTGGTTAGGCCAAGCCCCTTTGATTTTATTTCTAGAATAGAAATCGGGAGAGACTCTAATTTTTGTCAAATATTTTGGCATCACTTAGTTGGCTCTGGAATCGATTGCCTTTACCATATTGAAATATTCCCTGTGTTGTCTGTCCATATCCTCTGTATTATTGAGTCTGCATTCAGGGGAGCTTTGTGTTCTTTTGTGAATGAGGGACAGAAAGTGAAGGAGAAGTAGGTCACAGAACCCCTCTGGACAAAACAAACACTTGAGTTTAAGAGTTTAGAACCAAACCGTCTGGAGCCAGTTCATTCAGGCAGAAATCCATGAGCAATGTCTGGAAGAATCAAAGGCATACATTTGTTTTGTTCTTTTAAAGTTAGCACATTTGACCTCAGATGTGGAACTTGATTAGTCTCAGTGTAGACAAGACTGTCTAGACCGTGTTGGGTTTGGATGCTCGTCCCATTTCTTGACAAGTTTCCTCTGCAGTCTAATAACGTCCACTGACTTAAAACATGCACAATATCCTTTTGTGACTTGGTTAAGTGAATGGAATATAGTGTAATATCCATTGAGGAAACGGAACAGAAAATGGAAGAAAATAAATTAAACAAGCCCAACTTAATAAAATGCAGCTCTGATTCAAATTCACTGGTGGAGGGTCCGTTATTAGGCCCGAGCCCCAGCAGGGTGGAGGGCTGCCGAAGGCAGCGTTGCAACTGTCTGACCAAACATGCGGGCGCAGCCCGCATGTTTGGTGCCCCGTCGCCCCTGGCAAGTACAGTGAACTAGCCCATGCCGAAGGCATGGATCATGCATACTTACTGCATGCATACTTACTCCTGCTATGACAGAAATAGTCAAATATAGCCGCAAGCGGCAATGATCGGCCCTCGCTACGCCACCGCCACGCCGCAATTGTCCTTTTATTACGCCTACTGCTGAATCTTCTCCCCTTTGTTTTACCATCAAAAAGCAATTTTATTTTGAATTCTTGGCAAAATGTGCGGCTTTGCCGCACAGACACCGTGACTCTTTGAATAAAAATGTGGATAACTTTTGATGGTCCTGAAGATGAGTCTCACCAAATTATAGGTTAATAGGGCTAACGCCCTAAGAGGAGTTTGTGAAAGTCTAAAGTGTAAACATGTTCTGGCGATTTCCCCATTGGAATAACATGGAAGGTTTCGGTCATCGTTACGGCAACGCCATAACAATTATGACATGGGTCTCATTGACTTTTTTGATGGGGATGCCAAAATTGAGTTATGTGTCAAATTTCATATAATTTTGCAAAACTAAATATTTAACCTCCATATAAAATCTGTAGGGGGCGCTGTGGCTCCAAATTAATTTATTTCACTTCAAGTAGGTTTAGGGCAAAGAGTTTAACAACTGATTCTAATTTGACACAATTCGAACTTTATCTGCGCAAACGGCAGAAATGTTAAATTTGGGAGATTTCTGAAATTCTTGCTACAGTTTGCGGCTTCGCCGCACAGAGACCGTGACAGGTATCAATGTAATTTGGATAACTTTTGATGTCCCACTCCTCAGTAGCATTTTCACCAAATCTCAGCTTTTTAGGGGCAACGCCCTGGGAGGAGTTCGTAAAAGTACGACGTTTGGAAAAACTCCTAAGTCATGTTTAGCCATTTTTGAAGCAATATGGCCGACATTTGGTTGGGCGGACGGCGTTGCCGTAATAATATTTTTTACTTCTCTTGTCACCATCTACCTCTGCGCCAAATTTCATGATTCTACGATCAGATTTTTTTTGGGTCATTTCCCATCTCTCAATGCATTTTTGGTACATTTGGGGGCGCTGACGCGCCAATTTTTTTAATTTTAGAAAAGGGAAATAGCCAGAATGTAGAGAGGCACGATTTTTAGAGGTGTGCAAATTTTTGTGACTTTTCGTCAATATTCACTGGGTGAAAAATAGGGGGGTTGGTCCCGAGATGAAAGAAAGAAAAATTAAAGCCGCAAGCGGCATCCAATGGCCCTCGCCGGCCGCCGGCCTTCCGACTCTGCGTTTTCGACTTGATAAAGATGGCGCCCTTATTGTGTGTTGAATTAAAAAAGAACTTGACAGACGGCGACACATTGGACATGGCCAATCCAGTGCAAATCAACACAAGTGTCAGTCAAATTTGCTGCTCCGCCGCACAGAGACCGTAGCACTTGGAATAAAAATATGGATAACTTTTGATGCCGCGCTTGTGTAGATGATATTTCCCAAAGTAAAGCTTGATCGAGCTATTGCCCACGGAGGAGTTCGTTAAAGTGTGAAGCGTAAATGTGAACATTTCAAGGATTTGGCGTTTTTCCCATTTGTGACAGTATATTTGCAGCACCACGGCAAAGAGACCGTACCACTTAAAATCAAAATATGACTAACTTTTGATGCCCCGTTTGTGTAGATGATTCTCCCCAAATATGAGCTTGATCGGGCAATCGCCCTAGGAGGAGTTTGTTAAAGTGTGAAGCGTAAAAATGTAGTCATTTTAGAGATTTCGCTGTTTTCCCATTTCTGACATATATTTGCGGGTCCGCCACACAGAGACCGTAGCACTTAGAATCAAAATATGGGTAAGTTTTGATGCCCCGCTTGTGTAGATGATATTCTCCAAATATGAGCTTGATCGGGCAATCGTCCTAGGAGGAGTTTGGTAAAGTGTGAAGCGTAAAAATGTGGTGATTTGAGCGATTCTACGATTTTCCCATAAGGATAACATGGGATGTTTCTGTCAACGCTACGGTTACGCCGTACAAAATATGACTTTGGCTCTCATACTTTTATGATCAGGATGGCAAATTAGAATTTTGTTCAAAATATCATGTCATTTGGAAAAACTCTATTGTTTATAGGCCACTCTGAAGGCCAAATAGTCAGAATTCTGGGAAACGTTTGCGGCTCCGTCGCACAGAGACCGTAAAAGTTATCCTTAAAATTTGGATAACTTTAGATGCCCCACTTCTCTAGAGGACGTACACCGATTTTGAGGTTCGTGGGCAAAACGCACTAGGAGGAGTTCGTTAAAGTGTGAAACATAAAAATGTGGATATTTGAGAGATTTTGCGGTTTTCCCATAGGGATAACATGGGAGGTTTCTGTCATCGCTACGACTACGCCGTAAAAAATAAGGCATTTGTCTGATTGGCTTTTTTGATCGGGACGCCAAAATAGAATTTTGGGTAAAGTTTAGAACATTTTGGTAAAACTAATTTTTGACCTTCAATGTTAATTTAAAGGTCACTCTGTAGGGGGCGCTATCGCGCCCATTTCAATTTTGTCATCATAAACTGGTCCAAACTAGAAAGTTTAACAACTGATTCAAATTTGGTCCTAATCGGACTGGTTTTGATCAAATGGGAGCAATTTTTAGATCTGCAATATCCCAAAATAAGTTGTCCAACTTTGCGGCTGCGCCGCACACAGACCGTAAAAGGTATCTCAAAAAATTGGATAACTTTAGATGCCCCACTTGTCCAGAGGACGTACGCCGATTTTGAAGTCGGTGGGCAAAACGCCCTAGGAGGAGTTCGTCAAAGTTTGACGTGAACAAAATGGCTAACACAGCGTGTTTTCATTTTCAAAGGAAGATGGTGGCCATAGGGTAAGTCTGGGGGCGTGGCCACAATGATTATTTTTTTTTGTCCTCACGAGAGGAATGCGTGTCCCGAATTTCGTAGCTTTACGACAAAGTTGACCTCGGGGCGTCTCCCATAGGCGCAATGTATTTTGACTTTTGTCGGTGGCGCTGTCGCGCCATTTTTTAACGAAAAAAAAAAATGGCCCAGAAAAAACAAAAATTTTCGCCGATTCTGAATTTTGGGCAAAGTTTGGTGAGTTTTTGAGCATGTTCAGGGGGTCAAATTAGAGTTATAAGCGCTGAAGAAGAAAAAGAAAAATAAAAATAATTAAAGCCGCAAGCGGCATCCAACGGCCCTCGCGGGCCGCCGGCCTTCCGACTCTGCGCTTTTGACTTGATAAAGATGGCGCCCTTATTGTGTGTTGAATAAAAAAAGAACTTGACAGACGGCGACACATTGGACATGGCCAATCCAGTGCAAATGAACACAAGTGTCAGTCAAATTTGCTGCGCCGCCGCACAGAGACCGTAGCACTTGGAATAAAAATATGGATAACTTTTGATGCCCCGCTTGTGTAGATGATATTTCCCAAAGTAAAGCTTGATCGAGCTATTGCCCACGGAGGAGTTTGTTAAAGTGTGAAGCGTAAATGTGAACATTTCAAGGATTTGGCGTTTTTCCCATTTGTGACAGTATATTTGCAGCTCCACGGCACAGAGACCGTACCACTTAAAATCAAAATATGGATAACTTTTGATGCCCCGTTTGTGTAGATGATTTTCCCCAAATATGAGCTTGATCGGGCAATCGCCCTGGGAGGAGTTTGGTAAAGTGTGAAGCGTAAAAATGTGGTGATTTGAGCGATTCTACGATTTTCCCATAAGGATAACATGGGATGTTTCTGTCAACGCTACGGTTACGCCGTACAAAATATGACTTTGGCTCTCATACTTTTATGATCAGGATGGCAAATTAGAATTTTGTTCAAAATATCATGTCATTTGGAAAAACTCTATTGTTTATAGGCCACTCTGAAGGCCAAATAGTCAGAATTCTGGGAAACGTTTGCGGCTCCGTCGCACAAAGACCGTAAAAGTTATCCTTAAAATTTGGATAACTTTAGATACACCACTTGTCTAGAGGACGTACACCGATTTTGAGGTTGGTGGGCAAAACGCACTAGGAGGACTTCGTTAAAGTGTAAAACATAAAAATGTGGTAATTTGAGAGATTTTGTGGTTTTCCCATAGGGATAACATGGGAGGTTTCTGTCATCGCTACGACTACGCCGTAAAAAATTAGGCATTTTTGTGATTGGCTTTTGTGATTGGGACGGCAAAGTAGAATTTTGGGTGAAGTTTAGACAATTTTGGTAAAACTAATTTTTGACCTTCAATGTTAATTTAAAGGTCACTCTGTAGGGGGCGCTATCGCGCCCATTTCAATTTTGTCAGCCTAAACTGGTCCAAACTAGAAAGTTTAACAACTGATTCAAATTTGGTCCTAATCGGACTGGTTTTGATCAAATGGGAACAATTTTTAGATCTGCAATATTCCAAAATAAGTTGTCCAACTTTGCGGCTGCGCCGCACACAGACCGTAAAAGGTATCTCAAAAAATTGGATAACTTTAGATGTCCCACTTGTCCAGAGGACGTACGCCGATTTTGAAGTCAGTGGGCAAAACGCCCTAGGAGGAGTTCGTCAAAGTTTGACGTAAACAAAATGGCTAACTCAGCTTGTTTTCATTTTCAAAGGAAGATGGCGGCCATAGGGTAAGTCTGGGGGCGTGGCCACAATAATATTTTTTTTTTGTCCTCACGAGAGGAATGCGTGTCCCGAATTTCGTAGCTTTACGACAAAGTTGACCTCGGGGCGTCTCCCATAGGCGCAATGTATTTTGACTTTTGTCGGTGGCGCTGTCGCGCCATTTTTTAACGAAAAAAAAAATGGCCCAGAAAAAATCAAATTTTTCGCCGATTCTGAATTTTGGGCAAAGTTTGGTGAGTTTTTGAGCATGTTCAGGGGGTCAAATTAGAGCTCAAAAAGCAGAAGAACAATAAAAATAAAAATAAATATAGCCGCAAGCGGCAATGATCGGCCCTCGCCACACCGCCGCGACGCCGCAAGAGGAGGGGGCGCTAACGCGCCCCAATTGTCCTTTCATTACGCCTACTGCTGAATCTGTGACGCTGTCACATCTTCTCCCCTTTGTTTTACCATCAAAAAGCTATTTTATTTTGAATTCTTGGCAAAATGTGCGGCTTTGCCGCACAGACACCGTAACTCTTTGAATGAAAATGTGGATAACTTTTGATGGTCCTGAAGATGAGTCTCACCAAATTTCAGGTTAATATGTCTAACGCCCTGGGAGGAGTTTGTGAAAGTCTAAAGTGTAAACATGTTCTGGCGATTTCCCCATTGGAATAACATGAAAGGTTTCGGTCATCGTTACGGCAACGCCATAACAATTATGACATGGGTCTCATTGACTTTTTTGATGCGGTTGCCAAAATTGAGTTGTGTGTCAAATTTCATATAATTTCGCAAAACTAAACATTTAACCTCCATATAAAATCTGTAGGGGGCGCTGTGGCGCCAAATGAATTTATTTCACTTCAAGTAGGTTTAGGGCAAAGAGTTTAACAACTGATTCTAATTTGACGCAATTCGGACTTTATCTGCGCAAACGGCAGAAATTTTAAATAAGGGAGATTTCTGAAATTCTAGCTACAGTTTGCGGCTTTGCCGCACAGAGACCGTGACAGGTATCAATGTAATTTGGATAACTTTTGATGTCCCACTCCTCAGTAAAATTTTCACCAAATTTCAGCTTTTTAGAGCCAACGCCCTGGGAGGAGTTCGTAAAAGTACGACGTTTGGAAAAACTCCGAAGTCATGTTTAGCCATTTTTGAACCAATATGGCCGACATTTGGTTGGGTGGACGGCGTTGCCGTAATAATATTTTTTACTTCTCTTGTCACCATCTACCTCGGCGCCAAATTTCATGATTCTACGATCAGATTTTTTTTGGGTCATTTCCCATCTCTCAATGCATTTTTGGTACATTTGGGGGCGCTGACGCGCCAGTTTTTTTTGTTTTAGAAAAGGGAAATAGCCAGAATGTAGAGAGGCACGATTTTTAGAGGTGTGAACATTTTTGTGACTTTTCGTCAATGTTCACTGGGTGAAAAATAGGGGGGTTGGTCCCGAGAAGAAGAAAGAATAATATTCCGATGCGAAAACAATGTTTCCCATTTTTCAAATATCATAAACTATACATTTTCGGAAAGCGCTCGCGCTTTCCTACCTCATGGTGTGGGTCCCTGGTCACTGACGGGTACTTTCGTTAATTTTGAGTGGGCTCCGCCCACTTTGTGTTTTTGGCCCTCTATACAGTAATAATGTTCAATTTTTGCATTACATGTTTATATGAACGGAACATGCAAGAGATGGGGAACGTATTCGTGAGCTACTTAGCGCAAATGAGTGCTTTATATGGGGATGACGACAGCTTCGCGGTCGTCATCTCAATGTAAAGTGCTCGTTTAGTGCGCACTTTTGCACGGGCTTCGCCCATTTACAACGGTAATGTTCCATTTTCCTACTACTAATTAGTATGCACGGGGCGTGCATGAGTGGAGGAGTGCGTTAGTGAGTGTTTGGAAGTGGGCGAGTGCTTCGCGCTCGATTTCGTGCGCACTACGTGCGCACTTTCGCAGCCGTGCTTCGCACGGCCTTACGAGATTAATAGGCCTCTCGCCAGCTTGTGGCGCTCGGGCCTAATAATATTTTTAGCAAAAACAATATAGCCGTTTCCACTATAACAACAAATTATACATCGTTTGAAAGCTCTAAGCCTTCCCCATGCCGCCATGGGGTGGAATCATCATTACGAGCGCTTACGCGCTCGTCACTCCCCATTCCGTCGGGATGCCCCGCCCACTCCCCATAGACTTCCATTGATTTGAGCAGATACAAGCATGGCCCATGCCTGCGGCATGGATTCTCGCGTACAGGACGATGCCAGGAGGGTTTTTGGAGGAATGCAGCGCTTTGCGCTGCTGTTGTCAACAATTTGTGAATGGGCTACGCCCATTCACAAATTGTTGACTATTTCTGTCATAGCAGGAGTAAGTATGCATGATCCATGCCTTCGGCATGGGCTAGTTCACTGTACTTGCCAGGGGCGACGGGGCACCAAACATGCGGGCGCAGCCCGCATGTTTGGTCAGACAGTTGCAACGCTGCCTTCGGCAGCGTTGCGGGAGCAATAGGCCCTCCGCCCTGCTGGGGCTCGGGCCTAAGAATAATATTCCGATGCGAAAACAATGTTTCCCATTTTCCAAATATCATAAACTATACATTTTCGGAAAGCGCTCGCGCTTTCCTACCTCATGGTGTGGGTCCCTGGTCACTGAAGGGTACTTTCGTTAATTTTGAGTGGGCTCCGCCCACTTTGTGTTTTTGGCCCTCTATACAGTTATAATGTTGAATTTTTGCATAACATGCTTATATGCACGGAACATGCAAGAGATGGGGAACGTATTCGTGAGCTACTTAGCGCAAATGAGTGCCTTTGGCAGCGTTGCGGGAGCAATAGGCCCTCCGCCCTGCTGGGGCTCGGGCCTAAAAATGCCTGAATTTTTACGGTGTAGTCGTAGCCATGACAGAAACCTCCCATGTTATCCCTATGGGAAAACCACAAAATCTCTTAAATAACCACATTTTTATGTTTTACACTTTAACGAAGTCCTCCTAGTGCGTTTTGCCCACCAACCTCAAAATCGGTGTACGTCCTCTAGACAAGTGGTGCATCTAAAGTTATCCAAATTTTAAGGATAACTTTTACGGTCTCTGTGCGACGGAGCCGCAAACGTTTCCCAGAATTCTGACTATTTGGCCTTCAGAGTGGCCTGTAAACAATAGAGTTTTTCCAAATGACATGACATTTTGCACTAAATTCTAATTTGCCATCCTGATCATACAAGTATGAGAGCCAAAGTCATATTTTGTACGGCATAACCGTAGCGATGACAGAAACATCCCATGTTATCCTTATGGGAAAATCGCAAAATCGCTCAAATCACCACATTTTTACGCTTCACACTTTACCAAACTCCTCCTAGGGCGATTGTCCGATCAAACTCATATTTGGGGAAAATCATCTACACAAACGGGGCATCAAAAGTTATCCATATTTTGATTTTAAGTGGTACGGTCTCTGTGTGGCTGACCCGCAAATATATGTCAGAAATGGGAAAACAGCGAAATCTCTAAAATGACCACATTTTTATGTTTCACACTTTAACAAACTCCTCCTAGTGCGTTTTGCCCACCGACTTCTAAATCGGTGTACGTCCTCTAGACAAGTGGGGCATCTAAATTTATCCAAATTTTAAGGATAACTTTTACGGTTTCTGTGCGACGGAGCCGCTAACGTTTCCCAGAATTCTGACTATTTGGCCTTCAGAGTGGCCTATAAACAATAGAGTTTTTCCAAATGACATGACATTTTGCACACAATTCTCAATTGCCATCCCCAAATTAAAAGTATGGGAGCCAAAGTCATATTTGGTAAAGCGTAGCCGTAGCGATGACAGAAACATCCCATGTTATCCCTATGGGGAAACCGCAAAATCTCTAAAATGACCACATTTTTACACTTCACACTTTAACAAACTCCTCCTAGGGCGATTACCCGATCAAGTTCATATTTGGGAAGAATCATCTACACAAGCGGGGCATCAAAAGTTATCCATATTTTGATTTTAAGTACTAGGGTCTCTGTGCGGTAGAGCCGCAAATATATGTCACAAATGGGAAAAACGCCAAATCCTTGAAATGTTCACATTTACGCTTCACACTTTAATGAACTCCTCTGTGGGCAATAGCTCGATCAAGCTCATATTTGGGGAAAATCATCTACACAAGCGGAGCATCAAAAGTTATCCATATTTTTATTCCAAGTGTCACGGTCTCTGTGCTGGAGCCGCACATTTGACCGACATTTGTGTTCATTTGCACTGGTTAAGCGCAGCATTGTACATGTCCAATGTGTCACTGTCTTAGTTCTTAGACAATTGCGTTAGCGCCATCTCTGTAAAATGCAGAGAGCAGAGTCGGAAGGCCGGCGGCCCGCGAGGGCCGTTGGATGCCGCTTGCGGCTTTAATTCTTATTGTTTTTGTTTTAGCTGGAATGTACCACAGTATGTATAGTTTTGTTTATTCAAATGTATTTTTTGACATCTCTTGCTTCCCCTACCCCTTTTTGTTTTTGATGTCCTGTTCTCTCTTGTGTTGTGTTTTTTTGTGTTTTCCGTTCAGTGTAATATATCTAAATAAAAGAAAACCACTTTGGAAAACGTGCAAAAAGCTCAAAGTGCACAGTAAAACATTAAAAAACAACATCATGAACAAACAATGAACATAAGGTACAAAACTCTAAAAGTACCAAAAAACATTGCTAAAAAAATAAGGAAAAAAAGTCAAATGCTCACAGTTCTTCAGCATTGTTCTTCAAGCTATCTCCACGGAGACGAGCAGGTGACAGAGTCTGTGGAGATGCGCGTCCGCTCGCAATGGATGCACCAATTACACCACCATAATTGAATAAATGCAAGATGATCAGACAAGCAGCAGGAAAAAAAAAAGTCCACATAAAAATGAAACTTCATGAAGAACATAATAAGCAAAGGAAAGGTCATTCATCTCATTGTAGGACTCATTTGAGCCCATGTGACTCAGTGTGTTTCTCTGAGCTCCAGCAGACAACGGCCTCTTCCACAGATGAACCGGATCTGGGGGAATAAGGACATGAATAAACAGGAGCATGTTGTTCAAAGGAGACTGCACTGTTGACTTCAGCCTCCAGCTGTCGAGCCTGCATGCCATTCTGCCATGTGGGCCGCTATTCTTTCACAGAAAACAGCTAAAGCTTCCCCAGAATGACCATTGTTAAGGCATAACAATAGCATTGACCATAGCAGAATAGTGCACAACAATGCAAATGATAGCGCTTATATAATGGTGTTTGTTTTGAAGGTATAGAGGCTATTTTAGGCTATGTTATTATACATGTCTTTGCTTTCCTGTCATATCAAGTACCCAATATGTGTCGTATTAATGTTGTTCTAATTGTACAAAAAGACTAATAACGCACGCATTCTTTACCATTTTAGACAACCACCAATAAATCTGACTGTATTTGTGTACGGCTCTAGTCTGTCTTGACCATGTACCTCTTGATGGGAAACACTAAACTAGAAGAGCATTTACAGCCTCCCCTCATCGGCATAAACACTGGGGCAATGAGAAAATCCATTGGACTCCATGAAGGTCCATTATACACTGTGACATTTATTGGAGAGTTGGCAATTTTACACTCGATTGGCTGCATTGCCCAGGGATAATCCAACGATGGAGTTAATGTACAGCCATAAAGACAATATAATCCTATTGTACACCTCAGGAAACATATTTAGTCGGGCTGCAGATAGGTGCAGAGAAAGGGAAGAGGCTTCACACCATTACAACATGAAGCATACACAAAACACCCACATTAAAAAAGGTCTATATCATGTTTTTGTGCAGAGAGTGATAAAAGGGATGGGTCTCACTTTGGATGGTTGATTGGGTTAAATTCAATGCAGAGAAAAAGCCACAGCTGCAGACTCAGGAACAGTGGAGAGTTACTGCCATCTAGAGGCTGGATTTCACATTTTCTGTCATTGAATTAATACAAAAAATAAAATCCCTACCAGCATTGACCAAACTGACTTCATTTACTGGCATTGTGTATATTCACATTTAACAATCTCAATGATTTGCACAGTTAAAGTAAAGGCAAATGGAACAAGCATACACAAACCAACATTATAAAAACTACATAAACTGCAGTTATTGTACAATGAGCGTTTCTACAGTGGTAAACAATATATTTGTTTATTTATTTATTTATTTGTTTGTTGCCGTTCTAATAATAACGAGTGACTTAATATAGTTAGTTTCAGCTTTAACTGTTCTATAGTTCACCACTAGATGTCACTTTTGGACTACTTTGTGTTTTATGTGAAGCTAGTATGCTCTGTAAAATAATTTTGGATTTTTTTTTTCTTCCTGATTTCTGTTCCATAGAATCAGAGTTTCCCGAGTCCTGTTCAGTCACTTATACGGTATTTTTGTGCTGTCGCGTGACACTGAATTCACTTCCTTAAAAGACAATACATAAATCATTTGGAGCAACAGAAAGTGGGTAATTCCTTTTTGCAAATGAAATACAAAGGAAAAATGACAGGTTTCACTCAACTTAGTATAAGAATGTTTTTTCCACTTTCTAGGGCCTAAATCAGACTAATAACAAACTGGTCTCAGTCAGGATAAGGTCAAAACCAGTTCAAAACATGGACCACCTAAAGTATGGCCAAACCACTTCCATTTAAAGGCCTAGACAAAACTGGCTCTACCCTCTAAAAATCAACCAGTGCAAAATAGCAGAGGTTGTCTTCTAGGTGTGGCACTGTTTAAAGTTTCAATTTTAACGTCCTCTCCATTGGAAAGAGTGGGCAGTCGGAACACCTCTGCAGACCTCCCAGGTTCAGGCTTAAATTATGCTCTTCTATGGAGGCATGTTTACTCTGCACTGTACCACACTGGTTTGGGATGTGCGTGTTTTCCTTTACATTACTGGCCTCAGGCACAAACATTCAGACCCCATGTTATAGACCCACTGCTGTTTAAACATGCCCTGCACTTCAACCATTCTCTGTGCTGGCAACAACAAGCACAGACACTCAGAACTGTAGGAAAGTCATGCAGGGGCTCATTATTTTTATTTGAGTTTTTGGAATAGTGTAGTAACAAATGGAGTACTATTGTCACTTTGAGTATCAACCTTTTCTCGTTTTGCTTTGCTTTTGTTTTACTTAAGTAACAGTGTCACACTCAAATGAGCTTCTTTTTTATTTTCCTGAAACCCATCTGTTCCTCTTCTGCTTCTCTGTGTGTTTTAGCCCTGTGCACAGCCGAGTTTATTTCCCATAGTAACATATCTCAAATTGAGATGTGAGCTGAGGTAATAAAAATGATCTTGCCTCAATTGCAGGGTTTCCCCTACATTTCTGGTGAGACTGAAAATGAAATTATAAATCTCAGTGGGAATTTCCTGGTTTTAATAAAGAATGCAATAAAAATAATAAATACAATACAAAGGTGTCTGGAGGTGTGATTCTAGTTCAAGACATAAACAGTCAAGTTATTCTCGCCTCCTTCCACTGAATGAAGACTACTCAAATAAAGGTTTTTGAATGATTGATGTAATATTTGGTAAGCTAAATACTATATTAATGGTGAACACTTTTTGTATAGGCCTTGAATGTGTTAATTGTGTTCCATGGGTTAAATAGGCAAAATAGAAATAAGGGTTTCCCCTACATTTCTGTTCAGACTGAAAATGAAATTACAAATCTCAGAGGAAATTTCCTGGTTTTAATAAAGAATGCAATACAAATAATAAATACAATACAAAGGTGTCTGAAGGTGTGATTCTAGTTCAAGACATAAACAGTCAAGTTATTCTCGCCTCCTTGCTCTGAATGAAGACTACTCAATTGAATGATTGATGTAATATTTGGTAAGCTAAATACTATATTAATGGTGAACACTTTTTTGTATAGGCCTATAATGTGTTAGTTGTGTTCCATGGGTTGAATAGGCTAAACAGAAACAATATATCAGCCTACAAAATACTTAATATAACTTAAAATATACAGAAATAAACAACTGTATCCGTATGATTGAGATGAAATGGGGAGAGATTATAATTTTCAACTATTTACTTTCATGTTTGCAGTGCAATTTGGTTTTAATGCACAATATACAATAAACTAGCAAAATATGTGTTCTAATCATTGCTTTTCTTTATATTAATTGTTTGAACATTTATTTATGTCGGAACATATTAGGTACACGTCTATTGGTCAGAGACAGAACAATGCGTGATTTGATTGGCTTCTTGACACACCGTCCCTATGATATTGACCAATCACGAACGTCAGAGGGCGGGTCTTGCGGACTGAACTTTTTCCTCCTCGGTTTGGACGCAGGGAGGAGAAGTGTTGCGTGTCTGGCACATTTAGCGGCAAAGATCGATTAAAAACCCCGCTTCCACTGAGAATCCAGCTGTGATTTCCCGACAAACTACCCCCAGAAGACACATACCGGTGAGTTGTCGACTTTTATCAAGTTTCGTCCGCGTTAAGGTTGGTTTTAGGAACTTTGTGTGCGGCTTAAGCGCTCAAATCAGGGACTGTCAAATGTACAGTTCACATGGAAAGAGATGCCGGGGAGGAAACGTAACTGTGCGGACTAATTTATTCACAATTACAGGACTAAAACATAACATGCATTGGTTTTGCGCAAGCTGGACTTAAATATGTCTTGAAAACGCCTGTTGAATCATGTTTTTACCACGTTAGCGTAGCATTTTCACATACTGCATGTTGGATGAGTTGTTGGCTAGCTTGAAATTAGCCCCAAAACACTAGCCAAAGTGGCAAAAATCCACATTTCTTCAAAACGTTACGCTTCGATCGTGCATCAAGTTTGTATTAAATGTAACAAGAGCAATTGGTGCCAGTTTATATGTCGATTTTTAGCTTTTTGTGGTTAAAATCACTGCATTCGTGTCGCATAGCTCTGCAGGATCTGTCATCAAACTATTGTACGAATGTAAGCAGGTGCCTCGAGCTAAAGTCTACAGTTTATGGCCTGAATATGTGAATTTCCGCAGCGTTAGAAAAGGCCTTTTGTCTTAACCACACAACAGCAGCTGGTTTTAGTGTCTTTATCTTGAAAGCAGGATCAATGCACTCACTTCTGCTTCTGTTTATTTGTGTAACTTTGGCCCTGAAGACAGCAAGCTTTATTTCACATAGTGTTTCACATAGTATTTCACATTGTATTTCACATGCTATTCAAACTAGTAAGTATCTTGTACACGTATTATTTATTTATTCTTTAACCAAATAAGCCAAATATAGACTGAATTATGGTGACTGGATGCTTCTGAATAGAGGATATTTATGAAAGAAGTATAATATTGTTTAGAATCTTGCAGTGTTTTTACATTTTGATTTAATCACGTTACTGGTCTTTCGACACGTGTTTTAGAGTCTGTGTAATCCAAATAGTAGACTTGTTTATATGATTATTTCATATAAACAAGTCGGCAATCCTTGAATGCAATTTTTGTATGTATGTATATTTTGAGTAAATATATCACTTGTTATACCTCTACTAATCAACAATTGACAGATTGAATAGTGTTTATAGCATGATTTTTATTCATCTTAATTATTTTTCAGCCTGTTTTAGACTATTGGGGTGAATTTTAGACTATAGGGGGGTTTTGTACTCTAATATTTAATGAACATATTTGAAATCATGGTGTATCTGGTGATGTAATCCTTGTTGAAAATGAGTTTGCCACGTAGTATTAGTAGACTTGCTATTATGTGATTGATAGTATAAATTACACCAATTCATTGTTTGTTTTAAAACTGGGGGAGAATTAGACCTTAGGAACCCACCAAATGTCTAAGTTTAGACTACTAACATCAAATGTAAGCCTGTTTCGGAGGAGTAGACGGGAGCTACTATGAAACGTGTTGTATGGGTTCATCATAGGTCCTTCATTGCATGCGTTAAGAATGGCGTCATGGTTTCTGCAACTTGACAAACTGCTCTCATTGGAGTGGCATGCAGCATAGAAGAGATCTCTACATAGATCTTGCTAACATTACAATCGTTGTACTAAATATCTAGAAATACATTCTCAGAAAGGAGCAGTAGACGGGAGCAATGACGGGTTTATTTCAGTTTATGTTTATGCTTTTACAACTTCAGAAACTATTATTATTCCATGATGTACACACTGAACACTTAGATTGCCAATTGCAGTTTGGCTTATTTGTTATTTTAGGAATGATTACAGGTTTCTCTTATATTCTATGTGTTTAATTACACATGCCTCACAGTTCTGTTCAATGATAATGCACTCATTTGAAAAGACTAGCTCTTGGTTATAAATGAAATGTGTTTTAGTGCAGTTCTCGAGCTGTAATGGCACTCTTTTGTTGAAGTCGACGTACGGCAACAGCTGCGTCTCCAACCCCTGTGTGTGTGTGTGTGTGTGTGTGTGTGTGTTCGCAAGTGTGTGTTTTGCACTTAAGTTTGCCAGGCTGTAATTGTAGCATTTCTGGAATGCGGGGCTAAATTATGTGACCTAAACATGCACAATGGCTGTTGTGGATGAACCTGATCTGTCTTGGAGCAAGTTGAAATAGTTTGCATATTTGCTGCACAGGCTGACATACCTTTGTGCCACATTAGAGGCCCTAAAGACGATCTATTCATTAATTGAAGAGACTATTATTGAGGTTTCCCCTGGTCTAACTGGTCTCACTTAGTAGCAGTGGGCGGTGTGCCAACACATTAGATTATGATTTTCTAGAATCTAAGTTTTAACTGATGACTTTATTTGTTCAGCCAATATACTCTGCAAAACAAAGCTAGCACACTTTAGCATAGCACTTTATCCTGTTTATCAATGCTCTGCACTTGCGTCAAGACACAAAATATGATATTTCCTGTGCTCAGTACCTCTGACATTATCCTACGCCAGTGTATTACATAAAGAGATGTGAAAACATGGCGTAGAGACACATCATTTAAATAAGTACAGTAAAAGCTGATGATACACCAGAAGTTTAGTCTTTTTCAATGGGACACCGCCATCCTCAATGGCGGTGGGAAACCTCAGCCCAGCGAGAACACTGATACCAATTGCAAGAATTGTTGTCTCAAATGTCTATTTATTCCGTATTTTATGTGATATAAATAAATGTACTTTATTGTTTTTTAGTCTTATTATTTCCAGATCTAATATAGTTAACATTTAATTTTGTATAGTGTAGATGCTTAAAGGATTTGACCTGGACATGCACTTTGCCAAAGACAAATAATGCATGTATTTATAGCTGCCTCTAAGGCCCTTGGACAATGTTGTTTCTGCTGTCTAAAAAGCAGTTGGGTCTGACGCCTTTGTGTCACACTTTGGTAAATAAATACTTGTCACAAAGAAGTTCCCCTTTTGATCTTGTCATTTGGGGGACCACAGAACATTTTATACAATTTCGTTATTTTATATCATTTCGTTATACCTATTAATGAAATGTAGAAGAAAGAACTTAAACTTAACACCAACTAATGCTAGCATGTTGACCACATTCTTTTAGACTTTCAAATAAAAATGTGAATTGAGTTATCGCAATCAGTTAAATCCTTCTTTTCAAAGTGCGTTATTGAAGGATTTGCATTCAAGTCCATTTTCCACTTTCTTTGGGCTATAATTTGAATAAGTTGTAATAACTGGAAGTCAAATAAATGCAAGTGATGCATAGACGTGCGTATATTTTTGTAGGTTCCTGTGAGGTGGTTTTAACCATATTTGTCTTCCATTTTTATGTGTGCCGCAAACGTAAACAGCCTCATCTGTCACTGCTAGGTTTAAGGCTGATTGTGTGAAGTTTTCCAAACCTGTGATGTAGAGAAACAAACAGCAGAAGAGTGAAAAGAGCAAACGACTTGACAGGCCAAATATTAAGTCGCTCTGGAATATAAGTATATAAATCACATCCCGGCCAAAATTATGAATAAAGGTGCGACTTATAGTCCGGAAAATACGGTATTACTTCTTTACTGCCTTCCTTGAACTGTTGGATTTGGTTTGTCATTTTTGTTGAATTACTTTGTTGCTTCCACTGACCGGGTAGATGGCTTGTTGGAACCATTAGTAGTGATTCATTTTTTGTTATATTTATTAAAATGTAAAAAGGTGGTGTTCTTCTTGCTGTGTGTGTGGTCAGTCGCACAGCAAATGTTGAGATTCCTCTTCTTCTTCGTTCTTCTCCTCTAATGCACCTGTTTCTGGTTGGTTTCTGTCTCTGTCGTCTTCTGCAACTTTTATGTGTGACCAATGCGACCGGCGTCAGGTGTGTTACTCTGTCAAAGCATTTAAACCTTTATTTTTTTCTTGCACATGAAGCACATGAAAGTTGGCAGAGAATGAATGAGCTGCAGGGCCGTCTGTGTGAAGTTTGAGTAGAATTGAAAAACAGGATATGGCATCTCTCACACCCATGTTCTCACACTACTGTGGTTAGACACTCGCAGTGAGAAGCTGCCTCCAGCGATGCAATGTTTCCCCAGACAGACCAGTACCTGCTGCTTGTATTGAAATAGCTGCTGCCCATATTTTTTTGACATAAATGTTACAAGGAACGTGTCGTTTTCTCAATGTACAATGAACCAAAGTAGCGCTTCATGAACTGAAAAACAAATATTGTTTTGTAATTTGTAAGGCCCTTTTTGGATTATATTTCATCATATGACTATAAAATTAGAGTCTAGCTCAGGGACTGTCCTACTACACATTCCAAATATCTGAACATAATATTCAATTAGAGGAAATTGTGATGTAAATTCTTGGGTTGAAATTGTTGGTTGACTAAAGACTTGCCGATCAATTTGGTGACTAAAAGGCTGTGACCGTTCCAGTGGCCTGAAACTTTTCAGTATTTATGATCTGACCATGTGACCCAAACTGCACTCACAGAACCACAACTGCACTGTATGTAAAAGTACTTGGACATGGAGGTGGGCAATATTGACAAAAATTCAACTCAATATGTTTTCCCAATTAAGATAGTGAGACAATGTCAATCCAAAATAAATGTATTAATGTCTGTAGACTCATTTGTTGAGTTTATTAGTTTAATTATCAGACACATGTGGAATGTCTGTGAAAAGTACCATTGATTTTTGCTTTGTATATGGCACAATCTTTAAATATGTTTTGCACTTAAGTAACGTTATAATTGAAATTAACATTTGGACTAGCGGATTGTTCTTCTCTAACACCATGAAACATTCAACCTGAACAAATCTCACTACTTAACGTGGCTTAGGTCTTAAATCTGAATCTTAACCTGGAAGCGCTCATGACTCATTACTTTTCCGTGTTAAATATATGCGTTCCTCGTGGCCCCGTGCATTTCCCGTTTACTTTTCACTTTTTTCACATCCTGTCAATGTCCCAGTCTAGTCCCAAGTTTCAGGAATTATATTCTTTAAAGGAGAAATGCAAAATTGCCGTTAATCAGCTTTTAACCTTGTTACAACAGTGTTTCCTCATTATTAGTTTAGTCAAAGTTGTATTTTCATCGATTCTTTTATGTTTGAGTTAAAATCCTTTAGTGTCCTGCCCTGCTCAGAAAATGTACACTCTAAAATGTCACATAAAGCCAAATGACAATATGCAGTTTTCTACAATTAAATGCCACTTTTAAGACTTACCAGTTCTGCAGTTTTGAACGGGAAGTCAAAGAATGAGTTTTTGTTGCTAATACGCTTTAGCTCATATTGCAGTTTACAACACTAGCTACCTGGGGAAAAAACATTAGAACAACATGTCTCATTTAAAATTCTCCAGTGACTGACCTAGAGCACTCGTCACAGCTCGGGTCAGGAAAACGGACGCAGGCGCTGACGGACGGGAAGGGTCAAGTATCATCTGAGTCCAAACGTGGAGCCTTGAGTCAGCGCTACAGGCCGCTGCACTGAAATAGGTTTGTTTTCTTTACTCTCTCCCGTGCCCCACCCGCAGCGTTGGTACAGTCACAGACCTCCCCTCGGCACTGTAAAGAATGCTCTCATTTGATCCCGTTAAAACAATCACTCGGATCACTCGGATGGGCTCGTCGTCCATTAAATTCTGGAGGTATGTGCGCGTAATCACAATTTGTTGATGTTAGAATTCTTCTGGTAATCAAAGGCAGCGGCGCATGTGGTACTTTCAGCTGATGCTGCTCTGAGCCGGGATCATGCTGGATTCACTTTGCTGATGGAGCAGGGTTCCCACGCATCCTGGAAAACCTGGAGTGGAATTTGCGACTCTGCATTGTCGGATTAGAAAAAAATGTGTCGCTACAACTAATTGTCATGTCGTCTTTGTATCAGGGAATATCGGCTAAAAACAATCCGTATCGGCGCATTCCTAAATGTGACAATACACGATTGAGTATGAAGCAGACTTGACACTTTTTTTTTAATCAAACGAATGTACCGTATAGTACAAGTATAAGTCGCACCAGCCCAAAAATGCATAATGGAGAAGAAAAAAACATATATGAGTCGCACTGGAGTATGAAATGCAGTTGCAAGTGTGAAAATAGCAAATAATATCACATAAGTCGCTCTGGAATATAAGTATATAAATCACATCCCGGCCAAAATTATGAATAAAGGTGCGACTTATAGTCCGGAAAATACGGTATTACTTCTTTACTGCCTTCCTTGAACTGTTGGATTTGGTTTGTCATTTTTGTTGAATTACTTTGTTGCTTCCACTGACCGGGTAGATGGCTTGTTGGAACCATTAGTAGTGATTCATTTTTTGTTATATTTATTAAAATGTAAAAAGGTGGTGTTCTTCTTGCTGTGTGTGTGGTCAGTCGCACAGCAAATGTTGAGATTCCTCTTCTTCTTCGTTCTTCTCCTCTAATGCACCTGTTTCTGGTTGGTTTCTGTCTCTGTCGTCTTCTGCAACTTTTATGTGTGACCAATGCGACCGGCGTCAGGTGTGTTACTCTGTCAAAGCATTTAAACCTTTATTTTTTTTTTCTTCTTTTATCTTCACATAATATTCTGATTACAGTATATGAGACTATTTAAAGTTGGGCTGTGCAATTACGAGAACTGTAATCGGGGGCTAGATACAGTTGTCGACGAGAAGTCAGTGAAAAGCACAGTTCAGATTTAGTTTGGAGGAAGATGTTTTACTGATTGTATTTTTTGTTTCTTTTCAATATCAGACCCATATTGTAATTGTGATGGACCAATAAGAAGGAAAAAACAACTGCAGCGTGTCACTCACTTAGGGATGTAGACATTATTTGGTCAATAATAAAGATTATTCTGGACACAATATTAACATGAGTACTAAAAAATAATAATTATGTGAATTGTAGGCAGCAACAATAAGTAATTTAAGTCAAACTACATATTATAGTACTTTATATCTGGCTGTTTATGTGACAATATCATTACTTTTTCATTCAGATAGTTTGATTTCATGAAGCTCGCCAAATTTAGTCACAGTGCCAACAATCATGTCAATATTTTGTCGTTTTATACTCTATATTTGCACATGCGAAACTTTTAAACGTGTTGAATATATGATATAGTGTATACATCCTCCCAAAGCCGTGTATTAGAGCATGATTTACTGCCTAATAGCTTCTCGGTGTACTTCAATTGAGTGTAGATTCAAAGCGTGGTAGTGACTGTTCCTCGATGCCGGGCCTCTTTAGCGTTGCTTTGACACAGGGCTCAGTCACACTCAGACATGGCGACCTCTGTGTGTGCTCTGCCTTTGACATGCTGCACAGAACAGAAGTGGCATTGAGCTCGACGGAGGAGGAATTTTGACGCCCGCGCTCCCTCCACTCTCCAGGCAGCTCTGGTCACTACGGACAGCCTTCGAATACCAGCCGCCTTCCTTAACTTTCCAACTCCATGTAGATTCTTCTATTGTTCCCGTGAGGCCTGTCCCGCTCTCCGTGTTCTAGCATTCACAAGAGATACGCTAAAAAGTGCAAATATCAGCCTGATCTGAGGGTCTATCGACTTTTAAGTCT
Organism: Eucyclogobius newberryi; assembly: GCF_026437365.1. Lineage (NCBI taxonomy): Eukaryota > Metazoa > Chordata > Actinopteri > Gobiiformes > Gobiidae > Eucyclogobius > Eucyclogobius newberryi. Next base: position 242,093 of record NW_027316533.1, read on the forward strand.
CCAACACAAGCCAATATTTAGTTTTGGCCGACCTGGCACCTATTGAATACTCCTAAAGCTCTATTTGAAAACTTAAGTGTGAAGGGAGTGCTGCATTCAATGGTAATATGTGGATAAGTTTGTAGTAGTTTCAAATTGCCTAATTTGTGGTAAATTATCAAAATCTGTTATGTTTTGGCTTAAAAATACCAGCAGACCTTATTGACCATTGGTTCCTATATATTCTAACTGTGACTTGAACTGCTAAATGGCTGTCAGAGATCATATCAAGTTGCATTTATCAAGTTATTTAAAATCTAAGTACAATTTTTTGTTTATTTCTGTTTATTTGAGTGGCTTATTGTGTCATTTCACCCAACTATACTGTTTTTGATTTCTTTTGATATTGCGTTAGCTGCTGTTCAGACATGTTTTGTTGTTTGCATGTGTAGCTGCTGTCAGGATCCCTCTGAGTGGGGTTTTAGTGGAGGCCAGATGTGGAGGAGGAGGATAGTGCTGAGTCTGTAACGAGCAAACGTGCGTGTGGGCAGAAGGAGCAGATGGCTGAGGATGATCAGGGAAAGAAGTGCCTTTTCACATCAGAAAGTGAGTTTGGAGGTGTGGCTGTGGCTGTGGCTGTGGTTGTGGCTGTCAACATTTTTCTTTATGGCACTTTTAACTTTTAACTTGACAGTAAAACGGCACTTGAGTGATTCTATAATAGGTTTTGTTATTGGATGAAGTAAGTATATATTCTCAAAACGCACTCCCTGTTATCCAGTTGACACAAATGTTTTGGACAATAAAATAATAATATATACATAGTGGGCACAGCTGCTAAAGGACTCAAGTTTGTCTTTGCTGACATTTGTTGCCATTTCCCCCAATATAATATGTTTATTGTGCCTTTTTATAAATTAAATCCATCATGAAAAACACAAAAATGCCATCTACACCATATACATTGTTTGATTAGGCAAAAACAAATAATGCTATCATGTTACCAAATACAAATTTTGTCCAGACGGAATGAAAGTACAATGCTAAAACTGTCTTTGCTGTGAGAATATAATTGCACAAATGTTGCTGCATGACAATGCACCCACTGAGCATGTTTGGGAGGCTCTGGATCGGCGTATACAACGGCATGCTCCAGTTCCTATCAATATCCAGCAACTTCAGCTGCCTTTTTGGTCACACCAGATTCTGTTCTTGGTTCTCTGATGCCCCCAGTGACCTCTTCAAGAAAGCCAGTGAACATGTCGGAGGGGCCTTTTACTGTGGCCTGTCTAAGGCACACCTGTGCAATAACATCTCATCAGCATCTTAATATGCCACACCTGTGAGGTGGAATGAATTATTCATATTAATTTTATTTTGTGTATAGAAAAAAAATTATATCTAAAACTTTGGAGCAAAAATAAAAGTGTTGCCTTCATATTTTTGTTCAGTGCGTTTGTGTTCAACATGAAGAATTAACTGTTATTAAGCACTTTCATTTTGTACCAAAATGGTCAAGGCATTGTAAAAGGGAAATGTATAATGTTTACATTTGTGTTATATCATAGCAATATATTCTATATCTGTGGTTCTCAAACCGTCCACACCAAGAACCACTTACAAAAAATGTCACCGGATCAATACTGGGTATAAAACTAGAGGTGCTCCGATCGATTGGATCATGATCTTGGCAAAACTCACGTGATTGTGATCTGCCAAATGAGCCAATCAGACATTCCGATCACATTTGCCTTGAGTTAGATGATCTGTAAGTTACAGCAGTTTGTGTTGTTTAAGCTTCCTATGAAACCCTCTTGGTTAAAACGGACTCTGGTTCTTTATGTCCGGGATGTAGCCACCGCCTGCTCCCAGAGTGGACAACACAGAGAAGCCCATTGCATCTTATTTTGCTGAGAAAATGTGCTTTTTGAAGCTGCAGAGTCACCAAATGGCTGCAGACAGAAAGTGAAAGTGCAAAGCACTTCATGGTTTTGTCAAAGTCTCGTTTGAAAGTGGCACAGCACATAAGTCGTCCTCGCTGCTCTCCTTCCTCAAACTGTCCACACTGCTTAGAGGATAAAAGCCTGCTCCCATATCCACTCTCTTTGGCTGCGCCAGATGTACCGCGGCAAAACATGGACATGAAGTATTTAACCCATGCGGTAAATTGATGAGCAGAAGCACATTAGAGCCTAAAATTGCCAAGGAAAATCCTATAAACTAGATAACTTCATATTATCAAAAGCCTTTTTTAATACATATAATAAATTATGGAAATTAAATTTATGTATATTTATTACAAACTTATGTTTATTATTAGAAAAATTATATATTTTGTAAGCACAACGTCAATGTGATCGGTATCGGCAGATCAAAATTTCAGATGATTGTGATTGGCCCAAAGATCCTGACTATAGTAACTCTATATAAAACCATCAGTCTGAACTAGGCTTAACCATCCTCCATCATTACTACAGTAGTTCTTACCAAGAAACTGTCCAATGAGGCCAAACAAATCGAATTGTAGAGGGTCTTATGGCACACGTACCACATTACAAAAAACACAAAACCTAAAGGGGGAAAACACCTTTTTATTTAGTCTTTGCCATTACTTGTATTTGTACTTTCAATGCAACACATGACTGTCAAGGAAAACTGAAATATAGGGCTTGATTTTCAATCAGTACAGCTCCTTTTAAGAGTGTTGACTTCAAACTATTTCTACCTTTGCCTTGAGTATTTAATTTGGCCCTCTCCAGAGTCCAGAGTCTGTGCAGTGTGAAGTGTTTAGACTCGCGGTCCCTGAGCAGACGAGTGTGCAGCCGACAATAGCAGCCCTCCCATTCTTGTGCCCTCCCCCCAGGCCCCTGCCCATATTAGGGCAAAACTCAGCCAGAACAGCCCCCGCCCCCCTCTCCGCACCCCGCTGTCACATCCACTCCAGCGATGGCCGCCTCAGGGACATGCAGCTCCCCTAACCCAGTTTGAAGGCCTGTTTTCCTGGCTAGTCAAAACAGCACTGTGGTAAATATGGATGCAAAGAGCCAAGGCTAATTCCTCTCATTTTATATGGAGTCTTTGTACCTCATGACCTACAATATACAATACATAAACAATACAACACACATACTTTAGAAGAATATTTGTACTGCACTTTTACTTGGACTGTTCTGTTTATGAATGAACAGTTTTAATATTTTGACAGAAAAGTTGCGTTGTGCCCTGTTCTATACCAGAGTTTCTCAAACTGTGGTACGTGAGCTTCTTCATTTTATAAAGCGCTTTTCAATGCATTAAAAACAAACCTACGTGCCCATATCACAACCACCTGGCCCACACAACCACCTGGCCCACACAACCACCTGGCCCACACAACCACCTGGCCCGCACAACCACCTGGCCCACACACAGTCGGCCAGGTGCTCGTACGGGAACAATATAGGTTTATAGTTGTTAGTAATTTTATTTGCATTGTAATTTTTAAATGTCCATGTTGTCTATAAAAAGCCTTATAAACATATGCTGGCGGTTCTGGGCATTTGTAAGTTTGTTTTGTTTCATATTTCCTGTTAATTTGATGAATGAATAATTTTCTGCAAACGCTGCAGTAAAATGCACTGTTCTACTTCTCTCTATGCTCAATTCATCTGTGAAACAAATCATGAAAACCGCTTTATCTATAATGCTTGGTTTCACTTTTGTCAACCACATTATTGCAAGTAAGTATAATTGATTTTTAATACCATCCACTCACTCTAGTTTAACTTACAGTACTTTTCGAGCTATTCAACGCTCCTGAATAAAAGCACACACAATATTTATGAAGAAAATTTAACTTAGAGGCCGGGGCACCCTGCCTATTCAAAACTGACATATATATACATACAAATGCCCCCAAATACACACACCCGGTAAAATACACAAGGCTGACTACTGTGAACCAGTTGGGGAAGCACCATCAGAGGAGCCGTCTGTTCCAGGAGCAGTGAGCTTTCAGCCACAGGACACACAGGCCCAGAGGACAGATGAGGCAGACACCAAACCTGTACCAGGACCAGGCCCCAGCAGCCTCATGGTGCAGAGGACTCCTCTGGGACGCAGATTCCTCTGCAGTACTAGTGTCTATTTAATTTAATTTAATTTAATTTTAGAGTCCATTGTATCCACTTCTTCCTTTTTATGTTCTAATGCTACTGTAGCGATGGTGTAATCAATTTTTAGACATAGTTTAGACCTGAAATATTCCTAATTGAGACCAAAAATAGTTTTGGTACTTTCATACTTCTGAAAAGTTTGAGAACAAATTATTATATGCATGTGATATTATTGATATTAGCAGTATTGCCTTAAAGGATCATCTGTACATTTACTATATTTACTGCTATTAATAAATCATAGATTTTTAAACTCTTTCTGATTTGTTCTGGCAACGTTCGGACTTAACTTCAAAGAATAATAGAGATTTTTGGTGCGCACTCTTGAGTCTCATTTCCTCGTGGCGTGGACAGCCGGGTAGTTCTCCCACATGTCAATCATTCCCTGCGTCTTACAGCACACCTGCAGCCTCGTTCTGGCTCGTTCCCAGGATAGCAGCACGTTTCCCTGGCTGTGCATGCGTGGTTCATATGCCGGTGTGTGTTTAGCGAATTCCTCCAGTGTACAGTACAAAAATGACAACAGAGAAAGACTGTGTTCGAGCTCAGAAGAGATGGAAATCTGCAGTGACGAGAGATGCGATGTGATCCGTCGCACTAATAAACAAACGCACGTGTAGCAGTGGGGCTGTTGCGTGCTCCCGCACAAGGTTTGATGGGATTCGGCGTCTTGGAAACAACAGGAGGTTGGGGTGGGGGGTGAGTGTGCAAATGCGCATTTAAAAAAAAAAAAAAAAAAAGGTTAGTCGCTTGAGTTCTCAAATCGGTGAAAAACCCTCTATTATTCCTTTAACCCAACTATAATTGAGTAATATTCAGTTGACATGATAATGAAGCGCTTTGGGAGGTTATCTCTCTTAACGCACCCAAACCACACAGGCAAATATGACATTGCTGTTCCGTCTTATATCCTATAATTAATATCTAATGTGTTTTACGTCAGCAGTGCAATGGAAGCCGAAAACCCTGAGAAGCTTTGAAAATTGCTGGTTCAGATGACACATGTCACAACTCATTAATGTCAGTCTTTATTGATGCCATTTGTAAGTCCCCGAGGCCTTTGCCGGCTTAGCAGAGATTGGACTTTTTGTGTTTCAGTGTGACAGCCGCGCACTGCTAAAGTTGCAGCGGTAAGCTTTACTGTCAGCACCAAATGTTGTCTTGATGATTCGTTGCCATAAAACATACAATGATGCTCCGGCAAGATGTCAGTGCAAATGGCTTAACCACACTGGTCTTTAATGATTTAATTTTGTCATTGGCATGTATTATAGGCAGTAGAACCCAATAACGTTTTATAAATGTTTGATTACCAATATTTGCATATGTTTCAAGTATTAAATATATTGAGTGTAATTGGATTTATTTCTTCTTTTATGAAATTTTTAAGGACCAGCAATGTGAGTTTGCTTTGGACGGCAGGTAAACTTTGTATCTATGCTGTTCTATAGTTAATATCTCTGCCTTATCTGGTCCTATCCTTAAACTTTCATACCTTCTGTCAATGTCATCTACAGCACATTTGTAAAACCTTTGTCAACCACTATCAGGAACGAAAATGTATTCCAGGAACCAAAATGTGTTCCATGTAACGATTAATATGCCCTGCCCTAATCACTTTTTGAAAGTGACGTCAGATGACATGACTCTAGAGACAAATGCTGGATTGAAATAGATGAGCAGGAAGCAGATTCCACAAACGGTGGATCAGGTTTTTTGAGTTGAGTCTCTGCATTTCCTGTAACTTCAAGACTGTAATTTTACACACATCTTATCATATAATAATACAACAGACATGATAAACATCTGGACAAACGAGCAGCTTCTGGATTGAAGTGAGTTCAAGTGAGTAGATTGTTATTCTGTTTCTACTCCATGTCATCCCTGTAGTTTTAACTTTACTAATCCAAAACCATAATTACTATTATTAGTGTAGCTTTTCTAAGATAAGCCACCTATTTGTTCCATAGAGCAATTTTCTTTGCTTACAATATTACGGAAAATTGTATTAATCTCATATCGCCATGAAGAGTAGTATATATTTCCCATGGAGGTTTTTTGTAGTTTTTCCTGGTCGAGAAGGAGGGTCTAAGAACAGAGGACTCTGGGACATCGTCCCTCGCCACCACAGACATTGTTGATTCATTTTTCACTGTCGCCCTCAGAGGCAACTGCTGTTGTGATTTTGGGTGTTACAAAAATAAATTTAATTGAATATTTGGCTCGAGCCATGGAATGGAATTCATTCCATGGAACGCTTCCATGGAATTCATTCCATGGAACGCTTCCATGGAATGCGATGAGCCATTGGTTTATTATCATTATCATTCATGGTTTTCTGCCACAACTCGGGCATTTTGACCCTCTGAACATCGATGAAAAGTCACACATGGGGGTTTAGACGCGATCGGCTCGGCCCGGCCCGAAATCGAATAAAATGGAACTTGCGAGAACGCCCCCTAGAGCAATAAAGTCTAAAGTCTAGTCTTTAGTCTTTAGTCTTTAGTCTTTAGTCTTTAGTCTTTAGTCTTTAGTCTTTAGTCTTTAGTCTTTAGTCTTTAAAGACTTTAGTCTTTTAAAGACTTTAGTCTAAAGTCTTTAAAAGACTAGTCTTTAGTCTTTAGTCTTTTAAAGTCTTTAAAGTCTAAAGACTAAAGTCTTTAGTCTTTAGTCTTTAGTCTTAGATATCTCTAGATGATCTCTGCAGTGAAAGGGTGTCTCCAAAAATGTTATGTCAGTTGCAGACAGGAAGTTCAGTTGTCAGTGTTGTACTACACAAGAGGAACTACTCTCGGTTCCCACAATGTTTTTGATCTGCTCAGAATGGATTTCCTGTGTCAATGCAACATTGTGAGTGAAATTCAGCTGTGAATTTTGACAGTTTTTTTCCATTCAAAATTTTTTAAGCACAACTTTTGAACCTTACGGTGAGTCAATAGCTTTTCTAAAATTAATCCTGTGCAATTTGGCTACAGGCATATACCAGTAATAAGTCTGCATAGATCAGAGGTGGGCATTGTATTGAAATTTGGAAAATGCTGTTTAGAAAATTTGAATATTGAGTTTATTGGAAAAAATTAATAAAAGCTGATTTTAAAAAGGAAAATGGATCTAATTGTGAAATGTCTGGGCTTTTGTGATTAGTTTTACAGTCATTTTACATTTATCTGATACATAAACCTAGATTTAAGCCATATTTTAACACATTTTTGTTGGATTGACATTGTGTTGTTGTGTTACTTTTAATGGTGGTTGGCAGCCAACTGAAAAGGTGTATTTACCGCCACCTACTGTACTAGTAGTACGTCTTCAAAGTATGTGTTTTAGTGTTCTCGCTGAAGGGTTTTAGCATGGCGGTTCACCATGCTCAAAAGATACCGCCAGGTATTAAGATCACCGCGAAAAGTACTAAGGCGCTCGCACGGTGATCGCCGTAGTACTTTTTGCGAGCGCCGCCTACGGTGGTTTGTCCCACCTCCATCCTTTAACCTCAGACCAGCGAGAACACTGGTGTTTTACACTATACCGTAACAAAAAAAGAGAAAGTGCTTGGGTTGACATACTATCATCACTATCATTATCAGGATACCCCAATATTGAGCTGTCAGTCTGCAATTCTTGTAGTTTAAATTTGTGTAAACAAGTGCTGATTTGTGTAAGAAAGTCTTGTATTAGTTTGTCTTACTATTCAGACACAAATCTCAAATCTAATCGCAGTTGCAAAATGTCTATAGAAAAATTCCAATTTGATATTTACAAATTGTGCAGCTCTATTTGCCACTTACTGTAAAATATGGGTGTGTTTGTAAGCACGTTTCATTTCCCTTTTGGTTTTTTCTCTCTGCAACCAAAGCAAATCAGGCGTGCAGTGTAAATAAGGTCAGATATTCTTGGGAAATAATGTAACTGACGTATAATTGAATCTTAATGCTCAGTTTGTGCCCAGCCCCCCTCAGTAAATTCCGACACTCGCTGGACTGTTATGAATGCATTCGACTGTTGCTATGCAGAGTAAGACATCGCTCCATCGCTCCATCCTTCCAGCCCATCGACTCTTAAATCCTGTGTGAACCTTTGGCACTGTCTGGTCCCAGTCCACGCCTCACGCTGACTTTTAACACGTCCTCTGACTTTTACATCAAATACAATGAGCACTGGGCATGTCACTGTGTCATATTTCAATGATTATTGTGAGATTATAAACGCACCAATATTGACTCTAATCCAGGTGCTTGATCTTGTTCTTTTAACGTGGTACCGATAAGGAGGGAGTGTTACTGACCAAATTTAATTATGTAAAATGTGTCTGTGAATGACTTGGTTGATCAAGTATCGCACAAAACGGGATCAAAAGTGCGGAAATATCACTTTATGCTACTAGACGTAGCATAAAGTGATATCCCCCCCTCTAGTACCAATACTAAGGAGCGATACCTTCACAGTAAAAGAAGGTGCTAGGGTCGATTCCCAGGGTCGATGCATGTTCTCGTTCCTATTTCTGATTTTCTTCAACAGTTCACTTAACACTGAAGTATTCTTTGCTAATGTATTTTTAAAAACTCACAATATATAATATAAATAATTGTTTGACTAGTCGACTAATTGAAAAATGAATCACTGATAAGTCGACCACTGAAATAAGTGCTTGTGTTTTGGAACCCCTCTCAATTAAGTATTCTAAGTAAAAAGCTTGGAAAAAGTGGTTTCTGTGCATCCCTTAGTGGAAAAGGGTTGTCTAAATTACTACTTTTAGTATCGAAACTAGATACTCAATGGAACAAGTATTGATCCTGATTTTTTTTTTTTATAAATGGGACAAAACATAAATAGATTTCTGTAATTTGTGTTGAAAAAAGTTGAAATTTGTAATGGTCATTGTGAAAAATAGGCATGGAGTATCGAGCCTGTTCCTTTTGTATCAAAATCGAGTTTGATATTGTAGTATTGGGACTAATGTGGAATAAATAATACTTTGAAATGTTATAATATTTCAATGGACAAAATACCGTATTTTCCGGACTATAAGTCGCACCTTTTTTCATAGTTTTGGCCGGGGTGCGACTTATACTTATATTTGTACTTATATACTTGTACTCCGGAGCAACTTATATGTGATATTATTTGTTATTTTCACACTTACAACCGCATCTCATACTCCAGTGCAACTTATATATGTTTTTTTCTTCTCTATTATGCATTTTTAGGCTGGTGCGACTTACAGTCCCGAAAATACGGTAATGACATGAATAAATCTGCACCCAAAAAGCACCCGAGCAGCCATAACTTCTTAAACAAAAGCTTCCCTCCTTCCCGCCTTCCCTCTCACGCTTCTTGAATTGTTTTCCCGTGACATTTCTTATTGTGGTTGGTTGATCCTGACGTCCCCAGTGGCCCAGCTCCAGACGTGTGTCGCTCCTGCTGCCCGGGCGACGTGTGCATGCCCTTGAGCCCGCTGCAGTGGTGCCATCTCCACACTGGGAGAGATGCTGCTCGTTCATGTGAATAATGAGTTACAGGTTGAGTCCTCGATGTCTTAGGACGTCTACAGCTGTCACGCGATTTACACTGCGACTGCGGCCCTCCTGGTGCCAGCTTTTGGGGTTTCTGTGACTGTGAATCAGGGATGACACGATATCTCATGTTATTGTTATGATTATTGTGTGGAAAAAACGTCACGATTTAACAATTATTCACGATTATTACATTTAGGTCTATTTTTGGGCTATAAATTGAACAAAAAATAAATACATAATTTTGCTTCTAAAATTATTATATTTGTTTCTTACACCTGAATAATGATAATTCGGTTAATGCGGAAAATCTGAACTAATAATGTTTTATTGACACAATTCAGATCAGTCTGGTAAGAAATGATTAATAACCACATTCTTTTAATATTCTGAATTGCTGTGTATTTGACTTTAGGTGTTACCTTTTATCTCTTGACAGTTTGTGTTTTGAAATGTGTGGTTTTGCTTCAGGTTCGGTTGATGTTCCCATAATACTAAACTCAATTTTGATTCAAAGGATATTGATTTTGATACCGTTACCAACACAAAACCCCATTTTCTTTTATCTTATTTTGTGAAAATAATAAATTTATGTTTTAATGTCTAATACAAAATATTTTGGAATTTCATGTTCTTCACAATGTCCTTAATATCAGAAAACAATTGTCCTATAAATAAGTCCATTTCAGTTATCTCCTTATCATGAATCTGTTGTTTGAGAGTATCACGGTACACATCTATGTATCAATGTGTATTGCCAAGACGTCCATCACGATATATCACGATATTGATATTTTGAGTACAGACCCAATTCTGAAGCCTAGATCAAGACATTTTTTCCCCAACTTTTCAGTAACGCTTCAACTTTTCTCCAATTTGTGTTTTGTCTTTCTTCAGTAATGATACTTGTTAGATATATTCTCACAAACTGGCTTTACCTCATGTAGAAGCTTCATCAGAAAAAGTCATAAGAAATTTGTGGAAAACATTTTGTATTTATGAAGCATAAAGTTCAACTTTTATTCCTGCTTTGAGGCTGGTTTGTTAAAGGAATAATAGAGGATTTTTGGCGTTCAATCTGAGTCTCAATCTTTCCTCGTGGCGTGGACAGCTGAGTAGTTCACATGTCAATCATTCCCTGCATGCTACTGCACACCTGCAGCCTCGTTCCCAGGATGGCGGCACGTTTCCCTGGCTGCACATGCGTGGTTGATATGCCGGTGTGTGTTTAGCGAGTTCCTTTAGTGTACAGTACAAAATGACCACAGAGAAAGACTGTGTTCGAGCTCAGAGACAGAAATCTGCGGGGACAAGAGATGTGATGCGATCCGTCGCACTAATAAACGCACGTGTAGCAGCGGCTGTTGCGTGCCCCGTGCGAGGTTTGATGGTAGGCGGCGTCTTGGAAACAACAGGAGGTTGGGGGGTGAGTGTGGTGAGTGTGCGCATGCGCATTAAAAAAAAAAAAAGGGACTAGCAGTCGCTTGAGTTCTCAATCGGTTTGTTATGGTCTGGTTCATTGCGGTCCGGTTCGTCATGGTTTTGTACTCTTGTTTTTACCTTTTGTCTGAGCTCAAATACTTGTCGTCGTGTACTTAACAAACTAGCTTAGATTAACGTATTTGCTCTGTGATTAGCCGCGCAGTAAAGCATCACCTTGTGCTAAAGCGGCCCTTACCCTCTGAAAACACCACCAATATAAGAGCCAGAATGTTCTCTGTTCTGCTCCATTTAGCCCAGGGAATTATGGGATACAAAGTTCTTTGTACAACTGTCTAAACTCTGGATTTAGACCACTGGTTTGGACTCGAGATTACAATCATCCGTAACCTTTGAAGTTGCTGCTGCTGTGTAATGTCAAGACTTCTGTTCTTTTGTGGCTCTTGTTGAAGAGATATTACTTATATTGATGAAAATACAACTGCATATCAATATCAATAAGATTCTGTCTTCCTTGTTTCTTTCTATCAAGACGTCCTCTGTCAGTACAAACATTTCAAGCGGCTTTCACACATTCGGAAGAGGAAATTTGACTACTTTGTGTTAAATTTGTTTATATTCAGTTCATCTTTAACTAGGAAAAATGATATAAATTGACTCGTCCTAATTTGAAGGCTTCAACATGGCCGACTGTCGCCGTTTGTTTTAGAGCAGTTATTCTTAAGGCCAGGGAGAGTTTGTTGTATGAGCTTGTTCCACGGGTTAATTTGTAGAGAGAAAATCTAGCCTGAGGTCATAAAGGTTTCAGAGTAAAGCTTCCTTTCTTGTGACTGGAAAATATCAGCTTGAGGGAATTATTTTACTATTCTGTGTAAAGATCAATGCTAGATCTTTGTATTGATGATGTGGGGAAAATAACCTACAACAAACATTTGTCTCTTAGTTTAGTTTATGTATTTGAATGGGACAATGCTGTAAATACACCAGATTTAGCTCAAAGCTTTTTTTCATCTGTACTTCCATGGACCAGATATAACACTAAACCAACAGTACACAGTAAAACAGATACAGCAGACACAATCAGACAAGATGCAATAAATACACAAGAAATTACATAAAGGTACATGAATCTAATACTAAAGTGCATTTAGTTAAAGTGCATTTGACTGTGCTCACTACTATGACTATAACTAGCATTTAAAAAACAGAAATCTCTAGAAGAGCACAGATATGAGATGACTGGGGTTTCAGATCTAGTCTATTGATTGACCTCTTGTAGAGTTGTTTAATTGGCTTGGTTTAATTGAGTTCAGTGACACTGATCATTATGAGAAAAAATCATAGAGTGGAGGTAGGACTTTGCTGTTGTGACGAAAGCTCGACTATTGATGGGGCTTGAATGAAGAACTAAGAGGGAAAATGTGTGAATGTTCTTTTAAAACAGTCTTTTTCAGTGGATGATGCTCATTCTAACGAAAAGTGAGGACATCTTCCCCTTTTCACCTCTTGAGTTCCCCCTCTGTGTTTATGCACTTCCCCTGGTCCAACCGTCACCTCTCCCGACCACACACACTGACTTTTATACTTAGTCTCGGATATGTCCCAACTATTCTGTTCATTTTGTCTTAAAGGCTGGTCGGTTTGCATTTATTCCTGTTGTTCGGACCTGCTGTAGTGTCTGTATTTTTGTGTTTGCGTTTGGAGGCAGAAATAAGTTTTTATTTGTCCTGATGACGATTTCTAGCTGCTATCATGGCAATCCATAAGAAATGTGCTGAAACTTAGCTGGTGAGGTGTTTTTTTTTTAAGTTTTCATATTTTTTACTGGCCACTTAGCCAGAGTCATTACGGTTTTACACAATTTCAAAGGAAAAGGCTTTATACCGATTTAGTTTCCACAATTTTAAAAGAGAAGGGGAGAGAAAAATCACTTTGTTATGCAATTAAATCATTTTTAAACACAAAATAATACACTCTTTAATATTTCCATGTAGTCGTCTGATATATAAGCTAAAACTATCCAGGTAAGGTCCAAATGTTGACCTGTTTATGGGATACACATCGATACCTGCTCAAATGAATATTGTGGGGGGTGTTTTGAGAATATTTTTAGTGTTGATCAGTAATGTGGGTGTTGATATTCTGACGAGGCCTACTCTGGTTGAGTAAAACATGTGCTTGTTGAAAGAACAGTTAAAGCAGATTATTGTGCTCTTAATATAAAAGAAAACGATTCTGACATGTGTTAATGTGTTCACTTCATTTGTGCTGAAGCTTATATAAACAGGAGCACCATTATCCTTTTAATGACACACCACGGGCCCATATTTTTTCACCTCCTTTATTCTGGGGAGGAAAATTCCACCTCAAATCAATGTTTCCTGAAAAAACATGTTTATTTTGGCGTTGTGTGCCTGTGTCGCTGTCTCTGCCCGGCTCCACCTCATGCTGAGCGAGCGACACATTTATTACTCTTATCTACGCCTTTTACTCTCCGTCTGGAATCTGCAGCTTTGGTTTGTCAGAGGTTCGGCTTGTTCAGGTTGTGTGACGGTGACTGGATTTGTGCTGCCAGGTTTTGTGGTGTAATTAAGCTGAGTCGACAGACTGAGGACATCTGTCTGTCTAGCACGTCCACAAAGCTGTTGATGTTGAAAAAAAATCTTGCTTTAGAAAATGCACTGCATTGTCAGTGTTTCATCCTGTTCACCATTTCCTAAATGTACGTTAAAGTTGGAGACGGTCGGCAATTCATGATTTTCTAAATTGGCCTGATTTAGTCTTGTTTTATCTGTGATATTTTATTTTTTTTTTATTTGACAGAGTTTGACTAATACATTACGACATAAACATATTTGTTTCAATGTAACTTTGATTATTGTGTCAAAGTATAAAAATGTCTACGGCTGCAAAGATAAATCAACTAATCGTGACTACTCAATTTGAAAATATAATTGTAGTTGTATTTTGATAATCTTAGTAGTTATCTGGACCATACAAACTCAAAAACGCAAAAGAAAATAACCAGGACGGATATTATTACATTCAAATGTGCAAAAATGATAATCAACTTCATATTATTATTTTCAAACTGAATGAAAAGTGGTCTAATGTAGTCTAGATTATTTTAAATTGGTCCATTTACAGTTTGAGATTATTTTTTCTTCTCCATTGCCCATATGTGAGTTATGGCGTCGGTCCAGTCCTTGGTCATCAGTTCAGTTTATGTCATCCATTTTTTGTGATGGCCTTTGTCCCTGCTCCCAAAAGTATGTTTCCAAATGTATCCATCGATATTGTCCATGGCAGGGGTCTTCAGACTTTAGATTCCATCGATAATACACTTTATTTGTAAATATTCTTCATCTAGAAGCCTTCAGTTACCACATTTCAACCTTTTTATTTGGTTAAATGTATTTGAAATCTAAATGTACAAATGAATAATCATGTGACTTGTCGACTACTAAAGTAATTGTGAGTTTCAGCCCTACAAATATCTCTATTGATATCGCAGCACAAACCCAAATGGACACGGGCAACTTCACTCCCGCTTAGACCTTTTTGAAATTGCCAACCACAGTGAGTCCCTCTAGATTGAAATGCTCTTATTATTGATATCGGCGCCTTTTAGAGTTAATCACCACATTAGCCTCAGGGCCAAACAGTGGTACAAAGTGTCCATCTGTCCCCTCCGTCCGTCTGTCCCCCCCGTGTTCCCCGCGGCTGAACGTCAGGGGCCGGGGTGTTGTGGGGGTTCTGACGGTGGCCCCACAGGGACACTAGACCTGCTGTGTGTGGGACATGAGGCTGCGTTTGACATGTTTCCCTCCAACAGTGTCGTGTAGATCTTTATCTGCACACGCATGTTGTTATTTTAATTCCCCATTTTCATGTGTTGTTCCTTCCAATAGAACAGTGTCATTTTAACTTTGTAGATTTTCTTTTTTTTTCTATCTATTATGTTTGATTTTAAACATCAGCACGTAGTCCTGGGAGTAGTCCTGGGAGTAGTCCTGAGAGTAGTCCTGAGAGTAGTCCTGAGAGTAGTCCTGAGAGTAGTCCTGAGAGTAGTCCTGAGAGTAGTCCTGAGAGTAGTCCTGAGAGTAGTCCTGAGAGTATATATAAATATTCTTTAGTAGGAATGGTTAATAGATTTGAGTGATTTGAGGGTTTTTCTGCAGATAACTCTATGAAAATTAAGCACCAACTCTGTTTCTCAGCTGCCTTTGTGTGTAATAATGTGTCATTGGCAGCTTGACCTCTGAGGCTGCAACTATTAATCAGCCAACGGTGACTAATCGACTGTAGTCATTTTTGGATTATTGTATGGTTATCTGCACTGTACAGACTCCACAACACATGACAGCAATAATATTTGTAAATATTCTTTAGAAGGCTTCAGTCGCCATATTTGAACCTTTATTCAGTTAATGTGTTTAAAAAGTCTCAAATGTACAATAGAAAAATTGTTTGACCAGTCCAAAAATGAATAGTTTCAGCCCTAGTCCTCGGTGCATGTTTTTCACAGTAAATGGCCAAATTAATCCAGAAGAGCAACAAAGCTAAAGAGGTGGTTGTGCGTCAGATTGTTTGTTGTCATGTTATGTTAATTATTTTTACAAAAGTGACATTTGTAAACTGTCTCTTTTAGGGGTGATTTAAGATAGTTGTATGCTAACATTTACTGACCGCTGCGTTGTTGTTCTTGCAGAGACGCAGACAAAGCGAATGCTCTAAACAGCAGCTGGGGTCGGTCCTCCACAGAAGGTACGTGTCGGCTCACGTCCCACTCACGATCTTTACACAGGATCAGTCTGCGCTTGTGTCGGAGCAGGAAACTTTCCCTCTCACTCTCTGCTTGTTCTGGCAGCCACAACAAAGACCAGCGGCTTGTAGCTGCTGTAGTAGATGATTGTTCAGCAAATATTAGGATCAACTATTACAAAAGAATGGATCACTCCTCGCGGCGACGCAACACGGACTGTTTAATGTGCTGGAAAAGCAAGTGATTCAAGTGCAATAAAGTCAACCATGAGCAAGTTCCACTCAGTCAAAACTGTTTTAAATTGCTTTTTCCTTGTGGCTTTATTTGCCAATTGCCAATATCTTTGATTGATGTATTAAAATTGCTTAAAGATGAATTGAATTATTAATCGCAATGTGTACAAAAGCTACAATGATTTAGGTAATACCAGTGCGCTCTGTAAACTGCAACACACTTCGTTCCAACAGTTTGATTATCCATCAAACTAGGGCTGCAACTATGCTTTCAGTCATATCAGATACTGATCCATACCAATCGATACTACTGCAGAGACTAAAATGTAGATGTAAATGTAGACATCTAGAAAACAGTCAAGAGAGATGTTCTGAACCAACGAGGTTCAGTTTATGAACCTTGAACCTTTCGAGCCTCCACCCGATTCAGCAAATTTGTTTGGATCGGTGTCGATAGTTGATACCGGTATCGATATTGCTGCAGCAATTAATCGACAAAAACATAATCAAGATCATATTTTGATACTTAAATGTTTTGTGGACTTTGCAAACTCTAAAACTCTCATGAGAATACCTTTTATAACAAAGACAGCGGCAATTCAAAGAAGAACAAATTTGGATTTTCTTCATTAATGCACTTTTAATCGTAAATATTCTTTCTAGAAGCTTTCACTCACCATATTTCAACCTTTATTTGGTTTATAAAGTATTTCAAAGTCTCAATGTATTATAAAAATAATCTAGTCGACTACTAAAATACTACATAAAACTTTTGTTCATTCATTCATTTTCTACCGCTTTATCCCGGGGTCACGGGTGACTGGAGCCTATTCCAGTGATTTTGGGCCTTAGACGGGGTACACCCTGGACAGTGGCCAACTCGTCGCAGGGCCTACATAAAACTTCTTATTCAATATTTGGTCTTATCACAAATGTAAACATATTTAGACCTGTATGGAAACTTAAACTTTGGTTTTAAAATACAAATCCAGTCACTTATCTTTTAGAATCCAAATATTGACTGTACTTTCCTGAACTCCTACAGCTGAGAATGTCCCCTTTAATTCAGAAGTGAACAGAAAGTAAAGCAGAGCGTCCTGTCTGTCATTCTTCCCCTTTGAAACCTCTTACAAATCACTTTACAACAATGTACAGCTCTTAGTCACGCCAAGTCTAGAGGAGTGGTAGTGAAAGAGAGGAGCACACGGTTGTGGTTTAAATATTTCACACCACTTACTAAAATAATACATTTAGGGAAAAGAAAGCTGTGTTTTAACGTAGCAAATACTGTCCTCGTGTTCCTTTTAAATATGTCAATGATAACTTGTTTTTTACAATTTCATTTGACCCTAAATGGAAATGCATGTGTATATT
This sequence comes from Eucyclogobius newberryi, assembly GCF_026437365.1. NCBI lineage: Eukaryota > Metazoa > Chordata > Actinopteri > Gobiiformes > Gobiidae > Eucyclogobius > Eucyclogobius newberryi. Next base: position 259,548 of record NW_027316533.1, read on the forward strand.
TAGTGTGTAATGTTACTTCTGATGAGGTCGATGAGCAGAACACCACACAGCACAAATAACTGACCTGGAATGAATCAGAATAAGAACGGTTTTATTGCCAATGGTGATTGGGTGCAACATAAAGCATTGAACAATAATAAAGCAACATGTATAAAATCAAAAAGGGGCATACAAGATGACTCAAAGAGGAATTCTTTTAAGGTGAGGAATCAGTTAAACGATCAGTCTGACGTACACGAAGCATGTAACGTTTGAGATGAAGCGACGGTCTGTGTTCTCACACGCCTTTGTGAATGAACTGCAGCGCAAACAGACTCTGATGAGGTGCACTTTACCTCAGAAATGCCCTCGCTATTGAATGAGAACCAAAAACACCACATTATTCAACACCAACACCACATCAGCTCGTCATTCTGCTGGTGACGGTCCCGATCTGCTCATACCGCTGTCATTTACTCATGCGAGTGAAACGAGTAAAGAGTCTAGAAGTTACTTACTTTGACCCTCTGAAGCTCAAATACCAACAAAGTGCATAGAAAATGTACATGATAATTATTCAGTGTTCCAGCTTTCATTTAACTGAAGGAAAAGTCAATATCATAATTATTGTGGGTGACCTAATTGTTAAAGATTCAGTAAAGAAAATTGTCATAAACAATTATTACTTGGTCCATTATTTCAAACATTTGCTATACTGTTGTCCTTGTGTAATTGAAATTAACTGCTTCTTCGGCGATATTAACAGAAATGAATATTGCGATGCTTTTTTGGAGTTTCCTGAAAGTGAAAGTCAGACCACTATCATGTAAATCCAACAGAAATGTCTTAAAATGTATTAGATGAGGTTTAATCATCAGACAAATGTGAAATGTCTTTAAAAGGAATCACAAAAGTGCAGGGATCCTGCACTTTTGTGACATGTAGATAATATTATCTACATGTTATGCACGTTCAAACCGGCTCAGCAGCTCCCCCTTGTGGTTCAACATGAGCCAGATGCTGTTGTAAGAGAGGAATGCTGTATTTAAGAGCACCGGGCCCCAGTTATGAAGCCGATATTTGAAATGTGATGAGCTGAGATGAGTTTGTGGTCTGTGACTGGAGGCTGTGCATAATGTGGGAGGATCATGTGCAGGAAGAGGACAGAGAGGCTTTGTGTCGCTCCACACTGCAAACACGACAAGAAGGTTACAACAGAGAGCGAGGACGAGGACCATATTGTTCATGTGGACTTTAAAGAGTTACAGCTGTTGCCCAAAACGTTTAAATCGAGTCAGAAAGCTGCTACTTGAAGTTACAGAAGTAATTCAAGGATCAATAAAATGCAGCTCAGTTTTGATCGTAGACGCCAACTTTGATACCACAAAAAACTCTTTTAATGAACAGAAGATGCAGTCAGTGATGTATTAGCACTAATCTTTCCAATCCAATGTTAAAATATTAGATATAATGTAATTGTCAATACGGAATAATAGTTTATTTGATTTGACATGTGTTCATAAAAATAGCATCAGAATCTATTTATCAAGGGGTATCTGTTCTTAGTATTTAGTTACATTAATATACTACTTAAAGGCGCAATGGATGATTTTTCGGCGATTTGAGAACGCAGGTGGAAGTGCGCATGCGCACTCCCCCGTGCGGACTGATACAACACACACGTGCGTTTGTTTATTAGCGTAACGGAGCGCATCGCATCTCTCGTCTCCCGTAGATTTCTGTCCACTTCTGCGTCAGCTCGAACTGTCTTTCTCCGTCTTCATTTTGCCCCGTACACTGAGGGAACTATATTATGATAGATCCATGCGCTTAGGCACGCGGAAACGTGGGGACGAACCGCACGCGGCTGCAGGTGAGCGGTAGGTGCGTTTTATGATTGATACGTGGCAGGACAAATGATTTATCCACGCCACGAGGAAATGTGATAAAAAAAATTGCTGAAAAAAATCGTCCATTCCACCTTTAACATACTCTGCCTTAGTACAGATAATTAATTGACTTATTTTAAAAGGGGAACACGCACAGATACCAGAGTTGGAGGTGTTTTACATCTGCTGTCACCTGACGAGGGCAAAGGAAAGTCCACAAACTATTGTAGATATGACATTTTATAATGTTTTATTGGAAGATGATTTTGAACATATTAAAGTCTGGTTGGACATGGCTGCTGTTGCTGTCCCACATAAAAGTGTTTTAACTGTGTGCTTTGTGTGCATTGTGTGCATTGTGTGTGACGAGTGTATTCCTCATCAGGTTTGCTGGAATGGGTAACCTGCTAAAAGTCCTAACAAGAGAAATAGAGAACTATCCACACTTTTTCCTGGACTTTGAAAGTAAGTTTAGCCGAGTAAAGATGCAAGACGTCGCCGCTCTTTCTGTCTCAGCTGCTCCGCGGTCCACGACTCTGTTCTCGCACGCTTTAACCTGGTTCTTATTCTTTCTTTGTGTGATCACTTTTAACAGTCTCAATCTCCTTTTTCTTTGTCTTTTTCTTACTTCTTTTCCAGAGTCCAAATGGGGAACCTTCTAAAAGTGCTCACTTGCACCGAGCTCGATCAGGGGCCAAACTTTTTCCTTGACTTTGAACGTGAGCACTGCTTTTCTTCTGCTTCTACATCTGCAACGGGCTGTGTTCATGTGATGTCATCATAAAGGGCCTCAAAGTGCAGATATAAACCTGTGTTTATCCGATTTTTGCTTGGCTGCAAGTATTTGTGACAATTTTAGAAGCAAAATTAAGTATTTTTAATTCAAATTATTGTCCAAAAAAAAAATTAAAATAAGCCTGATAAAAAATGTGTTTTTGTCACATTAACTTTACTTTGTTGTTCAGAAAGTTTGATGTTGTAAAGTTTTGGTCACAAAGAAGTAATCGTGAATAAATGATTATTTCTCACAATAATCCTAACAACAAAATGTGTTATGACATTCCTAGCTGTTTTTTAAGTTTATGCTGTGAAGCACTTTTTAACCATGTTTTTGAAAAATCCACATTTATACAATTAGGGCCGCAAGAATGACGATAATTAAAATCTGCAAATTGGAGAGACTTATTTAAATCTTAAAATGTCCTCTGTAGAGCTGGATTGAAATTTTCGATTTTCAGATTTTTTTAATCGATTTGCATATTAATGACCGATTATCGATTCGTACGTCCAAAGATCGATTTTTTATTTTTAATTATTTTTTCAATTAAAATTCTTTTCTACATTTCCTTCAGTGAACTTCAATCTACCTTCAAGAAAGATAATTCAGGACTCCTGGATTATCTTTCTTGAAGGTAGATTGACCCTTAACCTTTTCATCAGTCTTCCATCAGTAACTACCAATACTTTTTTGCTGTTTAATATTGATATAATACTAGTTTTAATATGTTGCTTCTCTACACAGTCATGAAGTGAAGGAAACGGTTCAAATACATTTTTCATTTTTAATAACATTAACCCCCGGATCGAATCGAAATTGGATCGAATCTGAAATCAGATCGAAATCGGAGCGAATCGGATTGAATCTGAGAAATCGGGGAAAAAAACCCAGCTCTAGCCCTCTGCAAAAGTCACAATATCCCTTCATGCACTGTCAACAGAACAGAAATCTAATCATAATATCTGCCAGAAAATGATGGTTAAACACATTTTTCCAAATCCTCACAGTCGTATTGAAGATATTGAGTTGCATTACAGCTACAGCGGTTTGTCTAATGAAGACTTCAGGATTTATTAACGTTCATAAACTTGATTAATCTGTCTCCAGATACAAGACAAACATGTTCAAATCAAATATAGATTTTGCTGATAATACGTTTAGTGCTGATTTATTTTTAATGACAAACACTGGTCAGGATGTCCACATTGTATTTAAGGATGTTGTAACTTGGTGTTTTGTTCTTTGGTGAGTTTCACATTTGACAGTTCTTACACTTAAATCCAGTCCAAAATTGACCAAAGTCCAGCCCCTGCAGACGATCATGAATCAGTGAAACTCTTTATCCGCAGCTTAACTCTGGCAACACAGGTTTAGTTGTGATTGTAGTTCAAACCAGTAAGAGCTACATACGGTTCCTTTTAAAGAACATTGAAGTTTATTGAATTGACTTTGTGGTCCTCTTCTGACTCTGATTTGGCCATTTCTTTGAAAATTGTGCCACACCTGAACATAAATGATCAGATTGTGGATGAATGAACGCAGCCATGTCTTTCTCCTCTTCTTCTGGCGCTGGTCAAGAGTTCAGCTCATTCAACAGGTCAACACTGATTCTTCTTAACTTGAATGGCTTTTGGCTCCTCTGAAAGCTGCTTTTATCATTGGTGATTGATTTTTAGTAACTCAATTTGGTCAATGCCAAATTGATAAAAAATTGAGTTGATCCTTGACCTCAGCCTCCTGCATGACCTTTCTGTTGTTTTTGTGTTTTTGTAATGATTGTTAAATATCTAATAATGGAAAAAACCTACAGTTATAGAAACCTGGTGTTTATTTGTCATTAGAAAAAGCTTTGCCTATAAAATACATATACATAAAACAAAAAAACTTAAGCCTGACCAGCCAATCCTTCCCACATTTTGTTCAAATGCAGAAGAAATGCTGAAATCCGAGCATAAAAGGGCATTAAAAAATGTCTCCTAATTTTGGACGGTGCAATCACAGACACTAAATCGTAGCACGTGTCCCTCAAATGCAGAAGACTTCTCATATCATTCAGAACCAAATGTATAACTTAATAGTAATATAAAAAGAGGACCATGCGATTCTCTGATTGGTTAATCTGCCTGTCAATCACGCTCACCTGAAATCTGATAGAAATGATACGTTTCCAGACCACAAACGTCTTTGTAAAGTATTTTCAAGGCGTGTGGTCTTGGCTGGTCATTCAAGAAAAACACAGCCCACCTCCAGAATGACCCTTCAGCTGTTCTCTGGACAAAACCTGCCCCTTTAACGGTGTTTGGAGGTCTTTAACAGAGTATGAAAGTCCACGGGAAAAAATATCTCCAGAGTTTTTCCCTCAGGGTGATTTGCAGCCAGAAATCTAAAGCGTTGAACATTCCCATTGTTTAATTGTTGAGTTCAAAGCGACGCCTCGACATCATCAGCTTCACTCTTATTTTTCTGATGACACAATAAGCTGTACCTCCTCTAGAATGTCTGACGTCGTGCTAACGTGTGTTCCTCCGTTTGTGTCAGATGCCCAGCCGACAGAAGCGGAGCGCGACGTGTGGGACCAGGTAGACTCGGTGCTGCGGGAGTCCGAGAGCATCCTGTCTGGACTGCAGTCGTATAAAGGAGCCGGACAGGAGATCAGAGATGTAAGGACTGACATGAGGCAAAGCTGCAGCACAAAAGGCCTAAAATCGTCAGATTTAAAGAACGTCTTTTACTCTGTGTCCAATGCTAACAATACCTTTTGAAAGGAGCTGTTAATACTAGCACTAAATGTGTCTTTAAAATCATATTAACGGCTTGGATAGTTGGTCAAACAAAGCTCTTCACTCCTGGGATGGGACGAGACAAGAAATCATAAAGCTGAGCCACACATAAATCGTGTGGCTCAGCTCACAATTTTTTATCCTCAAGAGTTTAGATTTAGGATTTGATATTGTTACGGTTGTTGTACTGCCGTTTGGAACTTTAGGTGTAACTTTGCCAATTTGTCTTTGTTATTCAAGGCAAATATAAGTTGATCTTGTCCCAAATAGCCCCTATATTGACAACATCATAATATCTCGAGTATTCCGATAACAATAATCAAACCGTATTTTGTCAATCCAACAGAAATGTGTTCAAATGTGCCTAATCTAATGTGTCCAGGCCATTCAAAACCCCAGTGACCACATGCACCAGGAGCGAGCGTGGAACTCCGTCTGTCCGCTCGTCATCAAACTCAAGACCTTCTACTGTTTCTCCGTGCGACTAGGTAAGACCGACACGCACACACTCGTCTTGTGGCACTGGAGTCGTTTCTGTTCTTAATGTTCCGCACCGCTAAGAAACTGCCTTTGTGAGATGTTCTGGAGTAAAAGCCAGATGGCAGGTTTAGATAGAACGTGCACGTGGGAAAGACTGTGGAAAGCTACTATATGTGATGCCTCCAGAAACAAGAGGACATTTCTGGATTCTGTTTAAAAAGAGGACCTACAGTGAGTTCATTTAATTTAGCTGCATTTATTTATTTATTCAGGAGAAGATTACAAGGACCAGGCCTGACTCTGTTCAGTTCACACTCGATGTTTACACGTGTAGCCTTCAGCCAGGGAAAGTCTGTTTTTGGTGCGTTACATCTGGACAGCAGCGCGGCGTGAGAGAAGAGGATCTGAAGTGTGGAGTGAGATTGAGGCGGATCATTTGCTTCGCTGCTCTGTAACACTTAAAGGGCCATACAAATGAAGGGTGTTGTTGTAATCATTGGGTTTGGCGTTACTTGGAGTGGAGCATCTGACGGGAAGTAGACTACGTAGACAATACAACCGCACATCAAATCATCACAAGGAAAACACGAAGAGAACACAATAGAGCCTCCACAAACAACACAATAACAACAATAATGCATCAAAACTGCCAACTATGGTTCACATCTGTGCACACATGCTCTGGAATACATGCTGCTCTTTCAGTAGTGTGTCAGTTCATGGGTCTATTTCAATCTTTTTGTCGGTTTGCATTTCAATGTGAACTTTGAACAGAATTCTATTGCTAAACAAAATGTCATGAATCGCAATCGTAATCGAATTTCTTGTCAGAAAAATCGCAATTACTGTAGATATTTTTCCCGTTGGCCTGAAAGGAGATGCTGTTCATTTGTGTCCTTGGCTTCCTCACGATCTTTTCTAGTTTTTGTTTTGCAGAATCTTAAAATACTTTCAATTAAACTTGAGTAAAACGGTCTCATTATTGTGCTGTCAACGTTAAAAGTCTGCAATTTTCTTTAAAAAACGACTGACGATGCTGGGTTTTTGCCACGTTGGTCGTAGTGTTCAGAGTTAAAACACCAATGACTAAAGCCTGTCCTAAAATCGACTAGTGGGTTGGATTCCTGAGCCCGATTTGCAGTTAAACCGTATCTTTTGTCATGGTTTATGGTCATTCCCTACAGTCGCCGAACATTATCTGCATGAAACTAAGTCCAGAACATGAACCGTCCTCTTGTGTTTGATTATATGTTTGTGTGTTGTGCTCAGAGAAGGCGCTGTACAGCCTCCTGACCTGCCTCACCTGTCCGCCCTACACGCCCACACAGCACCTGGAGAAGGAGCAGGCGCTGGCCAAACAGTTTGCAGAAATCCTCCACTTCACGCTCAGATTCGACGAGTTAAAGGTAAACCGCACGTTCTGTCGTTTCATTTGTCACGGCGGCGTAAACGAGCAGTCGTGTTTGTGAAAGTGGTTCACAGCAACTGGTTTTGTAAAGGTTTAGGTGAATGCAAGGTGGTGCTATTATTGTTGCTTCTGCAGGATAGAGTGGGAGATATGTCAAAACTGTATCATATCGCCAGCGTTGTATTTGAATATTGAAGATATTTTCTGATAAAAACTAAAAATTACTGCAAAAAGAGGCAGAAATGTCTAGTATAACGTGACATTTCTGCCCTTTTGTGATTAATTTTATGGTCCATTCACGTTTTGTCCTGGACTTGATGGTAAAAAGAGACATTTACAGGCACATTTTGCACATTCCTGATGCGCCGTAAAAACACTGTCGGAACGTTGTTGAGAAAATGCAAAAATATATGTAAGGGGTTCATGTCAATATTATAAGATCAAGTTATCACATGTATTAATTGTCTTGTTTTTTTAATTGGATGGTATACAAGTATTCTTTCAAGTATGATTTTCATGGGTGTATTAAGCCAGTTATTCCCGTGTTCTGCTGCCCCCTGCTGGACGTGGATCCACTGAGTTGAAACTTGCTCTCTGACCAAAAAAAATGCAATAAAATGGATTCTACAGAAAACAGGATTATGTACCAAATGTGTTTGTGTTTTTCAGATGAGAATCCCTGCCATCCAGAACGACTTTAGTTACTACAGAAGAACCATCAGTCGAAACAGGATAAACAACATGAACGTAAGAGACACACAACACAACTGTAATGTGTCAAGTGAATTGTTTATTTCATATTTCCACCACATTTTACATTACATTATATCATTAATCATAGTTTTTTCCTTGTTCAAACTTAATTTTGACATCATTGCTCTCCTCTTGCTTTGTTTCATGTATTGTTAAGTGTCTTTAAGTCTGATGTAATGTTATTGTTGTATCAAATGGTTAAAGAGTGTTTTTTTCCTTCCCTTTTGGTAGCTGGACATTGAAAATGAAGTGAATAATGAAATGGCCAATCGGATGTCTCTCTTCTACGCCGAGGCCACGCCCATGCTCAAAACACTTAGCCAAGCCACCACCAACTTCGTCACAGAGGTGAGCGCGCCAGCAAACGGCCTCATGGGTAATGTTGACGGGGGAAACAAATCTGATTGTTCAAAATTTAAGTTGTGATTTTGTCTCCCTCATTTCCCTAAGATCGTGTATAAAAGGTCTATCTAAAGTTGGGTTAAAGTTAAGCAGTTAATACTTACTAATAGGGCTGTACTCAAAGTAATATACACCGGTAACACGATATACATCATGAGTTATACATATAATTACCTGCTGAATCTGCCGGGCTGAAAAGGTGACTTAATAATATTCTGTATTCTGTTTATTCTGTAAACTTTAACACCAGTTTAAAAGGGACATCCATGTATCATATTGTACATACATATTGTAAGGGCAATTTTTAACATGAACATTTTTAACATATTTTCTTGTTCCTGAAAACCTTTTGTACAATTGTATTAAGATTTGGAGTGTTTGATCATTTGATTTTGTATTAGCTCTATATTAAACCACTTCTCTGTTCTGTTGAGCTCCATCAGCGGTCAGAACTTTAAACCATCATATCTCAGAACTACCCAGAACGCAGATAAAACCCGATAATTCTAAGGAAACGACATTCGTGAACTCTAATAATATAACACCAGCAAGCAATATTACACACTGACTTAAGTTACAGCTCAAACTCATTCAGCTGCAAAAACATTATTGAGTTGTGTTTTTTTCGTGTAGAACAAGACGCTTCCTCTGGAGAACACGACAGACTGTCTCAGCACCATGGCCAGCGTCTGTAAGGTCATGCTGGAAACGCCGTGAGTTCGCGTTTCACACTCGTATTTGCCAATTCTTTCATTTCTGCCGATTGTTTTTTCGAGCCTTTCATTTCCAAAACATGCGGCTGAAATGAAAACCTAATCCCAAAGCAAATGATTGTGTCCACGTAAATGAGTTTTGTATTGACCTCGACTCCTTGTGGCAGTGAATACTCGGCTCGGTTCAGCAGCGAGGACACGCTCCTGTTCTGCATGAGGGTCATGGTGGGCGTCATCATCCTCTACGACCACGTCCATCCCAACGGAGCGTTCAACAAGCTCTCGAAGATCGACGTGAGAGACGCGCGCACACACACACACATGGTTTAAGTGTTTTGTGTGTTTAGTGATGGCTCTTCACTCTCTGCAGATGAAAGGCTGTATAAAGGTCTTGAAGGAGCAGCCCATAGACAACGTAGAAGGCCTCCTCAATGCCCTCAAGTACGTGCCATTATCTGTAGTTTGACACGTTCAAAATCCACAGCTTCTGAGTGTTATTTCACCTCTATTTCTGTTATTTTTGCATCTATAGCCAAATCGATCGGTTGCATCACATCCCAGTAATTGGATAGTAATTGTATTCGAATCGAGCGACGACGTGTCATAGATTTGTTTTCCCTCCATCTCAATAGTAAATGGCAGATCCCTTTATATTATCTCATGAATGCAACACATGTGCTAATAATAGTGCTTTCCTCATTTGACACTCGGCAAAAACAATGCTTTTATACGGTCCATGTGAAAGGACCTTGGGCGAGAGGCATAAGCTCTCGTCTCCAGCGTCGCCGCACTTTGTTTGTGATTTAAATTCATCTTATGCTTTGAATTACTTTGTGTACAAATTGTGCGCTACAGATAAAGGTTTAATTTTAGCTTTATTGAACATTTTTAAACTCATTGAGATCAAAAATGTATTTTCTGAGCTTAAAGATACCAAAACTTTAACATTTTCATATAAACATGTACACACTGGTTATCAGGGCTGTCGTCCTTTAGTTTTGTCAATGAATCAGTCAATGGTGTCTTTGTTGATCAAAGTTTGTATAGTTGACAAATTATTTCATTTAGATTTTAAGAATTTATCTGGAATAACATCAAAAAGGAGAAGACATGGAATGAATTGGCTAAAAGATCTTGGAATAAATCATGAGTTTAATTTGTCTTTTTACACATAAAAACAGTTTCCTTGTACTTTTCTGCACAGATAGTTGTTTTCACATAAACTCGGGTGCGATTGTAGCTTTGCGAGCGCAGTTTGGTGCAAGACACATGGAAACACTTAATCTTTTAGTCAACTAATCGATCAGCAGGGCATGTGTTTCATCAACTACAGTTCATTCGATCCAGTTTTTTTTAACGCGTGTAAATATGGAAATACAGATCAGTCTTGAAGTCACATTTAAATCTCCTGTTTCTCCTCCAGATTCACCACAAAGCACCTGAACGACGAGTCCACTCCCAAAAACATCCGGGCCATGCTGCAGTAGTGTCGGCCCGCTTCTTTTTTTGTTTTTTCGCTTTCGTTTTTTACCGTCTGTAAATGGATTCGAAGAGGATCGGCGAGACCTCGTTCTGATGTATATGTTTACATTATTTAAAGATGTTAATATGTGTGGTTCAGTCATTCCCTCCAACTTCTTCACTCTCTCGGACTCTTTGGACAAACGAACCTGGAACGGCCTTTCACTGTTGGACTGTCGCAGCACAAACGATGGACACCAGTCAGCCTTATGCTATGAAACAGTTTGTAAAATGAACCTTCAGGGCATATTATTAGGTACACCTCTTCTCATTTTCTAACATTATTTAATCCTCAAAGCTACAGACGACTCTCTATTCTCTAAGTGAAGTATATTCGGGTGACAATATTTTGACTTTTAGACCTGGTTTAGTGCAGATGCTGGCATGTGCTTTCTTATTATTCACAGTTGTACCAAATAATATGTCCAACTTGAATCGACCATGAATTACTTCTGCCTTAGAGCTCCTCGGCTTGGTTTTATACTCTCATTTGGTGCAAAAATATGCTCGAATAATATACGTCGGTTGCATTTAAGGGTTGTAATGTTTAAACTTTTATAGTAATGACTTTTTTAATGTTCAGCAATCAAACGCCATCCACTGTGAACACAAAGTTTTGAATGAAGAGGTGAATGATGAGTTTATATTTCCCTATACAGTTTTATTTAATCGTTCTGTGCTCTGATAGGTTGTTTTGTGTTTTGTTTTAAGTAGCGTTCTAAACCTGTCCAGTTTTGCATCAAATGTTCTCTAAAAAACAACCAAAAATATTCAAAATAAATTACTTTGAACAGTGAGGTTTTGTTTGATTATATAATGTCATGTGAAAGTTGTGATTTATTGTTGCCATGACAAAACCTCTGCAGTCGACCCATCTTTTAATTCCACTGAGACAATCGGCTGTTTAGTCAGAAATGCCTAAAAGTAAAAGATTTATAACTATAAGATTTAGGATGACATGACTCTACGATTTAGGATTATTACACGTTGCGGTCCAAAAAGATCAATACCCAATTCGAATGTGGTACATACAGAAAAATACATTTGCCACTCTGTCTGTATAATCCCTCATTTGTCCTGGAGTGATCCAGCGTAGAAACGGTTTCCAAGGTAAATCCAGCTGTTAATCCTCCTCTCCCTGTCCTCCCGACTCTCCCTGTCCTGTCCTCCCTCCTCTCTCTGTCCTCCCTCCTCTCCCTGTCCTCCCTCCTCTCCCTGTCCTCCCTCCTCTCCCTGTCCTCCCTCCTCTCCCTGTCCTCCGTACTCTCCCTGTCCTCCCTCCTCTCCCTGTCCTCCCTCCTCTCCCTGTCCTCCCTCCTCTCCCTGTCCTCCCTCCTCTCCCTGTCCTCCCTCCTCTCCCTGTCCTCCCTCCTATCCCTCTCCCTGTCCTCCCTCCTATCCCTCTCCCTGTCCTCCCTCCTCTCCCTGTCCTCCCTCCTCTCCCTGTCCTCCCTCCTCTCCCTGTCCTCCCTCCTCTCCCTGTCCTCCCTCCTCTCCCTGTCTCTCCCTGCTCTCCCTGTCTCTCCCTGCTCTCCCTGTCTCTCCCTGTCTCTCCCTGTCCTCCCTCCTCTTCCTGTCCTCCCTCCTCTCCCTGTCCTCCCTCCTCTCCTTGTCCTCCACACTGGTCCTTGTCTTGGTTGTCTTGTCTTATTCCTTTAAACTTTGTCTACATTCTCACTGTACTTCATGACTTTTCTGACTGACCCAGTGCCACTGAGGCGTCCGTCTGGAGCAGTGTGTGTGATCCTGGTAGATCTAGAGCTGGGTTCATGGTCTGGAGTAGAGGATCAGCAGATTGTTTCAGGCGAAGGGATGAGAAAATGATGCGAGAAGCATATTTGATTGAAAATATGCTGCGTCTTAGTGACATTCAACTACAAAACACATGCGTTTCTCAAACACGAGTAAAACAAAGCGCGTGTTTTAATGAGTGAAAACATGCATTATGTTGTTTTAAAGTGTATAATATTAAAATTTAACAGCATCAAGTTCAAGACTATTTAATTAAATTTACATTCCCAACAAGCCGCAGTCAAACTCATGATTATGGTATAGCCTCTTTTCCTAGTTTAAGCTGTTATGAATCCTGTGACAATTGAATTTTCTAGTTCTTCCCAAGCCATTTGTTTGTGTATTTACAGTATTTTCACCATTCATTAATAATTGTATTCATTCTTGTGTTATTTACATATTCAGTCCAAGTGTTTGTCTGTGTGTGTGTGTGTGTGTGTGTGCTTTATTTTGGAAAGCGTTGTGTATATATGACATTATTAAGAGGTGTGATGAGTGGATTTCAAAATAAAACTTCTGTCCTGAAGGATGTACACAACAACAAATGATTTGGATGTTTTGATATTGTTTGGTTACAGTTTTGGAGCTCTGCACTGGTTTTGTAAAAGGCTTTGTATTGAATGGGACTTATGAAAATAAAGGACGTTTTGTATTCAAACAACTTTATTTTCATTATTTTCTCCAGTATTACAAAATAAATTTAAACATTTTTAAATTGCATTATTCCAGGACAAGTAAATATGAAATGTGCTGGAAAATGTGTTTCTTTCATGACGGATGAGATTTGGATATTACAAATAATCGTCTCTGCTACTCTGGATTCTCGTTGCAACTCCTCTGTCGTCCTGAAGGAGGTGTCGCTGCTCTGAAGGAGGCGTCGCTGCTCTGAAGGAGGCGTCGCTGCTCTGAAGGAGGCGTCGCTGCTCTGAAGGAGGCGTCACTGCTCTGAAGGAGGCGTCACAGCTCTGAAGGAGGCGACACTGCTCTGAAGGAGGCGACACTGCTCTGAAGGAGGCGACACTGCTCTGAAGGAGGCGTCGCTGCTCTGAAGGAGGCGTCACTGCTCTGAAGGAGGCGTCACAGCTCTGAAGGAGGCGACACTGCTCTGAAGGAGGCGACACTGCTCTGAAGGAGGCGACACTGCTCTGAAGGAGGCGTCACTGCTCTGAAGGAGGTGACACTGCTCTGAAGGAGGCGTCACTGCTCTGAAGGAGGCGACACTGCTCTGAAGGAGGCGTCACAGCTCTGAAGGAGGTGACACTGCTCTGAAGGAGGCGACACTGCTCTGAAGGAGGCGACACTGCTCTGAAGGAGGCGTCACTGCTCTGAAGGAGGCGTCACTGCTCTGAAGGAGGCGTCACTGCTCTGAAGGAGGCGTCACTGCTTTGAAGGAGGTGACACTGCTCTGAAGGAGGCGTCACTGCTCTGAGGGCAACGTGCTCACAGTCCAAGGTTGAATGAAATCCAGTAATGGCGCGCCTGAGACACACAAGGGACATTTTCAGAATATTGTTGGGTAGAAAAGTAACTTTAACCTGGTCTGGAAAAAAAAGAACGTTCCGATACTTTGTCATGTACAATTTTGAGGGAAAGAACTGGAATTTTAGCATTTGGGGGAAATATGTAAAAAATAATGACGCTTAAAATATTTTCTGTGATTTACGAGGGATTTTATTTAAAAATTAAACATGTTTGTAAGAGATTAAAGGATATATTTGTTACAAGTTGCAACTAGATGGACAAAATTGCAAAACAAAACTAATATTTAAAGCAAAACATCATGACGTTAAAACAAATTGCAGAATGTTTTAAACCCTTTCCGCACATAGATGTTTCATTTTAGTGCGCTGTAATTCTCCCTCCAGCCTGTGGGGGTCAGTACTCACTGGGGATGCTGCGGTGTGATCTCTGGGCGGTTCTGAGTCCCTTCAGGCTCAGTCGGGGCACAGCCGACCTGACTGGACCGGGTCGGACCGCCGCGTTAAACTGGGACTCTCTCAGCAGCCGCACCACTGACGCTGCGCTGTGAATCCTGTGCTCTGATTGGTCCAGAGGAGACGAAAGGGGCGGAGGTGGTCTGGAATTGGACGACAGCAACATCTAAACAGAAAAAGGCCCGTAGAAGTCACAAAGAATAGGCTGCGTTCACGTGACATCAGCCAGTAATATTCAATACAAGGTGAAAGGCAGCTAGAATGAATATTGTTCAAATGCGGATTGTTCTGACACAATGAGAGAAATCATCAGGTTCAACATTTCTGAATTTTCTTACACAACGTTTAGATATTTCATAGCAAAGTCCAATGTAATCAACAGGAAAAATGCAGAACACACAGCCTATTTATCTGGGGAAGAATGTCTCAGACACTCGGACGATCAGCACAGGAGCTCCACAGGGCTGTGTACTTTCTCCCCTGCTCTTCTCCTTCTACACAAACTGCTGCACCTCCAGCCACGACTCCATAAAACTGATCAAGTTTGTGGACGACACCACCCTCATCAGGCTCATCTCGGACGGGAATGAGTCTGTCTACAGGAGGGAGGTGGACTGACTGGTGTCCTGATGCAGCGGTAACAACCTGGAGTTCAATGCCAGAAGACAGTGGAGATGATCGTGGACTTCAGGATGGTCAAAGCCCCCTCTCACCATCTCACACTCCCCCATCACCACTGTGGCCTCCTTCCGCTTCCTCAGCACCACCATCACCCAGGACCTCAAGTGGGAGCCCACCATCAGCTCCCTCATCAAGAAGGCCCAGCAGAGGATATACTTCCTGCTGCAGCTGAGGAAAGCAAAGCTGCCAGCGGAGATGATGGTGCAGTTCTACACGGCCATCATTGAGTCCATCCTCACCTCCTCCATCACCGTGTGATACGCTGGAGCCACAGCCAGGGACAAACAGAGACTGCAGCGAATTGTGTGCTCTGCTGAGAAGATGATCGGCTGCAGACTCCCATCTCTGCAGGACCTGTACATCTTCAGGACTCTGCGACCAAACCCATCTTATTTATTATTTACTTAACCAGGGACGTCCCACTGAGATTTGGAATATCTTTTTTCGGTGGGGAGGTAAAACCAGAGCACCCGGAGGCAACGTACACGAGGAGAACATGCAAACTCCACACAGAAAGGCACGGTACATTTCCAAGTTATTGCCAAAAAATATTACTTTTACAGCTTATGTTTATGCCACATTTTCTAACTACGACGCTCCCAGTGCCCCGCGTTTCTTAAAATCACAGCTATTAAACATTTATGACATTAGTATTAATCAAATATGTGGTTTGTTCTTAAAAACATGGTGTTTAGCAACTCCTTTGACAAAAAATGCCAAGTTCATTCTTATCAAACTCAAAAACCAAGTGCAGTTTTCTTTTTGACATCGTGGCGCAAAATTATGGAATGAATATAGTGACTTTATGAATCCTTCAATACCAAACAGTAAAAAGTATCTGAAAGTAATCAAATGCAATCTCTTTATCATTCACTTCAATGTGTAAAATGTGTAAAATGTGTAAATGTGTAAATGTGTAAATGTGTAAATTGTGTAAAATGTGTAAAATGTGTAAAATGTGTAAAATGTGTAAAATGTGTAAAATGTGTAAAATTGTGTAAATAAGATAAGATAATCGTGTAAAATTGTGTAAAATTGAGGAAATTGTGTAAATTGTGTAAAATGTGTAAAAATTGTGTAAAATTGTGTAAATTGTGTAAAATGTGTAAAATGTGTAAAATGTGTAAACATTTTGTAAGATTGTGTAAAAATGTGTAAAATTGTGTAAAAATTTGTAAAATGTGTAAAGTGGTGATTACAGGAGGCTGATTATGATGGAGCAGGAGGAGGCTGAGTTCACACAGAGGACGCAGCTGCATTAACTATTCTGAGACGTACGCCTGGCAATGATCCCAGCCACTTTTGGGGAACGATGCTTTGATTCAAATTCCACAAGTGATTTAACATTCACTTAATTAGGTTCTGGACTCATGGGTTTTAACTTATTGACACATTTTGATGAGATGTTCCAGTCTGTGCAGATGTTGACCCAGTTATTACCTGCTCATCATATCTCATTCTCACAGTGCACTCAGGTCTTTTCACATGATTTTAACGTATTGTATGACGTGGTTTACCAGAGATTTGGCCTTCCGCAGCTTGTAGTGGGCGTCGCTCAGCGTTTTGTGTCCGAGCTCTGGTTTGGACGAGTCGCCTGGAGCGTTGGTGGCGCTGTTGCACCTGGAGCCTGGACTTTGGGTTTTCCTGCAGAGAAACAGTTGTAAAATAAACCATAGTAAATGTAATGTGTTATTGGTCTTGTGTTGGTCGGCTAGTTTCACATTTTAAGCCATTTCAAGCTACTCCAGGACAATTGTAGGGATTAAACAAACTTTAAACAATTATTATTTTTTAGTTTTAGGCAGGAATCTTGATGTGTCAAAGATGTGGGTTAATGTGCATATGACAAGTTTTTATGATTTTCTAGTTTTGATTTGTATTTATATCTGTTGTAAATCGTGTAGGTATTTGTGGAGAAAACGTTGAAAAATCTGTAGAAAATGACAGGAAGTGACATCACACTAGGGAAACTCATTCCAGTCAATGTTTATGCAAAATTGACACAAAGAAACTACTTTTTTGACTCTCTAAACAAGAATTCAACAAATTAAAGTTGCTCTCATATATTTTTATTTGTCAAATAAAAATAAATTGCCATTAGATTAGTTTTGGCCCAGTGATTGCTGGGTAGTTTCCTAGTGTGATGTCATCAATTACAAACAGGAACTGCAATTGCTATTCTGTGATCAAATGTTTATGTTTTTTAGTAAAATTCTAAATATATTGATCTTAACTACATTTTAGTTCAATGAGTCGTCCAACTAGATTTAGTTTCAAGTATTGGGTCCTGCTTCCTTAAAGTTGGTCAAACGCAACAGTTTACAGCTAAATAAAGTCTGTCTTTTTCACTCACGCTGTCCAAGCTTCATCCACAGAGTTGTCGAGGTAGTTGAAGCGCACGATGTCTCTGGGTTTCCGGTCTGAGTCTCTCCACGGAGGCAGCGACAGAGACGACCTGCTGTTTTGCTTTGTTTTTTTGGTGGAGCTGATGTTGGACTCTGGAGGAGGTTCACTGAGGAGGGCGTCTTCCAAGCGCAGTTCTTCAGGAGCCCAGTCTATGTTCTGCTGCTGCTGCTGCTGCTGCTGCTGCTGCTGCTGCTGCTGCTGCTGCTGCTGCTGCTGCTGCTGCTGCTGCTGCTGCTGCTGCTGCTGCTGCTGCTGCTGCTGCTGCTGCTGCTGCATCCAGAAATACTGAAGGGAAGTTTACATTTGTTTAACTTACTGAATTAAATCACCGTTCACAGTAATATTATTTGCGATATTGTCTGTTATTGGTTGTTTTTAAATGCCTATATTCATTTATCGTCTTCACTGTAATTCTGAATTGTTTTTTACTGGAAAGCACTTTTGATGTGTGGATATGTTTTTGCTTTGCCTGGAAAGTTCCACAGTTTGGCATGACATTTCTCTATCGCCGTGGAGACATCAAGGCCGTCGAGTTAAAGGTCAGATCTGCGGAGAGGCGACCCCACTCACAGAAAGCTTGTGTTTTGTTCTGACAATAAACAAGTCTGTAAAAACAGGACAGATGAGGTTAATGTCATATTGTGGAACATTCAAGGCAAAGCAAAGATATCTCCATGGAGACGAGCAGAGAGCGTACCCCCACCAGGACACACAGGGGATAGTTACGTAGTGCATGTTTTATTAAGTATAGTATAGAATTTAATGAAGTATGTTTAGTAAGTAAGTTATTTGGACAATTACGTTTTATTTCTAACTGAGCCATATCATTTTGAACAGTAAAAGGAAACATTTTGTGTTTTTTCAGGTACTAGTATTGATCTACAACATAAGGAGATCATTACTTCACATTGTGTTACAAATAATCACATCTACAACTCAATCAATCAATATGTATTCTTCCCATCGTACATCAGCGATCTGATTAAACCGTACGCTCCCTCTCGCTCACTAAGGTCCTTGGATCAGAAACTGTTGTTGGTGCCTCGCACCCGTTTTCGGACCAGAGGAGACAGATCCTTCCAGGCTGTTCCAGACTCTGGGATGATCTTACGTTCTCCCTACGGTCACTGGACTCAGTTACTGCTTTTAAGAGTCAGCTTAAAACCTTTTTTAAATGCACTTGTTTTACAGACTGATTTTACTGTATATTGTTGTATATGTATTGTTCACTGTAAGTTTTTTGTGTTTTTATTGTTTTATTCTGTGTTTTGTGAAGCACTTTGTGACCTCTGTCTGTGAAAGGTGCTATATAAATAAAATTTACTTACTTACTTACTTACTATGTGTCATTACTTTCACAATGTTACAGACTCACATGGGGGGTAGATGAAAACAGTGTTCTGGGACCTTCATGTACATGTTTTTAGATCTCTTACTGAGGAGCATTAACCACACTAGTCCTCTACACAAGGTACGCTTCTGTTCTGAGTAATGAACCTGTAATATTCAGTGCACAGACCTGTTCTGTTTGGCTCCGGAGCCTCTGCACTGTGGAGATGTAGTGTCTCTTCCACACACACACTTCAAACTGAGTCGGGCTGAAGTCCAGAAACCAGCCTCTCCTCAGGCACTTCACCATCCACAGCTGGTCCAGGTCCACGATGTTCTTCCACCTCCAGCTCACCTGCACAACACGGTTTGAACTGTTAAGACACCAATGACAGCAGGACTAAAGGTGGGTAAAAAGCCCCAAACTATAGTAATATTGTTCAACTCTTTGTTTTGAAATGAGCCTCAAGTTACTAAAGTACTAACTGACTTATATATCTTTTAGTAGAAATATATGACAAAACCTGAAATATGAAACAATTCGTTTTTAATTGAATGTGCACGCACTGGTATTCATAATTAAAGTAAAAGGGGAAAATATATAGAAGCATAAACAGGTTTCAACATTGTATTACTCAAAGAGAACATAACAAAAGGTGATAATCAGATGTGTACCTCTAACTGACTAACTTTTTTATCTTTCAGTAGAAATATAATATGACAAAACCTGAAATATGAAATAATTCGTTTTTAATTGAATGTGCACGCACTGGTATTCATAATTAAAGTAAAAGGGAGAACATAGAAGCATAAACATGTTTCAACATTGTATCACACAAGGAGAACATAATAAAAGGTGATGATCAGATGTTGTACCTGTGCGCAGCGGCAGAGACTGCGCGGGTCCAGGTAAGAGAAGATGTAGAGGCTGAGGGCGCGAGGCAGCATGCAGGTGAAGTCTGTGGCCTGTAGGGGGAGCCGTCCTCTCACACTGTGGCTGAGGAGCATCAGCTGGTCCAAAGAGCAGCTCTGGATCAGGTCCTGGAGGATGGTCTTCCTCTGACTGTCAGTCCACATGGAAAACTGTGCACAAGAACAACTTCAGCACCGACAGGACAATCACGCGGGGCTTTGAAGACACTCACCCATTTGGCCAAAAGAGCTCGCCGCTCCTCGAAAAGCTGAATATAAAGAGAAGACATAGAAGTTATGATCCAACATTCTTCACGCGTATTGTTCAGGCACAGTTTGGTTGTTAGACACAGTCAGCGGTTTTAGACTGAGCCTGAGAAGTGGAGCAAACTGAGCAGCGAAGGACCTGTCTCCAGCCCTGAGGACCACACTGTCTGTTTCGGTTGGTGCTGTTGTAAAGCGCTTTAACAAACACAGTCAAGCAAACTAACTGGAACTTCTCTGTAATCTGCAATTTGCACATAAAGAGTTGAAAGAGTTGGACTTGTGGGCCTTTGACCTGAGACTTACTTCTCGTCCCATCTCTGCAATAAACTCATGATAAACTTTAGAAAACACTTTGAAAGTCCAGTTCTCATGAAAACATCTTGTGCTCTGTCAGATCTAAGCCAGAACGTCCCTCACATCTTCTTCAAAC